>NC_142032.1:13340372-13664122 GCF_982192425.1 Myodes glareolus
AAAGGGCAATAGCACATTGCATAGCACATAACTCACAGAACAATGGTGGAGTTGGGAACATCTGAGTTTTGTATAATATCTTGGGAGGTGACCCACAAGAGCGGCCATGTGGATATGAAAAGGCAACCGATACTGCATGTATCAGGTGCAGGGCCCCTGCAACATATGGACAGTCCTTTGGGCTGTAGCCACTCAGTGGGTGATGGGCTATTGTCTGCATGCATATAGAGCATGCAGGAAGTGACGGGCCTGAGGTTTCCTCTGCCACAGTCCACCAAGCCACTTGAGTATTGTTCTGCGAGTTAAACCTCCAACTTCATGCATGCTAGGTAAGTGCTCTACCACTGAGTTACCCCCCATATCCAGCCCCATCATGTCCTTCTTATTTAACTGTCTCCCTTGACAATTCCTTTCCCTACTCAGATGCTGTCATCATGTGCATTTCAAGTTTTTAGTGCCAACCGCTTCCTTCCTTCCCATTTGTCAAAACTTTGACATTGTAATGTGGAAAGCAGTGGAGAGGGACCATCAGGGTAGAGCTTTTCCTTGCTCCTAAAGGACAGCCAGCTACATCTCTTCTGTGTAAGTACTCAGCAACTGAGACTGATCCAGAGGTTCCTTCCTCGTTCTCGTTGGCACCAGGAGAAACAAGTGAAGCAAAGGTCCTGTAGAGACCCATGTGGACTTTCCTGTCCTAAGAACACCACCAGCGTGTGCATTCCCAGCAGCTCAGGTCACCAGCTGTCCCAGCATCCCTCACTCTCCCTGGCCTCTCTGTCTTCCTCACGGTCTCTGCATCTCTGTAGTGTGCGAGGAGGTGGAACTGAGTGCCGCTTCTCAGCTGTTCTCCCTCACTGAGCTGTGGTTATTGCTGGAGAGACAAGGGCTCCCTCTGCTCCCGGGCAAGCATGGCTCCATGCCTTGCGTGCTGACACATGTGTTGGGGAAGCTTTTGGGTTGCTCTCCCTGCCTGCTAGCTTTGCCAGAGCCATTGAATTAAGCAGGCAATCTCCTCTCTGTAAATTTCACAACCATATGGTATGAGGAGAGCTTTTGGATGATAAATAAACAACACTGCTTATAAATCTCAGGGTTTTTGTTTTTCCCTCTAACAGGAATAAAGAGAAGCCATCGATTTGTATCTTCAAAGAAATGTGTTGGGAAAGAAGATAAGGCCTTTTTATATATGTATACAAATATTTTCCTTTCATTTTTCCCCTTAGTCAGGGTCCTTTTTTTCTTTGTTTGTTTTTCTTTTACTTTTTTTTTTTGCTGGAATTTATTTATCTGTCCAGATCCCATGTATTTTTTATTGCTGCCATTTTCCAACCTGGAGGTAAACTGTTGCTTTGGGCAACATTGTTATAGCCATAACGGCTGGCCAGATTGCATTGTCCAGATGGGCTTGGTACATCTTTCTACTGCTGGGGACATCTCTTTCTTCTTTGTAGGTCACATGCTTCTCACTGATCTTGGCTACAAAGCATTAGAGAGTCCTTCTGACCCCCTCTGGAAGAAGCCCAGCTTGGGCATCATGCACATAGGAGTTAGAAAGCTCAGCCTTTTGATTAATTGTAGCTTGCCAGTCCTAAAACTGCAGGTCTTTGAAGGCATGCAGAATCGCAATATTTGGCAATCCCTTAGTTTGATGTACTGCCACTACAACCATTGTGAGTCAGATAAAGCATGCCAGCCATCAAAGCCAAAATGTCATGCAGGATGTGAATCCTGGGTTTGGGATGGTTAAGATAGGTAGAGTTTCAAAGAAGCCAGAGCTCCAGTCTAGTTGAATTTTTGTGCTTCTAAGTAGGAAGCGAGGAAGACAAAGCCTGTCATAGGGATTAAGCACGTGAGCAGAGGCTAAAGGCAAGGGTCAGCAGACTGGCCTTTACACAATAACAATGATAAATGGAAGTGGCTGAAAAAATATAACAGATACAAATGATAGTATCTTAAAATGTGCTGTCTATAAATAAATTAGAACTTGATCACCCTCATTTACTAGTTTGTCATGTATGCCTGCGTATTTGCTACAGTGGCAGGTTTGGGTGATCTCAGAAAACCTATTTACTAGCTCGCTGGGTGCAACAAAAGTCTACATTTCCCTGTGTAGCATGCCAGGAACATGACAGGAGCTATGGAGAGCAAGCTGAGGGTTGGTGGGGGGTTTAACACTGGGCCGGCATTTTTGGATCCTGCCCAGAATCTGTTCTACCACATCAAAGTCTCAGTCCCCAGTCACTAGGGCCTCAGGACTTGTAAAACAGTGATCTATTAAAACAACCCAAATGTGAGCATTATGCATTTAACACATATGCCATACTTGGCCGCAAAAATGGCCATTGATTCTGCAGAATGCTTATTAAACAATGAATCCAAAGAAATGAATAACTAAACATGGAACTTTTGACATTGGCAATAGGATCATTTTTTAGATGAGAGACTTTTTATATTTTAGCATATTCAGTTTTGAAGAAGAGTTCTACCAAAATATTTAAAATATTTCAAAAGGCAATTCAGAGAGAGTTGAAGTTATCAAGACATTTTCATTTTAAATATTTTATTATTGTTTTTATATATAATTTTGTGTGTAGGTTTGTGTGTGTATAAAAGTCTGTGTGTATGCATCTGTGCATGTAATGACATGCATGTGGAGGGTCCATGACAACCTGGTGAGGGTTTGGTCTCTTCTTCCAGCAATGGAGCTCTGAGGGATAGAGTCTGGGGTCAGGCATGGCAGCAAGCACCTTTAACCAATCAGTCACCTCGCTGTCCCTCAATGTATTTTTCTTTAAGGAGAGGTGATTTCACATGCAGAAACTGATTTCCACCCAAGATTCTATTTCCTTGGTATCACTCTCTTCCATCTAAGCCAACACCTTCTCCAGCCATTTTATAGTTTGGTAAACTGTGGGATGTTTTATGCAATATTAGAAGTCAGTATAAGAGGTAGAGAGAAAATGTTATTTCATCTCACTTTTCAGCATAGGACCATTCCTGCCAGCCAATCAGCCTTGGAGAACACACGTTCAATGTCTATAGCCCACCATGACTTCACCTGCTCACTCTAGCACAGGTGAAACATGGAGGTAGCGATCCACTCCCTGGGCTACTGCCTACTGCTTAGCAAAACCAGGAGTCTTTGTCTTCCAGGTATATCTCACTGGCCTGTGAAGTGCCTTTGAAGAACCAGACTGGTACATGGAGAAGAATCCAAGTTCTGTTGTCAAGGAAACCTGCTTTCAAACACTCATTTGACACTTCACGAGAAGTGAACTTTAGCAATGCATTTGGCCTCTCTGAACCAAGTTTCTTTGTTGAAATATTGGGATGAAAGTAAAATGATAGGAAGTGTGTGGTACATACTTTATATTCTCTCAAGGTTATGTTCTGAGCATTGAGACTAGTAGAGGCTTGACTTGATACAAGTACATAACTAATGTATATAATACATATATTTAAATATGTACAATGTTATATATTCAGAAATCACAATTCCTTTTTTTTAAGTGTGTTGTATTCCTTGATAGCGCACATTCATATAAGTCTCCTTTGGGACTGGACGTTCAATAGCTTTAACTACCTACTCTTTTCAGAAGGAAGACAGAATTCATAATTTTAAAAATCTGAAACCCCTACAACTTATTGTTCAGTGAACCCTGGTTAGATGTTCACTAAACCCTCCCCCTTCATCCAGGGCGAGTATCTGAAGTGACATCAAACTGGAGTGAACTGTACTTTAGCTGGAGATCTGATTGCCAGACCTACAAGGTAAATAGTGTGGGAATTGTTCTAAGTACTTCTGAGCTCCGAGTGAGGCTCTGCTTCACACAGTGATGCTCTGTGGACGACTTGCGTCGTAAGCTCAACTCTGCAAGTCCCTGCTGAGGATTGGGATACTATTTGATAAACACAAACAGATGTGGACTGGATACCTGTCCAGCATCCTGAAAATCAACCAGTCCTCAAGCTGTGAAATAGCAGACAAAGCCTAGGACCCAATGAGAGTAGCAGCAAAAAGGAGAAGGTAGGGAGTGAACTAGTACAGGGAGAGATACATTTTTAAAATGGAATTATTAACTGTAATGAAAGAAATGAAAAAGGCTTTGAGAGAGTGGGAGAGGGAAACAATATTGAGGGAAGCTACTACCCATGTTAGACATGAAGGATAAAGTCATACAAGGAGGCCAGGAAGAGCTCGGCAGCGAGAGTATCTTGTAGAAGGATCCTGAGGCAGGAAAGACACTTAAAATTTTTTTAAAACCTTGTGAGGCTCAAGTACAAGAGCAAGAAGAGACACAAGCAATAAGACTACCCTATATTCCACACAAGGAAGTCACTAACTAGAGCCAGAAACTGGCATGCATGAAATGTGTTCTGTGTCTAAAGCACACGCCTTAGGTAACATTCACCTTCTTGGCATTGGCTTTGGCTTCATTGGGCGTTAAAGAAGATATAAGCACTCCTGACTCTAGGTAAGATAAAGGGGCATGAAAAAAGTTAAAGAAAAAATAAGATACATAAAATTATATTTTTCATTGAATATTATACAATAAAGAAGTGAAGCCCCAAAGGGCAGAAACTAAATAAAGTTAACAACTGCCCTAGACCACTACAGGGGTACCGAGGACACACACACAGGAAAGAAGCTGAGGTGAGGCCACTGTGTTTTGGGGTGCAGCAGACAGGACAGGGGAGGCTAGCAGGTAAATGGAGCTAGGTTTTACAGCAATATTTACACTCTGTTAGAGACAGACCTGGAGGAGAAAAAGCTGCATGTGTAAGGTGAGTTCCAGATCTGCGAGGAACACCCCTCAGGTCTTCAGGTGAGTGCTGGTCAGCATGGAAACGAACCCTAAGAATAACTTAAAACAGTTTCAGACATTCAAAGAGGGCCAATAAAGCCATTGCTTCTGTCAATCACAGTGGTGACCTTCATAAACTCCGTGGTGTCAGAAAAATCACAGTAAAATTCTGCCTTGTTAGTGGAGCAAAGGTTAAACCTTAGACAAGTACGCTTTTGTTCATGCCTAACAACGCTGGAATTCGGTTGTTGAAGGGAACTTAATGTTACCAAAAACAAAATTCAACAATATTCATAAGAATTCAAAAATCTCTAGTAACCAGAAATGAAGCCACAATACATACCATTTGATTAAAAAATGTTTTCTAAAGATGCAGAAGCATACAGCTCAAAATAAGAAGAAACGTCAATCTAAACCATCTATTGTCAATTGAGGGAAATTTCCCGCTATCTCCCACCTAAGAACATTAGTCATTGTCTGGAGAAAATGTTAATTATCATGACTAAGAAGTTATTGTATCTAAAGGAAAACAAAAATAATGCTAAAATTTCTACCATGTACAGGAAATTTCCCACAACAGAAACCAGTCAATATCAATAGCATTACTCCTGAAAAACCTTGCTCTAAACCAGTGAATAAACGACATAAGTTATTAGTTATTAAGTCAACAGGTGGCTTTGTTGGCACTGAGACAGTTATTATGAATTTATTACTTATGTTAAAGAAATTAAGGAAAGGCAGACATGTTCAGTAGAGACACGGAATATGGAACAATGACATAAATTCCAAGAGGCAAACACTACAAGACATGAGATGGGAAGTCAATGCATGAGGTTAATGGGAAATTATGTACTGTAGAGGAAGGTGTATGAACTGAACATGCGGCTATGCAAATCAGATAGTGAACGAGAAAGCAAACAGCATATCGAACACAATCTTCTGAAATAAAATAATTGGAACCAAAAAAAAAAGATTTTAAGAAAATAATGACTGGCTACTTTCAAAATTTGGAAAAACTCTTAAGATCATATGCAAGGAACATAAATGTTCCAAATGTAGTCATCGTGGGCTTTTACAAAGGCAAACCATATTACAATCAAATCGATCATCACCAGCATTAGGTAGAACACGAACAAAGAAATGCATTGTGCAGAAGATGGCAGGGTTTGGTTTGTGTTTGCTTTGGTTAGTTTCTTCATCCAGTGCTTCTCCACCTCCCTAGTGCTGTGGCCCTTTAATTCACTTCCGCATGTTGTGGTGATCCCTGGCCATAAAATTACTTTCACTGCTACTTCATAGTTGAAATATTGCTGCTGTTATGAATCATAATGCACATATCCGATAGTCGGGTCCTGACCCTCAGATTGAGAAGCACTGCCTGGAAATACTATAAAGCAAACTCCATTTCAAATGTATTACTATTAGAAAATGTCACCCATTTGTATAATATACCTTGATCATATCTATCCTCACTACTTCCTCAAACTTTCCCAGCTCACTTCACATCTTCTCTTTTAAGAACCCAGTGAGTCTAATTAATGCTGCCTATATGTGCACAGGTGTGGGGTCATCAACTCGGGCATCAGCAACATAATAAAAGTACAAAAACTGCCAATCAAAATTTTACCTAGTAAAAACCTTTTTGGTAAACAAACACTAAGTCTTTATGAAAAATATCTGTGTTCAAAGTTTTTTTTGTTTACCTGCAAGTTTTTTATATAAAGTTTATAAAATAATAAATAAAAATAACAAAAAAACTTTTGGTTACTCCCACCATTCCTTGGAAGCTTGAGCTTAACCTTCTGGTACCTTGAAAGCTATGCGGCCTATGGCCCACAACAATGACCAGCAACCCTAAGAGTTCAATAGAGGACATTAATATCTTGGCAGTAACTAACAGCATTTGGCTTAAGGGCTGCCCAACAAGAGGGAAACCATACCTGATTCTGAAAACCTAGCCAATTACGCAGGGCAAGTGTGAGGTCATAGATCTAGGAGGAGAACCTATAACTGCCACCTCACTAAGTCAGCATAACTCCTAACTGCATTCTAAATAATTATCCTTCTGCTCACAGATTAATATTGCTCTCATCGCTCATCACAGAATTCTCTTTGCAACTAAAAGAGATTATTACAAAAAAGCACAACTGATAAGAATACAAACAACAAGGAACTGTGTGGTGCGCAGCCCCAAATGGTCCATCTACAACAGGAAACATCGAGGAAGAGCAGAATGGAAAGATCACACAAGCCAGGGACTAGGATAGCTGCAGTGAAATGCATCTCTTACAAATATCAGCAAAGCTACGCTCTGACTTGTTCATGTTCTCCCTCCTTCTGCTCCTCATTTGGACATTGGGGGCTCAGTCCAGTGCTCCAATGTGGGTCTCTGTCTCAATCTCCATCCATCGTCGGATGAAGGTTCCCTCTGATCCTGACTTCCTTATTCACATGTTCCTTCCTTCTGCTTCTCATTTGGACCTAGGAAGTTTAGTCCAGTGTTTCAATGTGGGTCTCTGTCTCTATCTCCATCCATCGCCAGATAAAGGTTCTATGGTGATATGCAAAATATTTGTCAGTATGGTTATGGGCCAAGGCCAGTTCAGGCCCCCTCTCCTCTGCTATCCAGGGAACAATCTGGGGATCTCTCCTTGGACCTGGGAACCCCTCTAGAATCAAGTCTATTGCAAACCTTAAAATGGCTCCCTTAGTTGAGATATATACTTCCCTGCTCCCATAATCATCCTTCCTCCCTCCCCCATCCCATTCCCCCAAGCTTTCCCCAATCCTCCCCTATTCCCTTCTCTCTAACCATCTCCCCTTCCTTCCACACCCTCCCCCCCGTGCACCCAAGGTTGCCTGGCTATCTTGCCTACTTCCAATATCCAGGAGGATAACTATATGATTTTCTTCAGGTTCACCTTCTTATTTAGCTTCTCTAGGATCACGAATTATAGGCTCAAAGACCTCTAATTATGGCTAGAATCCACTTATGAGTGAGTACATACCATAGTCCTCTGATGCTTAAACATGTCTTCCTAAGCAAAACCTGAGCAAGATGATACCAACAGACATGCTAACATGGAAGTGGAGGCTCATATGGGGCTCCATCCAAACCCAGACAAAGAACTACTGGCAACTAAGGAATGCTGAGGATGGGAGAAACAGTTTTCCCCAGGCAATTGGTTATCTGTAACATGAGGGGCCAGCTTGTTGGGGTTTCCATCCCATCCAGTACCCCACAGCTGGCAAGCCCCAACAAAAATCAATCACACAGAGATCTCTATAAGTTATAAACTGATTGGCCCATTAGGTCAGGCTACTTATTAGTTCTTATAACTTATGTTACCCCATTATCCTTATCTACGTTAGCCACACGGCTCAGTACCTTTCCCAGTGGGGCAGCTTACATCTTTCCTCTCCGGAGGTCTGGGCAGAACTGTGGAGGGAGCTTCCTGCTTCCCAGAATACTCCCAGTCTCTTTGCTCCACCTCTACTTCCTGTCTGGCTTTCCCGCCTATACTGCCTGCCTGGCCAATCAGCATTTTATTAAAATATGATTGACAGAATACAGACAATTCTCCCGCATCAGTTATCCCAGTTGACTATCCATTACAAAGTTGTGAGCTCTGAAGTCATATACATGTAAGTCACACTATATGGACTGAGTATCTGTAGTACAAGAAAATTTACTTAAGACAATAGATTGAGACCCAATGGAAATCTGAATCTATGCAAAGGAATAGAAACCAGACATGTTCATGATATGGATTAATATGTGGTTTTGATTGTTTACTCTTTTTAACATATAAACTGAATTTTATATAAAAATACCATTATAGATGAGAAGATTACAATATACAGAAAAAGAAAATGCATAGCTATAATGGTCCAATGGCAACAAGAAGAAAAATAAAAATACACTTTTATAAGGTTCTTGTACCATAGAGGAAATAATGACACTTAAATCTAACCTATTGTGAGATTAATATCAATCTCCAAACAAATATTATAAAGAATTTTATCCAATAAGGTAATAAAGAAGATAGGAGATAAAAATAATCCATCCAAATGTGGTATAAAGTGAATAGATATTAAACAAAAAAAACATGAGCAAACAGAAAATAAAGAATAATATGATGAACTTTAATCAACATAGAAATAATCACATTAAGTATAAATGGTATAAACACTCCACTTAAAAGGCAAATATTGTCAGATTGTACAAAATAGCAAGACCCAACATTTTGATATCTATAAGAAATGCACTTGAATACCAAGACACAAATCAGATAAAAGCAAGTAGAAAGAAAGTTTTATACCAGTCCAAGAAGAAGAGAGAGCAGGGTGACTCTAATAAGATCAGAAAAGTCTACTTTCAAACAACAAAAATACTAACCATGGATAAAAAGAAAGAAAGAAAACCATGTTCTGACGATAATGTAGCCAATTTGTGTGAAACATCACAGTCCTAATATTTATGTCTCTTTCAACAAATCTTTAAAAGGTTTGATGTAAAACAAGATAAGGTCAAAGTTAATATCCAATCAGGACATTTTTTATTGAATTTGGCATGTGGCTATCTCCTAAGGCACTCACATGTCTCCCTGATAACCTCCATTGCTGCATTAAAATCTTCTCTCAACAGAGACTGGAGAGATGTCTCTAAGGTTAAGAGCACTGACTGCTCTTCCAGAGGACCCAGGTTCAACTCCCAGCACCCACAAGGCAGCTCGCCACTGTCTCTAACTCCAGTTCCAAGGGCACTCTCACACAGACATGCAAGCAAAACACCAATACACATAAAATAAAAATAAAGTTAAAAGAAATCTTCCCTCAATCAAAGCTGAAGTCACACAAAACTGAGACCCTTGACCCAGTCTTACCATTGTAGCTTGCTTTGTTCTGATTGATTGATGCACTGCTACACATATTTTAAGTATTTAAATAGAACTTCTGGGCTTGGGTGAATGAAAGTAATCTCCACATTTTTACTTCCAAGGTTTTATCATTGTGCTCATTCAATTTAGTTTAATGTAGAGGAAAAAATGGGTATGAGGGCTGAGTGAATAAAAATAGAGAAACAAGAATGGTAACATTTTCCCAGACTTGGTGGCACAAGATCTTAATTCCAACTGTGTAGGAGGCTGAGTTCAAGTTCAGAGCCAGCCCTGGGTAACTGATTGAAGCATATCTTAAAGCAAAATAATTCAAAAAGACTAGAGATATACTTCAGTGTTAGAATGCTTGCTTAATATGTTCAAAGTTATAGATTCGATCTGCAGTAACCCAGACACACACACACACACACACACACACACACACACACACACACACACACACAGAGTTGAATTTTTCACATTATTAGGAACTAAGATTTCTTTCACTGGGCCACTTAAATTCCCACTCTCTCTTATAAAGTCTGGTGTGTAATAGAAAAGTAGAAAAGAGCCAAGCTTCATGCTTGCAATCAGGCGACACATGGACCTTTTAGGCTAACTACTTGGCTAGTCAGCTTTGCTCTAGTAGTAGCTTGAGATTTATGGATTTGATTTCAAGGTTTAATTTTCAGTTTTATTCTCAGTAGCAGAGAAATAAAAGGAAAAGGAAACCCATTTAAAAGAGGTTAACTGTTACAATTGTATGCGACTCTAAAGAAATGAATGTAAAAGGGACAGTTTTTACAGGGCTCACTCAATGTCTCAGGCAAAGGGGAGAAAAGCTGCAAAGGAATTTACACAGTTCTACCTGCCCCAAACATCAGCTCTGCACAATTACAAGGACTCTGATTGGCCTCCTGCTGTCTCCACTGTCTTATCCTTCTCCGTGTTCCTCAGAAAGAAACACCTGGCCTTAGCGCTGGTTGTCTATCATCATCTCTGCTTGGACAATGTGTACAGCCCTGGCCAGTGCAATTCATGGCAGCTGCAGTAGAGTTTCATACAACCACAGAAACATGAACCGAAACCAGGCAGTGGAGATGAGGCAGAAGCGAACCGAGTTCACATGGGATACACGAGTTAAAATCAGAGATGAGATCTACAAACACCAAAATCACTAACTGAGGATCCTGGGGCAGAGAGTAAGTACCTCTGAGGGAGACCTTGGCGATATGACAGAGAGACCACCCATCCACTTGCCGTCACTCGTCTTCCCTGCCCTGTAAAAGCAGCCCAGAAAGACAGTCTGCAGAGTCTCCCGGCATCTCCACCTTTCGGCCTCCATGCTGTAACTTACCTGTGCTTACTCCTCATGTCGGCCAGAGTGGATAAATTCAAGCTCCTCTCAAAGCTATATTTCTTTCTGACCTGAAGCCTTTATTCAGTCATTCATCGTTCAAGAATATTCTCTCCTGCTCTGTCTAGCTCTTTCCTACCTATTCATTCAGCTTTCGTTCAAATGGCCCACAACCAGGGAGCCTTCCCAAACACTCAAGCACACAAATATCGTTTCCTCTTCTGATATCTCTTCGCAGTCACAAACTGTAAAGTGCCCATGCCATTTTTTCATACAGCTCTGACTTTTCAGGTAATCACTACTTTTTTGCCTCTTTTGTGTCCCCAACTAACCATACATTCATGTAAAATACTCTTAAAATTGAATTCATTTTGCTACTATACTTGGTGATGTAGTCAGTATATGACTTACTGGATGGGGAAATCTGAATCACTGAGATTACCCAAATACTCCTACATAAATATTCCCCTTGGAAAACTTTCCTTGTCCAGCACTGCATCTGAGCTCACAAGGAGGAAAGAGTGGAGTCAGCGTATGTTGCTATCAGATTACAGAGAATCAGAACAAGAAGGTGGTGGATAGACTGTGGAGGAGGAAAATGAGCAAGCCTGTAAATGGCAACCATAGATTCAGGGAGTCAATAGGCAAACATCTCTCTATCCTTTTATAAATTATACATGTTAATTTGAATAAAGAATAAAATGTCAAGTAGATCCCAGCTTACAAGCTATTTATCTTTCATGGCTAGCTCTTTGGGGTTCCAATCCAGAGCATATCAAAAAGCTACATTTAGATGTGAGTGTGTATTTATGTGTGTGTGTGTGTGTGCGCGTGTGTGTGTGTGCATGTGTGTGTGTGGCTATTTTATGTTACTATATTAACATTTAAAATATTGTATGATAATCTATATAATCTTGCATAGAATTTATATGCATAAAGTTTATATATATATATCACAGAAATGGAGGGATTCATTGTTATCCTGGTGATAAAGATATTCAAATATATTTTCCAGGAATAGTGATAGTAAAGAAACCCAATTTGTAAATGGAAGTTTCTGTTCTGCCTCGGCCTGCAACTGTTCAGTCCCAAATAAACACATAGAAACTATATTAATTGCAACACTGCTTGGTCAATGACTCAGGAATATTCCTGGCTAGCTCTTACATCTTAAATTAACCCATTTCTATTAATCTGTGTATAGCCACGAGGCTGTGACTTAACAGGAAGGTTCTGGTGTCTTTCTCCTTCAGCAGCTACTTGGCATTGGATTGACTCTGCCTTTTTTCTCCCTGCATTCAGTTTGGTTTCCTCACCTACCTATATTCTGTCCTGCTATAGGATAAAGCAGTTTCTTTATTAACCAATGGTAATTAAACATATTCATAGCATACAGAGGGGACTCTCACATCATCTTCCCTTTTTTGTCCAAATAAAAAGGAAGAGTTCAATTTTAACATACTTAAATTACATATACAAAACAGTTATTAAACAAGAATTAAAGTTACAATATTTAATCCATTAACATTTGGCAAATTAAGGAAATTACTCTATCATCTATCCTCTCTTTGTGAGTCTAAAGTTTTATATCTAATTTACCTTTTATCATACCTAAATGATAACTATCATACTAAATGAAAACTATAATTATGACAATCTAGTATTCAACTCCATCAAAGACACAGAAGAACATAATATTACCTAGGTAAACAGGAAGTGAACTGTAAGCAATTTCCAAAGTTCTAGAAAAAACAGAGAACTCTCACTGCCTGTATAATCACCTAAGTTCTTCTGTAATGTTGGGGGACCTATTGTCAACCTATAGGCCCACAGTATCTGGCAGACTTTTCAGTGAAGCAGGAAATTGGAAGATCTGTTCTGCCCAGTACTTGCAAAGTTCATCAATTGATTCCTTCTGTGTCAGGCAGAATATCTGTCGGTTTCTTCTGTGAAGCAGGAACTGTGAAGGACCATCACATCTTTTGGAAAGTTCAGCAGTCACTTTTCTGTGGGTCCTGCATGTCTAGTTCATACAGCATATTATCAAGCAGTACAGGCAAGAACAATTCCTTGCCCAAATGGCTAGCCTTGTCACGTTGACGGCAAATTCCATAATGACTTTTTTCAATGCCCAGCAACCTCTCTGAAGTATTTGGTGATTCCAGAAGCAGACATGTCTCATTGCTGAGAAAAGTCTAAGTTCTTAAAATATTTTAAATGCCATATTCTGTAGGTTTTTGGAGTGTTAAAGATTAGCTAAAATATATCTTTGTGTATCTAGAAAAACCAAACTAACATAATTAAAAGTTCAATTATTATAGATTATTATCTATTAATGTATATTTCTTAGCTATACATTACATTTTTAAAGAGCTGCACAATACTTTAAACAAGAGCAGAACTATATATACACAGTATAACAAAATTGACCTTAAGTTTGTATCACTACACCAAGATCCATACCAATGCAAAGTATTCTTCTCTATACCTTATCCTCCTTGGTTGTTTTTTTTTTTTTTAGAAATCGACTATTACCATTAATCATTTATGGCTAACACTTCTAAAATGAAAATAAACATTAATAAATAATCATTTTGAGAATTTGGGCATAGTCTCTTTCAAACTGCTTCCTGCTGTTTGTTGGGCAAAGTATTTTTAGGGTTCATGGAGACCTTTCAGGGGCTCTTGTTCCACCAAACCACATTAGCCTATAAGGGATTCACAGGTTCCCGTCCTCTTTAGAAACAAAAGCAAAATCTCTTTTTCCAAAGTAACATATCCTTAGACTCAAATTTTGAAGCCAAGTAACTTTAAAATATATATGTTGGCTTAGCTTAGCAGCCCCTACATTGAAATGTCTCTTGGTAGTTAGCTCATTCACAGTCAAAAATTCAAAGAAGACACAGTAATATACATAATTCGGACTCTTTAAGGATTTTCCATCTTTACACAGCTTTTTTCTATTTCTTTTATTTTTATTTTTTTAATTTGTGGTTGTTTTTGCGACATGGCTTCTCAGTGTATCTTTGGATCTCATCTGTAGATAAGGCTGTACTTGAATACACTGAGACCCACCTGTCTTTACCTCCCAAGTGCTGGAATTAAAGGCATGTGCCACCACACCTGACTACTCTATTTCTTTTTTAAGGACTTTCTCTATTCTTTTTCTTTTGTCTCTCAACCCTATGCATATTTTTAAATACACTGTAAACCAGTTAGAGGTTTTATTCTTCTTATTTTTACCGTATATCTCTCTTTTTCTGAGCACGTGAGTTTTTAACCTGCTAAGCAGCATGGCCAGGATTCAAGCTGTGGCTTTGGTGGCTCTGCCTGTTTCTTAGCTTCCTGAGAATCTAGCTTCATGGACGAAGTACTGGTGGGAGCCACCCTTACTGCCACAACTCTATGAAGTTCTAGGCCCATGCTACCAAAAAAATCATGCTGCTGGCTGCTCATCAGCACCATTTAAGGGTTTGGTGGCAGGGCCTCTTAAAAGAGCTGCATAGTTTTTGTTGCTAAGGCTGAGTCAGGAAGCCTCTTTTAAAGGAGCCATACCTCTGCTTGCTAATGGCAAACAGAGCCCACCTGAGACAATGCTGTTACGAAAAAGCTGTGTTTGACTCTTGTCTGTCTAGAATCACTTCTTTTTTTTTTTTAAGTTTTTTGAGGCTTTATGTGGAAATTCATACCAAGTGTTTGGGCACCATTTGTTTTCTTTTTTGTTTTTTAAATTTTTATTGCTTTTATTGAGTTCTACATTTTTCTTTGCTCCCCTCCCTTCCTCTCCTCTTCCCTTCTACCCTCTCCTATAGTACCCGTGCTACCAATGTACTCAGGAGATCTTATCTTTTTCTATTTCCGATGTAGTTTAGATCCATGTATGTCTCTCTTAGGTCCTCATTATGGTCTATGTTCTCTGGGATTGTGAATTGTAGGCTGGTTTTCTTTGCTTTATGTCTACCAGCCACCTATGAGTGAGTATATATGACACTCGTCTTTCTGGGTCTGGATTACCCCACTCAATATGATGTTCTCTAGTTCCATCCACTTGCCTGCAAATTTCAAGATGTCATTATTTTTTTCAGCTGTGTAGTACTCCATTATGTAAATGTACCACATTTTCCTTATCCATTCTTCTGTCAAGGGGCATTTAGGTTGTTTCCAGGTTCTGGCTATGACAAACAATGCTGCTATGAACATAGTTGAGCACATGTCCTTGTGGTACGATTGAGCATCCTTTGGGTATATGCTCAAAATTGGTATTCCTGGGTCTTGAGGAAGGTTGTTTCCCAGTTTTCTGAGAAAATGCAATATTGATATCCAAAGGGGCTTGCATGAGTTTGCACTCCCACCAGCAATGGAGGAGTGTTCCCTTTTCCCCACATCCTCTTCAGTGTAAGTTGTTATCAGTGTTTTTTATCTTGGCTATTCTTACAGGTGCAAGATGGAATCTCAGAGTTGTTTTGATTTGCATCTTTTGGCATCATTTATAAATGGAAGTTTCTGTCCTTCCTGGGCCTGCAGCTGTTCAATTCCAAATAAACACACAGAAAGTATATTAATTACAACACTGTTTGGCCAATGGATCAGCCATATTCCTAGTTAGTCTTACATCTTAAATTAACCAATTTCTATTAATCTGTGTATTGCCATGAGGCTGCTGCTTACCAGTAAGATTTTGTCATCCTTCTCCTTTGGCAGCTCAGGGCATCTGACTGACTCTGCCTTCTTTCTCGTTGCATTCAGTTTCGTTTTCCTGCCTACCTATATTCTGCCCTGCCATAGGCCAATGTAACTTCTTTATTAACCAATGGCAATAAAACATATACACAAAATACAGAGGGGAATCCCAAAAAACTGATTTAATAATATTTTAGAATTCCTACCAAGCATAAAAGAATCCAAATAAACTTAGATGCCTTCAGATAGGAATGCCCAGTTATTAAGTGTCATAATTCCCCAAATAAAAATCTCTGCCTTTAGCCCATTATATAAAACCAAAGGCCAACCTATCTTTATTAAAAGAAAGACCACAAAAATTTAAAAAATTAAATCTGCATTTAAAACCAAAAGATACACATTCTAACCTTCTCACAGCCACGAGCTAACTGCGTATCTATAACCTGATATTTCCAGTCCCTTCACTTCCAAGTTTGTGAAGTAGGAGACTTGACTAAAATGGATTTCCTAGATCCCATGTTCCTGATGAGCCTTACAATAACCAACCCACCAGTCACAGAGAATATATATAACTGCCCCCACACCCCCTCCTCTTCCATTACTCTATTTGACACTGGTATCTTCATTATCCAATTACAGATCATGTGACCTAAGAAAACACTTCATGGAGGAAAATGGAAATCCAAAATGTTCATGTAGTATAAAAGTGCACCCAAACCTCGTCCAGGAAAATGAACTGCACATCATACATGTGTTCTGCTACTTGGATACAGGCATTTGCTTTCTTCCATGCCCCTCACACAAGCTGCATGGCACATGAATAGGACAGAAATACAAATACAAACATACTTTATTGGTGATACAGTCTATACTTGAGGTGTAACTCTTATGTCCTAAGCCTTAACACCCTGCAAGCATTTTAAAAGAAAATATCTAAGAATGCACTCTAATCCTAACAAAACTGAGAACATAAAGATACGCTTTCCGAGTCCTGCTGAGTGCTTAAGACCATGTTGATACAAAGACCCCTGCCAGCAGGGTGTCTGGGATATGCAGGAACACTCTGAACACATTTAGAGTGCTTCTTAGCCACTTGAGACATGAGTGTGTGAGCTCCGACGATACAAAGTGAACCCTACTGTCCTTGAGATCTCTGTTGACAGAGAACAGATAGAAGCAAGCCTCGCGGTTGCAGGATGCCCAGAAAAGAGAAACTGTCGACACAAGAGGCAGTGTTCCACTTGGCTGTGACCAGGAGCATTGTCAAGGGGTCCACAAGACAATGCCCTCAGCATGTCAGAAAACAGTACAGCATCCTTTGTACCGAATTCTGGGGAAAGGCCAGTCTATCTTCTCTACCCACAGTTGCATTTCTATGATGCCTGATACTTGTTTGATGTTCAGGAATTCTGTCAAATTACTGAAGCAGGAATTTACTTCTAGTCCATCTGCCCACTAAGAAACAATACAGAATCATGAAAGGCAAGCAAAGTTGTGTCAGAGTAACTAGGGCTGGGAGTTGGCTCCCTTGGAGGAGCACAGGGTGGAGTAAACTGAGGGAGCTGTGCGGGACCAGACTATGAAGAACTATACTTTTACATCCAGGTACCCAGGGGAACTCAAAGTCTCCTTTTGGAAATACACACTGTCTCCCCTTATATCAAGTGTTTCAAATATGTACAATAGCTATCCATATTACCTCACAGGGCGATCATATCTGTTGTAGGGAGCGGGGTCCCTGTTTCATTCCGGCTGCCCAGCTAGCTTACACCCAAAATAATCACACAGAAAATATATTCATTTAAACACTTCCTGGCCCATTAGCTCTAACTTCTTATTGGCTAATTCTTACATCTTAATTTAACCCATTTCCATTAATCTGTGTATTGCCACATAACTGTGGCTTATCGGCAAGATTCTAACCAGCGTCCATCCCAGGCAGGAGATTCATGGCATCTGCCACTCTGCCCTTCTTCCCAGCATTCAGTTCTGTCTACTCCACCTACCTAAGTTCTGCCCTATCAAAAAGCCAAGGCAGTTTCTTTATTCAACCAATGAAAGCAACACATAAACAGAAGACCTCCTACACCACGTATTATGTTTACACACAACAGGACTTCATCCCTCTTTCTCTGAGACCAAAACTCTTGCACACATCTCATGCACCAAAACCTGATTGCCTAGTCTAAATATAGTTTGGAATCCCTACCCACCCACCTCAAAGCCTTCAGTGGTTTTCTGTGGTGTGCTGGCTGCTTCTTTTCCTTTACTGGCAGCTAAACACCACAAGACCACCTTCACCTGGAACTTATTATGTTTAAAGGTCTAAGAGAACATACTGATGTTTGTGTCATAAATCCTAGAAAGATGTCAGATTGTGTGGCTAGATCTTAGTTTTCTTTTGTCTCCTCCAGAATAACTTAAAAAGAGATATTCCTTTGACACTGAGTGTGGAAGGAGGAATGAATGGGATGCCAAAAGTAGATGCTAAGCACTAGACCCTTCTAAGGATCTAGAACACATACAGAACAGCAAATTGAAGAACTCCTGTGCTAAGTCCTCCTAAAAAATGTTCCATTCACCCTGCAGGGCATATTGAAGATTCTGATTTTAATGACTGCAAAGGAAACACAAATACTTCTGTTAACACAGGCCCCATCTCTCTCCATCTCCTACTGTGCTTCACCCAAGCATGGATCAATGGGCAGTTGATTACAAAATCCTGTGTTCAAGTCTATGCTCATTTGAATCTTAATAACTGGCTTCATTAGTTGATCCAGTTCATTTGTGTATACTAATCCATGTCACATGTGTCTGGCTCAACAGCCAGGGTGGGTTCAGAGGTCAGTAACCCTCCCCAACAATGAAGCCATCAGAGTCATAAAACTCTTCATAAGTAGGTTCCTCCTATGACTTACCATGGGTAAGGATTGAAGTTGTAGTTACTGGATGTCTGGAGGAAAGGGCCATGGGAACTCAGAAAAGGAATATTGAAATAGGACCCCTTTGACAAATCTGTCTCGAGGCCCCTTGAAGGAAAATAGTTGAGTTGTCCCAATCTGGTGAGCTTTTAATTTAAAAAAGAAGAAAAAAAAAGACCTTCCATTCCCGTCAGTCTTGAAAAACTTAGAAGGACACAAAACAGGCCTATCAGAGAAATAAGGCCCTCTTCAGGGATACAAGACTCAGTTGGCTATACTTGCCCATATCCCTAAAGATTAGACCAAAAGGAATCATTTTTCTTAGCTCAGACTCTCCACTAAGCCTTTTATGATGCTAATAAATGGGTAGAGTCTAGGGTTTCACCTTTTAAAATCCATATTTCTGAGTTTTCTTTATCTTTCTTCTGTTCCCGGTGAATCACTCCGTCTTCTTAGCACCTTTACACCAGGACACTTAATCTTTCCATTTAATGACACCGTCTATGGAACAAAGCCTTGGTGTCTCCACTCACCAATAGCCAGATCAATCTTGTGTCTCTAAGAAAATGAAGTCATACAAAGCTGGGTTTTAACATTGCTGAGGGGGGTCGTTAAGACCTCTGAGACTTGTCCTGAAGAAGGGCTCTGATAGCCTGTGATTAATTAAGCAGTTCTTTCCCGGAGACACTTTCTGCCTTTGTTGTCAAACCCACTCACCCCAATGCCAAGACTCCTGGGATTCCCAGACCCCGTGGCAACACACACGAATGAGGTTCAGGAACTTTCCCCATCCCCTGCTACTCTTCTCTGGTATTTAAAAAGTGACACTCCAACCTTCTGTATGGAGGATTGACTGAAGCAATTGGTATAACTATCCATACTCTTCAAATGTGTGTCCTTCCTCCCCATGACTCTGTGATGATGGGTTCCTGAAGAGAGGGGTGCTTTCTTCTTTAGTTCAAGGTAGGTCAGCAGCTCTTCCTTTGATGTGGAGGAAGAGGTCAGGAGGGGAAACAAGGTGAGCATGAGACAGTGAATTAGTGTTCTGTTTCCCTGTGTAATGCTGACTAGCTTGTCTGACATCTGAGGAGAGTCTCTCATCCCAAAGCCTGGCTGGAGAGGATGCTGAATAGAGCGATTGGGATAGGAAAGGGGATCTGTGCAGCACCAACTTGGAAGGCTGTTTAGAACAGAACAAGCACAGAGATCACTTCCTTGGGAAGTGGAAGTGGTTACCTAGATATAGTTTAAATCTGTGTCGAGTTAAATCTATGAATGTATCTCTCAGATCATTCTCAGTCATTCTCACCCCCCTCGTTTCTAACAGTTTCTTTATTTGTAAAGCGATGCTGTACAATTTTCTGATTTCTTCTCCATCACCAAACGTGAAATCACATTCATCATTGCTCTCACCAAGAGTGAAATCACACTCATCACTACTCTCACCAAGCATGAAATCACACTCACCACTGCTCTCATCGAGAATAAAATCACACTCATTGCTGCTCTCACCGAGAGTGAAATCACATTCATTGCTGCTCTCAATCACACTCATCGTTCCTCTCACCAAGAGTGAAATCACACTGATTGCTCTTCTCACCGAGAGTGAAATCACACTCATTGCTGCTCTCACTGAGAGTGAAATCATACTCATTGCTGTTCTTAATCACACTCATCGTTCTTTTCACCAAGAGTGAAATCACACTCACCACTTCTCTCACCAAGAGTGAAATCACACTCACCACTGCTCTCACCAAGAGTCAAATTACACTCATCGCTGTCCTCAGAGACAGTGAGATCACACTCATCGCTGCTCTCACCAAGTGGGAAATCACACTAATCGCTGCTCTCCACTTTACGTTATTGAGGCAGAATTCCTCCATGAACCCAGAGCTAGCCCTTCAAATCTTTACACCTTCTGAAGACTTTTTCTTCCTAAGCAAGTAATCTGATGGCCATTTGGGTCTTAGCCATCCCACATACTGAGTTCTGCCCAATGAATGGATGGTGAGAACATTTCTTTTGACCAAGAAAATAGTCCCACTTCTAATCATGTATCAAAATCAAACTCTCTCAACCCCTACCAAACAAGAGCAACCTAGACATTCACTTTACAATAAACTCAGTCACTTAAAAAGTTTCATCTTTAAATGGGTTGAAAGAAATATGAGAATACAAGCTAAATCAGGAAGGTCCTTACTCAAAATCTGCTGTCCAAAGGAAATTCAGATCCCTCTTTGATTTTAGAGAATAGGGTAGATTTTAGTCTGAAAGAAATCAGCATTGAATCGAGTCATTTATGTCAAAGCCTAACAAACGTAGTCAGGTGGCAAAGATTGTAGGTGACATAGGGAGAGAAGCCCATACAGATCCATCTTACAAAAGACTATTAAAATTACAAAACTGAGCCAGGTGGTGGTATTGCATGGTTTTAATCCCAGCACTCAGGAGGCAGAGGCAGGTGGATCTCTGTGAGTTCAAGGCCAGCCTGGTCTACAAGAGCAAGTTCCAGAAAAGGCTCTAAAAATACAGCAAAACCCTGTCTCAAAAAAAATAAGTAGATAAAAGCATTTATTTCTTGTCTAGTGGAGATGCTAAGTCATTGCTAAAGTTACAACAAGCTTCTATATCATTCAATTCACATGAGAGCCAGGTATCTTTTTTCACAATGTGTGTGTGTGTGTGCATGTGTGTGTGTGTGTGTGTGTGTGTGTGTATGAGAAAGAGACAGAGAGAGAGAGAGAGAGAGAGAGAGAGAGAGAGAGGTATCATGAGTGTTTGTATGCATTTTTCAGCCAGGAAAGTGCAACGGTGAGTGCACTTTTGCACCTGTGTGTGGCAGCCGGCACACAGGGGTCTTCCTAGATTGCTCCTCCCTTTATTGACTGAGTCAGAGTGGCTCAGCTACTGAGGATCCCCAGTTTCTGCTCAGCTCTACTTCCTAAGCATAGAGATTACAAGGGGACCATCACACCCGTCCAGCTTTTATACATAGATGCCGGAGATTCCGACTCCAGTCCCCACTGAGCCATCTTCCTTGTCCACTCAGGTGATTTGTTTTAAAGATTTTTAAAATTATGTATATGTGTAAGTGGGGGTATGTGCATGTGAGGGTAGATGCCCTTTGGATGCCAGAAGCCGTAAGAACCTTCTGGACCTGAAGTTACAGGTGGTTGTGAGCTGGGAAATGCAGGTGCAATGAATGAAACTCAGGTCCTCTGCAAAAGCAGCAAGACTCAACCTCTGAGCCGTCTCTCCAGCCTCATGTGAAGTCTTAAAGGTAAGTATCATTGCATTTGTTTGACTAGTGTGAAAAAAAATGAACCTGGAACGTAAAGTGACTTGGCTATGATCACACAGATAGTTGGGGATGGATCCAGCTCTCTCATCCACAGCTGATGTCACACCATGTCGCCGTTACCTTTCTGCTCTGTTGTCCTGCTTAGTGCTTGAGGCAAACTATTACACATTCCATCAATGACCACTAGCCTAAAACCTCGGTCTTTGCAGTTGCTGATATGCATATTGCACATATGGGGAAACGAACACTGCCCACCCTT
Source organism: Myodes glareolus (assembly GCF_982192425.1). Taxonomy (NCBI): domain Eukaryota; kingdom Metazoa; phylum Chordata; class Mammalia; order Rodentia; family Cricetidae; genus Myodes; species Myodes glareolus. Next base: position 13,362,576 of record NC_142032.1, read on the forward strand.
CAACAATTAACAGGAAGTCCTTTAGTCTGTAACTTCTTCATCTATTAAAAGAATTCTCTCTAATCAAGGAAAGGGTCTCAGATTTCACATGCGTGATATAGCATCCCTCCCAACTTGATCTTGACAATTGAATATTTACATTTAAATGTTCCATCAATTCAATCAAAATGTTAATATTCTGATTATAAAGTATTTCTCTATGCATTAATTTCCTTCCCACAGATTCTCCCTGAAGCAAAGCACTGAGCTGGTATTCACAAGTGGGCAGGTCGTTTTGATTTAAAGAGGACATTTGTGTACCATGATGCTACAGTAATTGATCATAGCAATATTTCGGGAGATTAAGCTACAATCTAAATGCACCCACTCACATTTGTCTTATTATACTGTGCACAGAGCCCTGGCACAGCTGCTAAAACCCTATGTGTTTACAATAAGCAGGGGAACCAGCAAACGAGCAGCTGTCTGTTTAAATCTGTATTAAATGTGGTTTTAGTGGTGTTGTTGAGGAGTGTCATTCTTTTTTCATCCTTTGCCGCATAAATGATGCTGAAGTTGTGGCGAATAAATAATCATAGTTTCAACTTCAAGGCATCATCTCTCAGGCTTCAGAGATTATGTATTTTAACAAGGCAGATACACAGAGCCACCTCAGAAATGTTGAAATATTAATCTCTGTCTCCCCTGGATATGGAGTGACAAACATGTGGTTTTGAAATCCAATTGTGACTCACATCATAACACTCCCACTGCAAATGGATAGCTTGTGAGGCAGGATCAGCTCAGTAATGACCCCATCGGCACGTCCCACCTCTATCTGCATTTAATATTACAGAGCAAAGTAGGCCAGACTAGAGGAAGCAGGTTTCTAATATGAGGCTGGAGAATGTGCTTGGAATGCTCTGACGAATGTCTCTTCACTGTGGAGAGGAATACCAGAGGCACAAGTGTAGGAGGGAAGCAGTGACAATGGGCTAGGATGCCAGAGGTACCTAGGAGACCTATGATGCAATGGGTTAGGACGTCAGAGGTACCTAGAAAGCTTGTGATGTAATGGGCTAGGACGTCAGAGGTACCTAGAAAGCTTGTGATGTAATGGGCTAGGACGTCAGAGGTACCTAGAAAGCCTGTGATGCAAAGATGCTTCTCACATCTCCTCTGACAATTGTTTTAAACTAAAGCAAAGACCATCAGTGCTGTAACTAGAAATTAAAGACACAGCACTGTGATAAGATAAGCTCAGTCAAACACAGCTGTCAATTCCAGACAGACCGATTGATAGATAGATTGACTGACTTGCTGATTTTGCATGCTTGCAGAAGAATCCAGCAAATTCTCTACCATTGAACCTCAGTCCCAGCCCCTGGCTAAAAGAGCTTAACAAAGGAAAAGAGAGGTTATGAGTACAGGGCGGACACATGGAAAGGAGAGAGTTCCGTGTGGTCAAGCACGGAAAAAGAAGAAGGAAGATAAATTTGCAGTCTGACACTGTTTTTGTGTTGCTGTAGAACACAACGAGGAAGCATTGTTAGATCTTATAAATCCCACCACATGTTTCTTTAGTCACTGGGTGCTTTATGCTTCACATATCATTAATATCAAAACTGAGGTTCACCCAGAGGTGAAAAGTAAGTCTCTATTGCTGAAGAGACCTTGAACTTCAGACACACGGCCCCTTAGCTGAAATTGACTAGAAAACCTCTTATCTGAGGACCAGCTTTCTTGGTACCAGAAGAAACTATATAAGCTTGCAAAGTAGGAAAGCAACCAACCGTGCCATCCAACTGTGATTCCTGTCTTAGTCAGGGTTTTGATTGCTGTGGAAAGACAGCATGATCACAGCAACTCTTATAGAGAAAGCGTTTGATTGTGGTGGGCTTTCTTATAGTTTCAGTGATTCCGGCCCATTATCATCAGCACAAGGAGCATGGTGGCATGCAGACAGACGTGGTGCTGGAGTAGTAGCTGAGAGTCCCACATCTCCCAGGCAACAGGGAAGAGGCTGTGACACCGAGCAAAGCTTAGCAGCCTCCACAGTGACACACTTCCTCTAACATGGCCATACCTATTCCAACAAAGTCAACCTTCCAATAATCCCACACCCGTTGGGGGCCATTTTCTTTCAAACCACCATAATACTTATGAACCAAAACTACCAGCATGGCATGATAACCCTAAAGGGGCCATCATGGCACACCTACCTTGGCAGTAACTGGTGGCTGACTGATTGGACTAGGATCTTCCCAACAAGAGAGAAAGCATCCTGATACTTGAAACCTAACTCAGGAGTAGTTAAGTAACGGATCTTGGAGGAGAACCTACAAACATCACTCTCTTAGTTAGGGTTTCTATTGCTAACACCAGCACCATGACCAGGGCAACTCTTAATTAATTATTTAATTGGGTTGTTTATATTTTCAGAGGTTTAGCCCAGTATCATCATGGTGCAACATGGTGGCATGCAGGCAGACATGGTGCTGAAGAAGAAGCCTCGTGTCTTCCATCTTAGATTCCAAGCAACAGGAAGTGGTTAGAGACCCTGGGTGACATCTTAAGCATACATAAGACTTCAAAGCCTGCTTCCACGGTGACACACTTCCTCCAACAACACCACACCTATTCCAAAAAGGCCACACCTCCATATAGTGCCACTCCCTTTGTGGGTCATTTTCATTCAAACTGCCACCGTCACTTCACTAAACCAGCATGACCTCTAACTACACTCTAAATATTTGTCCTTTTGCCCAGAGAATTGGAATTCTCACCCCTCATTAAGGAAAACTGTTCTTGCAACAAAGGGGAACCATTAGAGAGAACCACAAGTCATCAGAATGCAGAGCTGTGGAGCCCAGTTCCAGTAGATACATCTGGAACACAACTCCTCACCTAAGCTCGGCAAACATTGCAAAAGAGGGGGCAGAAGGATTGTGAGGAGGCAGAGGATCAGGGAATTTGCTGTGATAGTGTGTCTCCTAGTAAATTCAGAAGTTTCACCCATAAAGTCTCGCCAACATGACTGCCTAAACATGAGCGAGCAAGGACAACAGTAGACATGCCAAAATGGATGAGGGAAAGACCATGGGGTCTTCACCCTATATAAAGAACTACAAGCAACTACGGGAAGAGTGGGAGAAAGAGTCTTCCCCAGGGAAGAGCACACCAATTGGTTATCTATACCCAATGGTCATTCCTGAAACCATATACATACACGTAAAGTTATACAGATTGAGCAGGTTATATTTAGAAGAATATATATATATATACATATACATACACACACATATATATATATACATATATATGTTCATGTGACAACAATTAATTTTAAAAGAGGCCATGAATTTGAAAGAGAGCAAGAAGGGGCATATGGATGGTGGAAAGGGAAGGGGGAAATGGTGTAATTATATTAAATCTCAAAAAAAACGAAATACATAAGTGTGGGCTTCCCCACTAAACATTAACCACACACACACACACACACACACAGAGTTCAACTACAAGAAATATAAAGGGAAGTTAACAGGAGCTCTGCACCCTAGAAGCTTGCACCCTAGCCAGTATACATTAACTGTACCAGGTTTTTTCTTTTGGGCCACCACCCATATCTGAAATCATGACACAGAGACTTCCTATTAGTTATGAATGTTCAGCCTAGCTCAGGCACTTCTCTAGTTAGCTCCTTAAAATTAAGTTAACCTGTTTCTCCTCATCTAGCTTTTGCCTAGGGGCTTTTTACTTTTCTTTCCTTCTGTGTATCTTACTTTCACTGCCTCTTCTGGCTGGCTGACTGGCTTCCTGGCTTCTAGGCTCCAGAGCGTCCCTCTCTTCTGCCCTCATTCTCTTCCCCTTATCTCTTCTCGTTCTTCATGAGCTTGGATTTCTCCTCCTGTTCATTTTCTCTGCCTGTCATTCCCACCTATCCTTTTAATTCCTAACTCTTGGCCATTCAGCTTTTTATTAGACCAACTCGATGCCTTAGGCAGGCAAGGTGAAACAAACGCAACACATCTTTACACAATTAAACAAACGCAGTATAAAACAAAGTAACATGCCTTTACACAGTTAAAGTAACATTCCACAACATAAGCAAATGTAGCACATCTTTACATAGTTAAAGTAATTTCCACAACACATAATTATCCAGAAGAAAGGCGTGGTGAGGGGGAGTCAGGCAGTTTCATCCTAAGAGGGAGCTGAGCAGCAGAAACACCATCTAGTCCAAGACAGCACTCAGATTTACCACCATCCTACAAAGGGATAAAATTTACCAGACTGCAAAACTTCTATTCCAGACAATCCCTCCCCTTGAGCCTACTCAGCCAATGCAGTATGGTACAGGTTAACACATCACACCAAGACAGATGGGGGCTGGAACCCAGCATGGTCTGCCTCTCAGGCAGCCTGGCTTAGGACTGTGTCTCTAAAGAGGAAGGGATGACTTTTTAGAATGTGACACAGGCTCCGTGAGCTCTTTGAAAGGCGATGTCCAGTTACAGGAGGTGACTGCACTGGCACAAATGCACTGGGACAATGGTGCCTAAGCCTTCCATGTTTTTTTATTTGCCTTCTGGTACTCAGGGTTATAGTCACGAAGGATGTCATATCCAAATCTCTGGGGCCTGTGAATAAATCACCTACAAAAGAATATCAGAAGATACGGTTCAGCGCATGGATTCTGAGATGGAGACACTATCCTTGAACATCCATATTGGTCCAGTCTCATATAATTATATATGACCTATCTAATCCTGGAATTCTTGAAAAGATAGTTCTCGGCTCTGATACAAGAAGTCAGAGAAATGCAAGGTGAGAAGAATGCAATTTTCTCCTCCTGCATTGGAAAGTGGAAGAAGGGACCAAAGTTCAAGAGATGGTAACAGCCCCAGAAGTCAGAAAAATTGTCCCCTAGAGCTTCATGTGCCCTAGCCTGTGTCTCCAAAACTGCTACAAGAAATACACCTTAGCCTAGTGGAAGGTTCAGAAAAGCCTGAAACGAATCGGTCCTTGGGTGATACAAATGGCAAGCGGTAAGTGGAGACTGTATCTCACAAGGTTCGCAGTCACCACAGGTAGGGTGAATTCTTCTCAGAAACACACAGGGATGCTGCCCACGGGAGGAGCATGGGGGACCTCTGCTCTTCAGCACTCCCCACAGGCTGTACCACTCCTCTGTCTCACTACAGCAAAATATCCCACATTTAGCAAAATCGTACATCCCCAGAGCCTGCGACATCGATGATAATGCTGTAAGCATATGCATTAACATTCAACTACATAAGTCTATCCATTGTTTTCAGACAAGAATTAGATTACATCTTGTTTATTATAAATGTTGCAAAGGCCACATATCATTTCATCATACAAAACAAATTACTTAACCCCATTTAGAAAAGTCTTCTTACAAGCATCTTTTAATGAATAATACATATATCTTCTCTCGTGTGTGCTTAGACACGCAGTGTAGAGAAGGCAGGTAGAGAAGAGGTAAACATTCAAATTACCTGCACTTCTAAGTAAATCTTGACCACTAAATGTTCATAACGAAACAAGTCCTTTTCCCCAGGGCGGAATTCCCCATGCTCCTTTCCCTATCCGGCCTTTTTCTGTTTACATCATAGCACTTATTGCAAGCTCTGATTGGGCTGTTTATAAATTTAGGTGATTGTTTATTATTGGCTTTCCCACTAGCGTGCCAGCATGGGAAGGGAGAGGCCTGCGAACACCTGGTTCACATTCATGATCCCAAGGGTACAGCACAGTTTGGGGTATCAAGTATGGGTTCAGTAAATGATTTTACATGAGTGAATTAATACAGTTGTCTGTGAAAACTTCCATGGCTATATCTTCATGCCTGAGATAATGCTTAATGCCAAAGAACTGATATTCCTTGAATTCTGGATCCAGCATCTGCTGTGAGGCAGTAAGTCAAAACGCTCGGAACAGTTTTCTCCACATCTTTCTGGAAAATAGGAAGGTGGAATGTACACACAGTAAGTTCTTCCAAGATCTCAAAAATAAATGTTTCATATTATTACCAAAGTGAACTCACAATAAAACTAATTTCATAATGCAGGGAGCAGAGGAAAATATCTAAGCCACAATGTTAAAGACTCAATTTTCTATGATTTGAGAGAAGGAGAAATTGCAGATAATACCAGGGAAGGCATCCCTGTATAGAAGCTGATTCCTTCTCAGGGGGCCTTTCACTTTTTCCCGCGCAGTCACTTCTCCGCTCCTCTCCAGACTGCCCGCCTCTCACAGAGCATTCCTTCCACGATCACGATTGAAATCATTGTGAGAACCTTTCTTTATTTTGACTCTCAGTTTCTGGAGGACGTGGCCAGAGCACGTGGCCAGAGCCGAGACTCATGGGGCTTGCGGGAACGGACAATGAGGGGCATTCAGAGCGGTGGGAAATTATATCCACAAAATGGCTTTTGTGAGTTAGACACCATTGCACTGATTTATTTAATGCTTAGGTTCTCAAGTGAGATTCTGTTCTGAGGGTCAAATATAATTTCTGAAGATAATATGGGTAATGGTGAGTGGGAAGGAATCGGACTGGGTGTTGGAAACATCTGGAAAGAGCAAAGATAAAAAAGGGAGAAGAGCTAGGTTGTCTAAGAGAAAACAGGAAAATGGGTAAATACTGGCCATGCTGGACATCAGTGGGTGAACGAGCTGACACAAGCCTTAGTGTAATGAGAAGTAGGGCAGTATAGGACAGCGTCGAACCACTGTGTGCAGCTATGGGGATGTGCAAATAAGCAAGACAGTCAGCAGGGCAGAGCCATGTGAAAGCCTACGCAAGATCCTTAACTTCCGACCCAGACTCTTTCATTTATACTATATTGAGATACTAGTATATTCTAGAAGGGTCTCCGGCACCATGTGGAAAGAGGTCAGTGCAGCCCAGGTATGCCATCTCTATGGATCTCATAATTAAATTAAACGTTGTGTAGATATTAAATGTTTTAGAACCTGACTCTGTTTTGTTAGTAGTTAAAAGTCAGAAGAAATCCAAGGAGCAGGTTGTTAACATTAAAATAAACAGCACTTTCCAACAGCCTGAAATATGAAGGCAAGTAATTAGCTTCTGATGACATGTTTATCCAACACAGGCTCCTAGAACAATAAGACGTGATTATGATTCTATGAATACAATCGCTTTCAGGCACATTTATTGTCCAACTGTTGTGACTGGTCCCCATTTCTCATCAGGCTTTTTCTATTTTTCCTCAAAAAAAGGAAAAAAAAAAGGTCAGATCTAACAAACATGCCAGGGTGAGAAATAGCATTTTCTACTTACTGACATTTGACCTTAACCTATGGGGTAGTAGTAACTAGAACAAAAAGATGTGGTTCAGAAACTCCCAAGTAAACATTAAGAGCCAGTGGTTTTGTGTTTGGCAGTGTCATGGGAAAAACAGTTGTTTGCCATGTGTGTTGTAAGTCTATTTAGTTTCTCTAAGACCTCCCCACTGGTGTTACAGTGTCTAGAGATGTGAAACCACAAATAATTGCGTCCCCTGTAAGTCTTTGCAGTGACCGTCAGCTTAGCACTTAATCACGCAGATAGGCATGCTACTTTTTCAGATTAGAAACATTCCCAATATGCACCATTGAGCCTGTGAGGCCATCTATTTTTTTTTATTTCATTGACACAGGCAATCAAATTGCAATAACTAAGTAGGAATTTCAATAGAGCAACCCAGTTGGGTCTCACCCACAATAGAGACTTCACGTCTTCAATGCTTTAAAGCCAAACTTAAGAATTCAAAGGTTCATCTTTGGAAGACACTAGCAAGAAACTTTAACAGGTCAATGACTCCCAGTTTTAATTGCCAACTGTGGGACTGAAGAGATGGCTCACTGGTTTAAGAGCACTTACTGCTCTTGTAGAAAACCTGAGTTTAATTCCCAGCCGTCACACGGAGGCTCAGAATTATCTACAACTCCACTTCCAAGGAATCCAATGCCTTCTACTGAGCTCCACAGGCAACAGGTATGTGCCCTGTGGACAAACATAGATTACAGGCAAATAAATCATTTCTATAAAATGAAAAAATTAATAATAATAACAATAATAGTCAACCATTTTAGGAGCTCGTTAAGTGGCAGATACTCTCCTGATCATTTTATAAATGCTAACCGATTAAATTAGCATCAATATTTAATATGACAGACCCAGTCATTATGTCTCATATTGAGATAAGTTGGTCCAAATCACAGAGCTATGAGCGCACACCCTGAAGTTGTAACCCACTAGTGTAAAAAGCAAAGTGCAAACAACAGTGTGTCCTCTAGGACAGCAACCTGGATCCAATGTGCATTAGGAGACAGAAGGCAGCATGGAACTTACCCTGGATTGTCCAAATGTTCCCGACTTGGTGACCTATACCAGCAGGATCACATTTAGATTTACTCTTGCAGGCAGAGAAGCGCTTGATTCTGGTCTTTCAAGAGCACATAGTTGGGGTTTCCTTTTATTTGTTTGCTTGCTTGTTTGTTTTAAGGGAGATGTTCGACTTAGCTTGAGATCAAGGTCAGATTGAGAAAAATGAAAGAAACTATGTACTCAGAGACAAAAATTCAGTAAACTAAAAATATGAGAAAAATTAGAAGCATTTGAGAATGAGATTTGACAGAGGAATTTCCAAGATCAAGTTATCACAGGCCAGGCGGGGGGGGGGGGGGGTCCCAAAAGATGATGAGGCCAAGACGACCAGTAATGCTGGTAAATGATCACAAGAGGGCGTTGAAGACTACGAAGCCAAGCACTGAGGATGCCTTTAATACTGATGAAGTCATCAGAAAGTATGATAAGGAGAGAGCTCTAAGCCTGAGACATAGGAGGGAACTTAGCAAGACGCACTTGAAGGGAGATGCCACAACCTCAAGGGACAGCAAAAGCAGGATGATTGTCCTCCACTGTGTCACCTTCATGGAGCCAGGATACAGGATTCCATTCCTAATTTCTCCATCCTAATTACATTCACAGCTTGCTTCCATTCATTTAATAGGTAAAATGCTGCTTAGGAGTTTTCAGAGTCCTATAGTGTTGATAACCTAACATTCTGGAACACTATTCATTCTGCCAAACAAGAACATGAAAATAACAACACCAGAAAGGCCTCAGAATATATGGCTGGGCAATAATACCTGTGAGATGTTTCTTTCAACATAAAAATAGTCCAGGGCAGCAGATACTCCAACTGCTGGTAATGATGGCAGTGTGGACTCCCTGAGAGCACACAGGACATTCCAGCCAAGGAAGCGGTAAGCTAGCTGCAAACCTTCGCCTCTCCTTCTGCTCCTCCAAATAAAATGCCCTAGTCTCATCTCTAGATCTGCAACAGAACACCTGCTTGCAGACTCCCCTGACTTCATCTCTCAAGGATCCCCAAGGCCTACCCTTCCTAAACTCCTTCCCCAGTCACACTGCATTATCCGACCTCCCAGCTCCCACAGGCATTCCCTGGGAAACTACAGGCCACCGTGGGCAATTACAGATCTTCCCCTCCCCCCTCTGCTTCTCCAAACCTAATCCCCCAGTCCCATCCCTGCTCTGTATCAGGCTTTCTGCTTTGGCCTCTCTTTACTCTCCACCCCTATTCCCAGGGAACTAACTAAGGACATCCTGGTGGAACAATCTGCGTTCCTCCCTGCATGTAGATCCTCAACTGCTCTCCAGCCCATCCCCATTCCTAAGTGTCAGGACCTAATACTTATTTAGAACTCCCCGTGCCCACAGCTATCAGTATTACAGAAGGTAGTGATAGTGCCCACACCTTCATAACATCCAGAGAGGAAAGAGGGAACCAAGGAACGAAACACACACCCAACACAGACAAGACCAGACATCAAGACAGAGAATTACAATCTTCCTGATGGGCAGTGATGGCACACACCTTTAATCCTAGTATTTGGGAGGCAGAGGCAGGCAGATCTCTGTGAGTTCAAGGCCAGCCTAATCAATAGAGGAAGAGAATCTTCCCAATCCCAACTGCCTAGACACCAACATAGAAACAAGCCAATAATAACCAATATGTCTTTCCTAGAACCCAGCAACCCTACCACAGCAATCCCTGAATATTCCAATGTAGCTGAAACACAAGAAAAAGACCTTAAAATCACCTTTAAGGATATGATAGAGGTTCTTTAAGGAAATGAATGAATCCCTTAAAGAAATCTATGAAAACACAAGCAGCAGTGCGAGGAAATGAATAAAACCATTCAAGACCTGAAAGTGGAACTCGAAGCAATAAAGAAAATCCAACTGAGGAAAATCTGAAAATAAAAAATTAAGGAATTTGAGCAGGAACCACAGAGGCAAACTTTGCCAACAGAATACAAGAGAGAGAGAGAGAGAGAGAGAGAGAGAATGTAAGGTATTGAAGACTTGATAGAAGAAATGGATACATCAGTCAAAGAAAATGTTAGATCTTTAAAAAAAAAACCCTCCTGCAACAAAACATCCAGGAAATCTGGGTCACTATAAAAAGACTAAATCTAAGAACAATAGGAATAGAGGAAGGAAAAGAAACAGGTCAAAAGCACATAAAATATTTTCAACAAAATCACAGAAGAAAATTTGTCTAACATAAAGAAGGAAATGATTATCAAAGTACAAGAAGGATAGAAACCCCAAATGGACTAGACCAGAAAAGAAAGTCCCCGCTGCACAAGATAACCAAAATGTTAAATGTACAGAACAAAGAAGAATTTCAAAAGTTTCAATGAAAAAAAAATAGCAAGTAGCAGATAAAATTAAAATTACACCTCAATAGAGACATTAAAAGTCAGAAGGACCTGGATATATGTGGTGTAGACTCTGAGAGACCACAAATGCCAGTCCAAACTACTATACTCAGCAAAACTTTCAGTCAGCATAGATGGAGAAAATAAGACATTCCATGATAAAAACCATATTTAAGCAATATTTATCAATAAATTTAGTCCTACAGAAGATGCTAGAAGGTAAACTCAAACCTTAAGAGGTTAAACTCATCCAAAAAAAAACAAAAACAAAAAAACAAGGAGTAAATAATCCCATACCAGCAAAATCAAAAGAAAGAAAATACATACCAACAACAACAAAACAGCAGGAATCAACAATCACTGATGTACATCTCTCAATATCAATAGTCCCAAGTCCCCAATAAAAATTGACATACTAATAGAATGGATGTGCAAATTGGATCACCCTTCTGCTAAGAAACACACTTCAGCATCAAAGACAATTATCGCCTCAGGGTCAAAGGTTGAAAATTGATATTCAAGCAAATGAACCTAAGAGACAAAATAATACAGCAATTTTAAAACCTGACAAAAAAACTTCAAACCAAAATTAATCAGAAAATACAAAGGACACTACATACTCAAAGGAAAACTACACTAGGGCATTCCTAACATTCTTAACATCTATGCCTCAAACACAAGAACACCCAAGTATATAAAAGAAATACTTCTATAGCTTGAATCACATATTGGTCCTCACACAATAATAGTGATGACTTAAGTATCCCACTCTTGACAATAGTCAGGTCAGACAGAAACTGAGCAGATAAATGCTGGAAATAACTAAAGTCATAAACTAAGTAGACCTAACAGAAATTTACAAACATTTCACCTAAACACAAAAGAAAATGCCTTCTCAACACTTGATGAAACTTTCTCTAAAATTGACCATCTACAGAGGCACAAAGTAAGCCTCAATATATACAAAAAAAATTAAAATAACTCCCCAAATCTGACCACCAAGAATTAAAGCTTGATATCAACTAGAGAAACAACTGAAGGCTTACAAACTCATGGAAATGGAACAACTCTGCACTAAATTTTAAAAAATGGGTCAAGAAAGAAAGATTTTCTAGAATTGAATGAAAATAAATATACAATATACTCAAACTTCTGGAAACACTAGGGGCTGTTGTAGGTAGCAAGTTCATAGCACTAAGTGCTTACATAAAAAATAGGAGGTATCTCATATTAGCAACTGGATAGCACATCTGAAGGCTCTACACAACAGCAACAAAAATCACACCCAAAGGAATAGACGGCAAGAAATAACCAAACTCAGGTCTATAATCAATAAAATTGAAATAACAAAAACAAAACAATATAAACAACAAATGAAACAAAAGTTGGTCCTTTGAGAAAAGCAGTAAGATGGACAAGCCCTCATCCAAATTAGCTAAAAGGTAGAAAGAGAGAATATCCAAATTAACAAGATTTATAAATAAAAATGGGAGTGTAACAACAGACAACTAGGAAATTTAGAGAATCATAATGACATACTTTAAAAATCTGTACCCCCAAATTAGAAAATTCAAAAAAAAAATAGATAATTTAGTCAATACATAGCACTTACCAAAGTTACAACAAGATCAGATAAGCAATGTAAACAGACATATAACCCTGAGTGAAATAAAAGCAACCCTTAAAAGTCTCTCAACAAACAAAGACCAGGTTCAGATGGTTTTAACACAGAATTCTACCAAACTTTCAAAAAAGAGTTAATGTCAATACATCTCAAATTATTCCACAAAATAGAAACAGAAAGAACATTGCTCAATTCATTTACAGCACCACAATTAGCCTAATAACCAAAACACATAAAGACCCAACAGAAAAGAGAATTACGGGCCAATATCCCTTATGAACATAGATGCAAAAACACTCAGTAAAATACTTGCAAACCTGAACACACCCAAAAGACCACCCACCATGGTCAAGTAGATTTCATCCCACAGTCGCAGGGAAGGTTCAACATGTAAACTAATAAATGTATTCCACCATACAAACAACCTAAAAAAAAATGACCATCTCAGTAGAGGTAGAAAAGGCCTTTGATAAAATCCAACACCTCTTCATTATAAAACGTCCTGGAGAGATCATAACCAACATCAACTTAAATGAGAGAAACTCAAAGTAATTTTGCTGTTGACCATGTCAGAGAAGCAGCAAGTGGCAAATGAGGTTGAAGGTATCAGCCCACCAGGAGGAAATTCCCTCATTGGTGAATCTCTGTTAGGCTATTTAGGCCCTGAGACCACAGACCCCAGAATGTGCCTTTCCATGTTTGCTGCTGCTATCTTTCTCTCGTCTCCGGCATGGTGTGAATGGGAATGGGGAGATCCCCACTGTCTGTAATGTCCTGTGTGTTTATCTCATGGAAACTTTCGAAACTTTCCCTTCTACTAGGCATTTTTACTTGTGGATTATTATGAAGATAATTTCGTCCTAAGCTGTACTGTCTAAATAATAATAATGTTAGTTTAAATAAGATTTGATGATTAAAAATAAATACAAGGAAGTGTCACACAGCAAGAACACTTGAGTGTCTACTGAGGAGCCATATAGACTGCGGCTTAGGTAAATAATTAAGAAAAACAACTGAGTCCCAGTAACCCAGCTAGCTTTAATTCTTTTAACCTTAATGTTGGGAGATGTGTTCACAGATTTTGGGATGCAACATCACTGAAATAAAGATTTGAAAATAACTTAAAATTAAACTAAGATGTTTTCGACAAATAGCATTGAGGCGAAAAACCCAAGAAGATAATCTAAAGTTTTAGCAAGGCACATAGTTGAATGAGGAACTAGTTGAGGTCAGGGAAGAAGAACAAAGCAACCCAACTGTCACTAGCTGGCCTACTTTCTTACTAGGATTGGTTGACGATCAAAGGTGATGAATAATTTCTTATAACGATTCCTGCCCTCAATCTCCTGATATAAGAACGATTCTTTTATATAAAGGTTTAGGTTTAAGATTACTTATAAGATTACCTTTCAAGATAAGTAATAAAGTAATTGACTCTTTTTTTGTAACTGCAAAATGCAGCCTGCCAGTAAAAGACCTGACTGAGAAGGATACCTTGTTTTCCCACACAGTTGATCTATAACAAGTTGCTTGGGTATGAATGTACATGGGTTCTTGGAATAATTTATTTTTCACCTGTAATATGTAAGATGTTTAATCATGTAAGAAAACATGCTGTTTTTTACTGTTTGCTTTGTATTCATTATAATCATTCACCTGAAAAATAGAATGTAACCACACCGCAATTTTTATATTGCCTGGAATTTTTGGGGGGTATATAAACTGTAGGGGGAAAAAAGCGTATAGTATATAAGGAGAATAGAGAATAAAGAAGGAAGTCATCAGGAGAGTGTGCCTTTTTCCTTAACCTTCTCAGAGAGAAAAGTCTAGTATGCGTTGACAATGTGGATTTCCCTTTGACCTCGTGTTGCTTTGAGGCTTGTTGCCCAAGCAGTGATATAATTTCACTAAAATCAGGAGCAAGATAAGTTTGTCTACTCTCTCCATATTTATTCAATATAGTACTTGAAGTCTTAACTAGAACAATAAGACAACAAAAATCAAGGTAATACAAACTGACAAGGAAGAAGTCAAAAATTGTTTTGCAGATGATATAATAGCATACATTGACCCTAAAAATTTCACCAGAGAACTTCCAACAAAGTAGCTGGATGCAAAATGAACTCACAAAGATCAAAAATAGGCTCTTATGTATAAACCACAACAGATTGAGAAAGAAATCAAGGAAACAACACACCTTCCACAATAGTCTCAAATAATATGAAATATATTGGGGTATCTTTAACCAAGCAAGCTAAATTTTTTTTTGTGATAAAAACTTGAAGTCACTGAAGAAATTGAAGAAATCTGAAGGTAGAAAGATTCCCCATGCTCATGAATCAGCAGGATTAACATAAAAAAAAATTGCCATCCTACCAAAAGCAATCTGCAGATTCAACATAATCCCCATCAAAATTCCACAGTTCTTGAAAGAACAATTTCAGCTTCATATGGAAAGACAAAAGAATTCTGAATAATAAAAGACCTGCAGGAGGTATCACCATTCCCAATTTCAAGCTACACAATACAGCTACAGCAATAAAAACAGCACAGTGTTGGCACAGAAACAGACACATTGATCAATGAAATCAAATCAAAGACACAGACATAAATCTACACGCTTATGAACACCTGATTTTTTTATAAAGAGTCCAGAAATACATGCTGGGGAGAAAAGGCAGCATCTTCAACAAATGGTGCTGCTCAAACTGGATATCTGCATGTAGAAGAATCCAAATAGATCCATACTTATCAACTGTCAGAAAACTCAGCTTCAAATGGATCAAAGACCTCAACATGAAACCAGATAAAATGAACCTTATAGAAACTAGAGGGAAGAATAGCCTTGAACTCATTGGCACAGAAGACTTTCTGAACAGAACATCATTAGCACAGGCACTAAGATCAATAATTAAATGTGACTTCTTTTATCTTGTTTTGTCCTGGCTGACTGTTGTCTCTTGGAGGCCTGGACTGTTCTGTGGAGGAAACAGCTGACTAGGGAGTGGATCAGGGTGAGAGGGGAAGAAAGGGGGAGCTGGGAGGAGTAAAGGGAAGAGAAAGTGTGGTTGGGGGGTATACTATGCACAGATAAGCCATTTTTCAATGAAAATAAAAAAATAATGGTTTCAGGACATTGGAAGAATAAACATAAGCTACAACTAAGGAATAGGAATAAAGTAAAATAAACGACCTCATGAAACTGAGAAGGTTCTGTATGGCAAAGGACACTGTCATTCAGACAAAAGAGCAGTCTACAGAATGGAAAAAGATTTTGCCAATTATGTATTCAACAAAGGACTACGATACAAAATATACATAAAGGACCCAAAAACTAGATATTAAGAAAAAAAAACAATTTTAAAAGAGGGGTACAGATCTAAACAGAACTCTCAATACAGGAAACTCAAATTGTTGAGAAACACTTAAAGAAATACTCAACATCCTCATCCATCGAGAAAATGCAATTACTTTGAGATTTCATTTTACACCTGCAAGAATGGCAAAGAACAACAAAACTAGTGACGGCTTATGCTGGCGAGGATGTGGAGTAAGAAGAACACTCATACATTGTGGCTGAGAGTGCAAACTTGTACACTCATGATGAAAATCAGTGTGGCAGTTCCTCGGAAATGTGGGGTCTATTTCAAGATCCAGCTACCCCAAACACTCTTGGGCATATGCCCGAAGGATCTTTCATCCTACCACAAAGACTTGCTCAACCATGTTCATTTCTTCTCTATTCATAACAGCCAGAAATAGGAAACAACCTAGATATCCCTCAACAGAAGAATGGATAAAGAACATGTGGTACATTTACACAATGAGATATTACTCAGCCATTAAAACAATACATCATGAAATTTGCAGGCAAATGGATGGATCTATAAAAATAAAAATCATTCTGGGTGAGGTATCCCAGACCCAGAAAGACAAATATGAAATGTATTCACTTATATGTGAATATTGGTTGTTAAGTCAGTGATAACCAAGCTACAACCCCTAGAATCACAGAAGGTAGTTATAGAGTTAGGTACCAGAGGGGACAGAGATAACTCGTTAGGAAAGGGAAATAGAATAATTATGAATGGCTTGAGGTGGCTCGAGTGGGAGGACCAAGTGAAGGAGGGAAAGATGGTGGGAGGGAGTACAGGGAGAGAAATATAAAATTAAGGGGCATTTGTGGAGTAGTATGGACACTTAATGCAGCAGAAACTTCCTAAAATATATACATATATATAATAAATTATATATAATATCTCTCTCTCTCTCTCTCTCTCTCTCTCTCTGTGTGTGTGTGTGTGTGTGTGTGTGTGTGTGTGTGATTTAAATGAAATCATGAACTAATGAGGAAGACAGATCCCAACTGGCATCTCTTGGCACCAAATGAAGTTTTCAGTACCAGATTTGGGTTACATCTAGTTGGGCCAAAGATTTCCCATGGAATCCCAAAATAACTCCGGTTGTTACCAACACTAAAGTCTGATTGCCCAAATTGACTGCAAGCTCCCTTTGCTGAAGACAATACCTAAACAACTCACTGAACATGGAGATGTCAAACTGTTGGTACAGTATTTGCTCTGCATGTTCCCAAAATAGAAATGTTAACATCAACAGTCACAAATCTTTTAATCTACAATGGAATACAGCCTATAAGATAGGCTAGGGCCAATAGTGGCAGAATGCTTGTGGCAGTAGCCAACCAACAACTGATTTGACTTAAGGCCTACTCCCTGAGATGGAACCCATACCCAACAGTGTGCTTGGGTAACTAAGAACCAGAGATTAGTTAGCTCAGAAACATAAGGTAAAACCAAATAATACTGGTCTCAAAAATGCAAAAAAAAAGTAGTGATAAAATGATTCTTAATGATAGTCAGCCTTTTATACTCTTAGATCAGTGCCTTGCTCAGCCATTATCAAAGAAACTTCCTCCTTCAGCAGACAGAAACAAATATAGAGACCCACAGCCAGACTTCACACAGAGAGTGAGAAACCTTGGAACAGGCAGCCCTGAAAAAAATGTCTCCATCAAATCTCTCCCCAGAGCTCAGGAATCCTTCAGAAGTGGACACAGAAAGAGTTGAAAACTGGGGTGGAGGACACCAAGATACAAAGCTCTCTAAATCAGCATGAGCAAAGTTCCTATGAATTCAGAGACTGAATCAGCACGTACAGGGACTACACAGGTCCTCCGCATACATAGTATAGCGTCCAGTTCAGTGTTTCTAATAGGATTCCTGAGTGTGTGACCCAGTAGGTCTCTGATGATCGTGTCTTCTCTTGAGTTTTTTTCTTGCTGTTGGTTTGTCTTGTCCAACTTTAATGTGATGGTTTTTGTTTTGTCTTATTATATATTAGTTTGCTATGTTTAAAAACAAACGGATGGATGGATGGATGAATGGATTGATGGATGGATGGATGGATAAATAAATGGATGGACGGACGGACAGACGAACGGACAGATAGATGGATAGATGGATGTATGGAATGAAAACCTAGTCACTGGGCTAAAGGTTAACAACTCAAATGCCATTATTCCAGCTGGAAGAGGAAAAACCGGTTTTCCCCAATGGAGTGACACTGGGTATATCAACCACTCCAGGACAGGCCTCAAGTCCATGTCTAGTAACATATAATGAACTTCCAGTTTTTTGTGCTTTTATTTGACTACAGTTTGGTGTTTTGCTTTGTTTGGGGATTTGTTTTCTTGGTCTGGGGTATTTTTGTTGTTGTATCGGGGTGTTGTCTGTTTTTTATAAAGAACCTAAAGTTGGGTGGGTAGGAAAAGGGAAAGGATCTGGAAGGACCTGTAGGAGGGAAAGAGTGTGATCGAGGACTAGGGATGTCTGTCTGTTTCCCCTTCCCAGGGGCATCCATGTACGTCTCTCTTAGGGTTCTCCTTGCTACCTAGCTTCTCTGGAATCATGAACTATAGGCCGGTTATCCTCTGCTTTACGTCTAGTATCCACTTATGAGTGAGTACATATCATATCATGTTTATCTATCTGAATCTGAGCTGGTATCTAGGAGCACATTCTTTTTGGAGGGATACCTTCCTCGGCCTACATAAAGGGGGAAGGGCCTTGTTCTTGCCTCAAAGTGAAGTGTCAGACTTTGCTGACTCCCCATGGGCAGCCTTACCCTTTCTGATGAGAGGGTGGGGAGGTGGTGTGGGGGGGTGGGGTAGAAGAAGTGGGAGGAAGAGAGGGAGTGGGAACAGGGATAGCTATGTAAAATGAGAAAAGACTGTATTTAAAAAAATCTTAATAAGAAGAGAAAAAAAAGAATGTGATCAAAATACATTTAAATTTAAAAATCATTTTAAAGAAAACAGCCATAATGAAAGAATGTCAATTTGTACTAAAGATGAGATAGCAAACGGAAAACAGCAGAGAAAGTCTGCTGAATGGACACAACTGCTGCTGGTGGATCCGAAGGGCGAATACAAAAACCCAACTAGAACTACTTAGAAATGCAGCTTGCTGTGTCGTTCACCAAACTTTGTCAGTAGGGCAAAAAGCCCCTCAAACAAAGAGGGGAGACTACAGATGAAGCAGACATGCATCCTGGGTTCTTGGCCAGATTAATGGGATTGCTTTGCTTGGCCACACTCAGGATAAGTTGGTTCCCTTAACCGTGACTTTCGCCTTAGCAGTGCTCCCGCTTTTTCATGGAAATCAACTGTCTCACTGTATTTATTTTACGGTAACACCCCGACGAACCTGTTTAATATCGGAAGACTTACTAGAACAGACGAATAGTTTCAGCATGATATCCAGGGGACAGAAATTCAATTAAAACCTGCAAGTAGTGTGGAGAGAGGTAGTTATTGCTCAGCACATACCACAGGGCCCTTCGCTGAAGCACAGCTATTAGCCGAACTGGTTGAGAAGTTCTGTTTTCCTTTATGGCAATCTGTTAGCTTGTATAAAGCGAAATTAATAAAAGCACCAAGCGGCCTCTGTGGTAGGAGAGCAGAATGAGGCCAAAGGCTAGTTGCATATTTTATAATTATGGATTAAGTACATTATGCCAAGCAAATTAAAGATATGCCACGATTATAATAAAAATGAGAGACTGCTCATCTCCAAACAGTGATTGTGTGACTATCGCATTTGCAGGAGCTGGTGCTCTGCGCACCAGAGGCAATTGTTTCCACTGCAAAAGAGAGGGAGGAAATTGCGGGCCATACATCCATCCCTTCCGCAGGTAGAGCAGCACTTCAGAAGACAGCCATCTGAAAGCCAAATCGGGCTCTTGACTGCCTGTGCTGTGCTCAGAACGGACTCCAGAGCTCAAGAGCAGTTCAGCATCCCTAAGGGGAGTGCTTCAGGGATAGGAGGCTGTCAAGCCCATTCGGGAATAAAAAAGGCTCCAACCAGGAGGAATCTCATCAGCCCACTAAGGAACAGTGGAAAACCAAGGGCTTTATTCCACCCACTGATGCAAAGGGAAGTAAATCCTCAATGAGAAACCCTGCAGTTCACATCTCCTCCTGCCCTCTGCATCAGGAGCCTTTGCCGTGCTTTCCTGCTAGCTTTTGCTGATGGAAAGCAAAAGTCCTTTGTGTGGAAATGGCTGACACCTTGGTATGCCATGATCTTCTGCAGAACAGGGCAGACCTTCTTTACACTTTTCTTTGTCCTTTCTTAATACAGTTATTATAAATGAGTATACTTGTATGTGTGTGGTTGTGCGTCCATGCATATGCACACGCACACACATGCACATGATTATAAATCATGTGCTGCAAATGGACTATCGTCCTTCCAGCCATAAGCTTTCACGCATAGCAAATGATGATGCTTTCCGCACATGACACAATTTCCCTTCTGCCAAGATTTCAGCATATTGTACTTTTCAGAAAACAAACTTTTCGACCCATACTGTTTTAACAGTGTGTAGGAGTGGGCATGTGGGTGCCATTTGGGCAGGCGCAGGAGACACACACGAGGAAATGAAGGCAGAGAGGAGGAGCTCATCAGAACACACCTTATGTCTCACCGTCTTCCCTGATGCTGTGAGAGAATGCTCCAGCGAAACCAACCTAAAGGCAAAGGCTTCATTCTGGCTCATGGCTCAAGAGTTCAGCCCACCAGGGTAGGGAAGTTCAAGGGCTGGGACTTTGGAGAAGCCGCTCACATCAAGAGGCAGAAGCAAGGGATGAAGACACACTGCTTCTCAGGTCCCTCTCCATCCTTGCAGTCCAGGCTCCCAGGCAGATAATGATGCCATGTGGGCAGGTCTGTTCACTTACATTAATGTAATAAATAAAAGCGCCAAGCGGCCTCTGTGGTAGGAGAGCAGGCATGCCCAGAGGCCTCATCTCCTGGGGGATTCTAGATTCTGTTGACAACATCAGCCCTCATAACCTAAAGGAGGGTGTTATTGAAGTAGCTCCTCCTCTGCTCTTCTTTCTTTTTCATCCTCTATTTCGGGGTTTCCTACATTATGATTTGTGGGGTAACCTCTTCAAAATTTCTTAAGATACTTGAAAGAAGAGGAGGACAGAAAAAGAAAGAGATCCTGGGACCTCGTGAAACCCTGTTCTCAGTTTCCTGAACCACAGTCCCTGGGGATTTGGAGGATGGAACTCTAAGAATTTTAGAAGGCCTGTCATTCCCTGAAGATAAGTAATCCTGACACAAATTCAAACACTGACCCCTCCCGTCCCAACCCTTCCCCAAGATCCCAGCAGACAGAGTCCCAGGTAGGTCTAACCGGGAGTTGCCTCACACCAGTTCCCTCAAGCTCCTGACAAAGAGGCCAAAGTCCAGGAAGGAAGAACAGCCAAAGGTCACAGGAGAGATGTTAACAGTGCCTTTGCTGGTGAATGTTGGTACCATCAGAGGGTACTGGTCCAATCCCTCATAGATACCAAGGAAGGACTGTATAACAAACTTCATTCAACAACTATTACTATATTAATATTATGTTTGGGCACAGAAATAGGATTTGGGTGGCAGATGTAAAGTTTCTGAGCTTCACCTGCACCAGCTGGTGAGTGCCGGGCTGCATCTGACATTCGTGGGCACAGTAAGAAAAGGAAATACCGTGTCACCTAAAGTATTCCACTCAGGACTCTAATCAGGAAACAAAAAGATGCATGGGGAGGAGGGAGGGAGGTGATGGGTAAAACTCATGACCCCTCAGTAGGGTTTGAGGGGCTAAACACGCGCCTGTCTATCACATTCGGACCTCACTGGACCTCACCACTTTCACCTCAGCAGGTTTCCAGGAAGGGAAACCCAATCTTTCTCTCTGATTCTCCTAAGCTGTCTCTCTGACAGGTATTCCTCAGACTCAAGTCATAGACATGAGAAGGAATTCCAGCAAGCTCCTGAAACAAAAAAAAATGGATCCAGGATTCAGAACCAATTACCAAAGCATAACCTCACTCAGATGGGCACGCTAAGAATAATTACTCTCCATAAGAAAAAAGATGTCTGTTGTAGACACATTGCAGAAGGCTGCATAATTAAATACAGCTGCCAGTTCTCATTTGTCTTCTGGCAATCTGCAGTTGCAGGTCCACCTGGATTGCCAAAGGCCCCAGAGCTGGTACACACAATGGGGTGGGAGCCAGGGAGCCACAATTTCTGAAGGAGCAGAATTTTAAGATGCTGCATTCCTGTAGGACCCTGACGATTAAGTCTGGTAGCGCTGAGTTTAGACCAGAAGGGGCCACACATCTTTCTTTGTCCCCTTGTAGAAAGACTCTCTTTCTCCTGGCATACCAAATCCTGCATATCCTTTCAGGTTCAATTCACGATGAAGTTCTCCATGAAGCCTTTTCTATGCCTTAATTAGCTCATCAGCAGCATAGAGATCATCAGGGTAGTCGCCTCCTTGGACTGTTCCGTGTCTTACCAAGTCAATTCATGTGCAACTTCCAGTGAGTGGTACAGAGCAACCTCTCCAGAGATGTGAATTGTTTTTCAAGCCTCTGACTGACTAGTCTCTGGCTGGCTTGCTTTCTCTCCAATGGGTCCTATATTCAGGCACACTGGGGTACCTCCTCCTCTCCACATACATGGAAAACTGCTCTGTCCACTGCGTTTCTGTTCCCTCATCTGTCTTATGTTGCCCTGGTCTCTTGGCTCCTCCAGGGATAATGACCTTCCATATGTTGACATTGTAGACTGCTGGACAACGGGAGAAAGAGTCCTTAGGGATGGTCATTACATGCTTCCTTCCTCTCGAGCACTGAGGTGAAGAACAGAGTCTAAGGACAGGATGGGAAGAACGTAATGGGCTCAGCTCATCTGAATCTATGTGGACACAGGGCCACGGGGTCACCCTCAATGCAGGAAAGTGTACTCACCAGAAAGTCTCCCCTTTGTGGGGATGGGATGTGCATCCTCTTCATCGGTGCTCCCGTGGTCACGCTGAGGTCTCCTCTCCCATCAGCTCTCATTTGTGCCTTTGCTCACTGCAGTCTACAGGCACAAGACAGCTCGAACCCTTCCTGCTTCCCGGTCTGCTCTCAGAATTCTCTCTCATAACTTCTCATATCAAGGTACCAGGAAGTGAGAGTAGTTTGGGGTGCTGCTGTTTGAGGTAGACAACAGGTGTGTTTTGGGGGGGTTGGTATGGGGAGGGGAGTGCTCACATGTAATCGCATGCATGGAGGTCAGAAGATGACGATAAGGAACCTGTTCTCCTCTGCCTTTACACAGGATGTGAGATCAAATTTAAGTCTCTGGCTTGTATTGTCAGGGAGCAGTGCCTTTACCTACGAGCTATCTCTACAGTAAACAGTAGATTCTTAACAAGAACAAGAACACTGATGATTGCCAGACTGTGGTGGCATTTATCTTTAATTCCAGTACTTGGGAAGCAGAGACAGGTGGATCTCTGTGAATTCAAAGCCAACCTGATCTAGTGTGAGTTCCAGGACAGCCAGGACTACACTGAGATACCCTGTCTCAAAAAACCAACCAAACAAACAAAATTCACTGATGATCATAAAGCCATGTGGATTTCATAAAGGCCTGGCAAAGTTCTGGCACAAGGTAGAATTCAATAAATATTGGTGGAATAAATTCAAGTATCCATAAATAAGTGACTCCACATCCATTGCCACATAATAGAGAGAGTTCAGTGTCTCTTTTTTCTAATGGACTTGCATTTGTCAGGAAGTACAATACCATGTATATAAGTATGAATGGCAATATAAACATTAATTAAAATGTGTGCTTTCATTAACATACATTTTACCTGCATGGCAACACAGCAAGATGTGCATCATCACACCTGACAGCTAACATCGTGTGTTAATTTTCTGAGAAAACAGGGGTGGTGATATCACAGAAATAGAGAGCATTTCAAGAACCCCTGCCACATGGACACTCTCAGGTCACAGAGTGACGTACCCTAGAGGAGGATTGAGGAGCCCTTGTCACATATTCTCTCTTTCCCCCTGGCCATGAAGCTCTCGTTTTTCTCAACAATGTGTTCCTACCATGATGCCTCTCCACAGGTCCAAATGGGATGGGACCAACTGATCATGGGATAGTAGCTCCCAACCTCTGAGCCCAAACAATCCATTTCTGCTTATAGCTTGGTAATCTTGGTATTTCATTGATGTTACAGAAAGCTAACTAATATATGAATGTATGTGTGTATACGTGCATCTATGTAGATGCTGTGTGCATATGTATATCTGAGTTATAAGAATAAGTTTATGAATCTTTCAGACAAATTTTCTAAATTGCATCTGAGTTTCTGGGCTCAGCACTCTACTTAACCACGAAGATGCTAAGGACTATTTCTAGTAGTGGAGAGAATAACGTCAGTCTATGACATGAATTGATGAAGCGACACACACACCAAAAAGATTTCCTACACTTTATATGACTAGTATTTCACTTATAATAGTCAAGGGCCTTTGAGATGCTCACAAACACCTTTACAAAGCAGCGAATACAATAAGTTTGGTTGGTTGCCCCTGATGTCCTTGGACAAGGCACTGAAAGTATGAACTTAGGAATTTGAATCCCCAACTCAAGTAAAACTTGACCTGAATGGATCTATTCAGAAAATTTTTATCTTCTCAAGCCATAGGACTGAGCTTGCTGAAAATTCTATGCAGAATCCTGTCCTGCAATGATCTGGGTTTCTATCATGAAAACAAACCCAGAAAGAAATGTTAGACTGGCAGCTATGTTTATGGAGTAACTATATTTCGAGGAGCTCTACCCTGAGTTGAAGATGTGAGTATCTATAGACTAACTAAATTATAAGACGTGGAGAGGCCCACAAGAAGACCACTTTGTAGTGATGCAGGCCTCTACCAGGGAGCCTTTCTTGAAGAGTATATCCAAAAAGGCAATGCATCGTGTTGCTCAGGAGTTAGAAGTTTGACGTCTGAGTACTTTGCAATGTGCTGTCTCACACTGATATGCCAAAAATCAACAGTATCACTTCGGTAGTAACCTGTACTGTCCATGTTATTTACAGACATTTCTCCCGAGAAGGCCACCAAGGACATCTCTCCTGTCAGAGAACAGACCTCTGCAGTGTTCCACAGTCAAAGAAAAGGAAAAAGAAGAGCCACTTGGACTGAGCCACAAGGCTCCTTGGTAATTAAAAAAGCAACCCGTGTGTGAGAATATGAAACAAAGATGGGGGCTCCTCTTTCTCAGAACCACAAAGAGTCAAATCCTGTGTGATAATGAATACAGAAAAGACCAGGGTTGTAAAACAAGATGAATACCACCCCTCATTAGTGCTGCATTTGATGGCTGTGTAAAAGGAAGAAAATGATCCACTTAAAAGGGGTCTTTAACATTGATGGGTCAATTTTGGCAATTAGAGCATTTACGCAGATTTCTTTGTACCACACTGAAATGAGCCACAGCAAACACAGCCTTCGCTTGTTTAGTTGATGACCAAGCAGCTCTTTGAAGGAATTCTTCCTCATTATCTTTGAGGTCTTGGTTTAAATGTCACCTTCTAGTTGGGGCTAGGAAGCAAGCGGGGCATCTAGGATGCAAATTTTAAGAAGATGCTTGCAGGACCTTAAGAGTGGAAGGATCTTTGAATGCTATCAGCTGCCTCTCGCTTGCCTCAGTGAAGTCTCAGGTCTGCCTCACATGAGATGTCCCCTGGCTGCTTTAATAAAAGCACCATGTTCCCACCTTCTGTCTTTTCTCTCCTATATGCACATAACTACTGCGACACCACCGTGTTTCTCTCACCACGTCTAGTTATTACTGACTGGGTCTGTGACGCACTTATCTCTTGACCTCTGTCGTTACTGGGTTGGTTCATTACATAAGAGTATAGAGACAGGGCTGAAAGACAACTCAGAGGTTAGGAGCACTGGCTGCTCTTCCAGAGGTCCTGAGTTCAATTCCCAGCAAACCACATGGTGGCTCACAACCATCTGTAATGAGATCTGCTGCCCTCTTCTGGCCTGCAGGCATATATGCAAGCAGAACATTATACACATAATCAGTAAATAGATCTTTTTTTAAAAGGGAGGTTACATAGACACAATCTACTTTGTCTCCATACTTAGAGTCTGTAAGGACTTGAATGGTATAGAGTAAGCTTCCAGGAATGTGTCTTTTGGGTGGCCTAGAACAAGAATGGGAAATCCTGCTGCAAAAGGGGGTTTCAGTGGCTCTAGGCTATCCTCAGAAAACAAACGAAGACATTCACCTTTCTGCTCATATGAAAATACAGGAATGAATGATGCTGTGGATAAATGCTCAGAATGCAGCCATACTTAACAAGAGTCCTGCAAGATTTGTTTTTGTGGCAAAGCAAAGCATCTAAGTAAGAATTAAATCAAAACTCATGAACTCCACAAATATTAGGGTCACCTTTTAAAAACTAATTTAGGGATAAAGGGGAAAAGAACAAAGCACAAACACATTTCACAGTGCCTCCAGGTGATTCAAAGAGAGTGAATTCCTATGTTATCCGTTAAGCAACATTGGTCCCTACTTTTCACAAGAGGACATTAATGTGAGACTTAAGGAGGTTACATAATTTGTCCATTAATTTACAGCTGATAACTTAGGCAACTAGTGCTCAAATTCAGGTTTCTTCAGGCACGAAAATTACTCCTTCACATGACCTAATAGATGTAGTAGCTTATTTCACAGTATAAACAATTAGTGATGGGTTTGGCTAATCTTCCCAACTCCCAATATAAAGAATTCTTGGATCAACAAATATGGTAGGTGTCTTCTTTAAGAAACTAATTACATAATTCATTCTTTCAGAAATACCCACCTTTTACATAGCCAGCCCCCTATTTTTTGTCATAATAGTGTAACTTGTTACATAACCCCTTATATTCACCTGTGTCCATTTCTTTTTGCTTAAAGGAAATAACTGAATAAGAATTAGGTCAAACTTGAGTTACTTTCATCTACAGAATGTACTCTGCTCATGTCCCCCATTCCCACTCTGACCTCTTCCTACCTCTTCAGTTCACTTTTCTAGGCCCTGCCCTGAGTGTGTTCTCCCTCTCCTTCCCTTGTCAAATATCAGTCATAATACAGACGAAGTGTCGTCCAGAAGGGGATGCACATGAGGAATGAGCAGAGATATAATAATAATTGTTCCACAAGGGACTGAAGGCCTGGCCAGCCGGGACATCTCTCTGGATGGTCAAATGATATTTCAATGAGAAAGAAATCCTTGGGCTGAAAGGGTATAAGATTAAAGGGAATTAGGCACATGAAAAAAAATATCATAGGGAACTATGGGAAAAATAGGGATGGGAGAAAATAGGAATATTCTAAACAGGTATGGAGTCTTTAATCTGAAAATATAGGTTTGTTTTCAAGTAAATGAAAGTACCAGAGTGTGGAGCTCCGAGTATCACACATGCTCACCCCTCTGCTTGCTCTTCCGAGTCTACATAAACTAAGTGTCTCTACTGCTTTAAAAACGGACAGTGGGGAGCAGATAAAAAGCCCAGCAACTTCTCTGATGCAGATTCAAAGCACCCCAGTCGTGTGTTCATTGGTGGATGCTGCCAACAGCAGCACCCAACAGAGCCAAGGAAGAGAGGCAGTGTCTTCCCCTGAATCTGTTGCAGACGAGCACTTGGAACCTTCACACCAGGCCACTGACTGTCCCAAGCGTAGTACTGGCGATGGGAATGGCTAATCTCTAGAGAAACTTAGGTGTTGCCTTGCTCCCATTGTGTGCCAAAGATCACTGAGATTTTCCTTAACTGCCTAAAACTGAATGGATCCTCTTGTGACTGTGTTTATCCAGCAGTACCAGGAAGGCCATGTGAAGCCCTGGAACTGTAGCTGCAATATCACTAAGCTACCTCTCAAGCATGCCCAGAAGAGAGAATCTAGTCAAAGTCTTTTATTTTAACTAAAGTATTTTATAAGCACTCAACAGTTCCTTATATATCTAGACAAAATAGCAAAACTGCACACCAATCCACTCTTCTCCCAGGATTCTGCTCCTATCAAATCCAGTGCTTTAGTAAACATCTTGCCATTAGGATGTTTAGATTAGAGACAATATTGGAAAGTACCTATTCCTGGCACACGGTTGCCATTCAATGTACACTAGCAATTATGATAAATGCCCCCAACATATTGCCTCCACTTATACTCCAATCTCTTGAAAATGTCCCCTTTGTCAAGTCTGATAAGCAGTCTGGCAACTGCCACTAGACATCCAGTGAATTTTGAAAACTGTGTCATTCCGGATGCGCCTCTGTCAGTTTTCAGCTGGCTGGCTTCCAGCACATGCTGCCACTCCAAAATATCCACTTATCCCATCCTACACCATCTAGCTGTAACAGACGCCTAACTGTAGAAAAGGAAACATTGCCGCTACAAGGCTGGTCGTAAGAACAGATAGAACACCAAGAACCAGGCGTCCACAGGAAGCTGCCCGACAATGGGACACTTAGGCCACCTACAGTGCAAAAGCTGTCAGGGCCAGGCAGGCTTTCAACAGACTCCTAACCCCAAGACCGAGGAGATTCAAATATACCCTCCTCCTCTCACTGTCCCAAGAGACATTTCTACACATTGATGACATGCGAAGTTAGGTGATAAGGTGGCCTTAAGAGACTGCATAGGTCAGGCCAAGTAACAAGTGGATGAGAAGAAAACCACACAGGGAGGAGAGGATTAAGCTGAAGTGCTCAAGGAAGTATATGGAAGAAATAAATCCATTCTGGGTGCTAAAAATAAAGGACTCAAAGAGGAAGAGAAATTCCTATATAGGTCACAGCATCAATAAAGGCAGGAATGATAGACAGCAAGGCATCAAATTCTGCAGAAGGACTTGTTCTCTCTTTGGAACTTTTAAGTTCCCATCTGAGAGTTGGTACATAGATCTGAAGTGACAAGAATGGAATAGAGACCACTTGAAGAAATCAACCAAAGCTTGACTGAGGATTTCTTTAGTTATGAGTACTCCATGGTTCTGCTATCTTTGTTAATGTCCCAAGTCCACCTATATGACCTACAGATGGTTAGAACAATCCATGTATTTGTTGCAATGAGGCCCTTTTGTTCATCCTGGCTGCCTGGCTAGCTTAGCTCCAAAATAACCACACAGAAATTGTATTAATTAAATTACTGCCTGGCCTATTATCTCTAGCCTCTTATTGGCTAACTCTCACATCTTGATTCAATCCATTTCTATTAATCTGTTATCGCCATGTGGTAATGACTTACGGGGAAAGACTCAGTATGTCTGACTCTGGCGGCTCCATGGCAGCTCTCTGACCCTGCCTTCTTCCTCCTAGCATTCTGTTTAATTTTCCCCACCTACCTAAGTTCTGCCCTATCAACTAGGCCAAGGCGGTTTCTTTACTAACCAATGAAAGCAACATAAAGACAGAAGGACCTCCTACACCGTGTATTGAAATCTCAACCTCTTCACTGAATAAAGAGAAAGGCACTGAATACCCATTTCAGAACGTTTAGGGAGGAACGGGTGAGATAAGTGAGCACAAAACAAGCAGTTGTTTCCCCAAACGAATATCACAGATGATTCAACAATTCTAGCATGCATTTCCCATTTACTGTAAGGACATGCTATGACACAGAACCGGTTTAAAAGGTGAGAACTCTCCAATCACAGAAATTTAAGGCTGAGAATACAGCTCCTTAAGTAAAGATTTAGTCAGCATGGTTATTTACAAACTGCAAAGCATCAAATTTATGAAAGAGAAAGCTATAATAACAAACATATGAACAGAGTAAGAGAAATACTGGCATCCAATTCAGCAAGACTTTCAGTTTATATATCACATTTAAAGCATAAGGGAGAAAGTCACAAATAGCTATGGAGAATTCATGAAAAAAAATACATTCAAGTAGGCAACAAAACAGAAGAAAATATGCTCTAGCTTCAAAAATAAATAAAAATCAAAATTTTAATAAAGTAAAAATTCACATAAAGTCCTTTAGCTGTTTCTCATCTCATCCAAATATAACCTACTTGTTGAATATGACAAGACAGCAAAAGGTTTGTTTTCTTCCTTCCCTTATCTCCAGAGATCTCTCTCCTCACTGACTGGCTCAGTCTGGCTCCCAGGAAAGGCTCCCCACCTCCCATGTGCCACAAGGACTTTTTATAACCTCGCTTAGAATCTTTTACCTGATTCTACAGCCTCTGGTTAACCTCCTCACCCGCAACAATTTTGAGCATTTCTTCAAAGTTGAATTATTTCTCAAAAAATAAAATAAAAACACTATGGTGACATCTTCTTCCCAGAAGTTCATAATTGACCTTACTTGGAAACAAACTTTTTTCCAGGATATTAATGCCAGAGAGTGCTGGAGTAGAACAGACCCACTATTTCAGAATAAATACTACAAGGAGAGAAACTAAGATAGAACCGGGCGAGGGGGAGGAAGACAGAAAGGGGTGATGCCCTTGCAGGCAGAGGAATGCCACAGATTGCCTGCTGCCTTCCAGGGCTGGCAACAGACAGAGATGGATGTGGCAGTGTTAGAAGAGGGTACCCTGACACCTGGAATTTGACCTTCCATCCTCCAGAACTGTGAGGCAGACAGTTCTGCCACTGAAGCCACCCATCCAATGACAGCATGCTACACGATCTCTACACACTAATTACCCTAGAGACATCCCCTCTGAGCCACCTGCCGAGTACTGCATGGTCACTTGAATGGCTTGCAGGGTCTGTGGGCTGCCCTTCGTTCATTTCAGAAAAAACATAGTCTGTACCACCTAAGTACTAAAGGGAAGCAAAAATAGTGGGTCTAAGGAGGTATTCCAAGAGTTTTTACTACTTACTCCATGGAAATGTGAGCTAAGCCCTGGCAGGCATGAGACTCCAATAAAGGAATTAGGACAAGCTAAGAAATTCTGGCAGCAACAGAAGCAAACACTCACAAAGCATTACTTATGTGATCCAGTGCTACTCCAAACACTCCATCCTCTGCCTTCAGAGCATCCCTTTCACTGCCCAGCCAGGTACCACCATCAAGCACATTCCAGTGATAAGAAAGTAAAGGGAAGAGCAGCTCTCCTGCTTAAAGCTGACAACTGGGAAGTAGAAGGCTGGGATTTGAACCCAGGTAATATGCACCACAGTGCATGCTTTTTACCTAAGAGTAACTCTCAAGAGTGTGCAAATAATACACAAGACAGGTGCAAAACACATATGGTTCCTTTCCATAGCTACCTCAGTGGCTGCTAAGAGAGTTAGGGAGTTGAGACCTTTTCTAAATCTTTAGGAGAGCCAGAGGCCATAGCATCTGCACGGCTCTTCTGATGATGCTGTAACAGTGCTATGAGGTGAAGAAGTCACAAGAGCAACTTGAGAAAACTGTCATTGATTTCTTGATCCTTCACATGAGCCAGTACATCAGGATCTGACACGAAGATCATATATTTCAGACTTCTGGGAATACCAGTAGCAACCTCCAACCAAGCAGGACTATCGAGAGTAGGGTCAAATATGTAGACCCTAGAAGGAGTGGATTAAGATCAAATTCTAACTATACAATGTTCTAAGCAGGAAAATGGTGTAGGAAGTCCTTCTGTAATGTGTTGCTTTTATCAGTTAATAAAGAAGTTGCTTTTGGCCAATGGCTTAATAGAGTAAAGCCAGGCTGAAAGAGATATATAGAGAAAGTAGGTAGAGTCAGAGAGAAGCCATGTAGCTGCCTGCCAGGAGATAGATGCCTCCAAAGGAGCTCACTGAAACTTTGTTGGTAGGCCACAACTTCATGATGCTGCACAGATTAATGGAGATGGGTTAATTTAAGATATAAGAGTTAGCCAAAAATATGTTTAAGCTATTTGGTAAACAGTATTGCAAATAATATGGTTTCTATGTGATTATTTCAGGTCTGAGCAGCCGGAAATGAATGAGCAGTCTCAGTCAATAACTGGTACCCAATGTGGTCAACTAAATTCAATTTAAACCTGAGAGAGTTTGGAAAGAAATTCTAAAGAAACACACACACACACACACACAAAAATAATGCAGCTTCTTGCTCTGTTTGCTGGTGGCAAGCAGAAACGCAACTCCTTTAAGAGGTTTCCTGATATAGTTTTAGCAACAAAAATATTGTATGGCTTCTTTAAAGGCAGCAACTTCCTGGTTTACCAGCATGAACAGCACTGACTCTTTCTGGAGGTCTGGCTATGGAGCATTTAAATGGGGTCTGTGAGCAGCATGTACAAATTGCTTAGTGGTGACACAGACCCACTGCAACCTGACTCTGGATCTGGGGTGGGGGAAAAAGGCTTTTGAGACAATAACCATGCCTCTGCCATGTTGGACTGAGCAGAGCCAACAGGCCATGCTGCAGAGTTGGTCCTAGCCACACCTACTTAGAATTTAAAAAAATTTAAAAATGCACTTCTGGTCAAAAAATAATTACAGATACACAATAAAGACAGATTCAAATAAAAAGGACCTTAGAACGGGTTACAATGTTAGATAAATGTACGTAGGCTTGAAAGAGAGATCAAAATATATAGACAGTTATTTAAAAAGTAAATGGTTTTAAAAAAGTAAAACAAAATCTTTAAAGAGATGGAGTACAGACAGTCATAGATTTAAAAAATAAGCCAAATAAGGATGGAATAAACACAGAGAATCTGGATTGTGTATACTATTGTGTTTTCTTGAAATTATTTGACTGTGAAGGAGATAAGTACAAGGAGACATTTCATTGTATGAGCTGTTAAGCTAAACCAGCATATATATTTTAAAGGTATCTTGACTTCAAAATTTGAGTCTAAGGATTTGCTGCTTTAGAAAAGAGGTTCTGTTTTTTTTCCACTGCAGAAAAGGGGTGGTACTAGTATTTTCCCCACTAGTTAAAGGAAAGGATCAGCAAAGCACATGAATACCATTTTAGTAACCACCTGGCAAATAGTTATCAATAACTATGACAAGTATTGTTATCATTATTGCTGTTGATGATGACATCATTGTTTCTTCATTTTTCAAAGTATATGGACCTGGACATGCTCAGTTGGCAGAAGGCATGCATATCCTCTGAATCTAGAAATCCAAGCTTTCAAATATAATGATTATTTTAAGACTTTTGCCAATAAACCCACAAAACTTTGAGGTATACAGATCACCGTAAATTACGTAATAAACAATCACCTCCTGCATGTCTGCACACACTGCAGCTGCAGCAGTGCTTCTCTCTGAATCTCAGAGTTTTGGCTTTTCTAGCCAAGAGTATTTCAAAATATACCTTGCCCAAACCCAGTCTGACAGCATGTGCTGAGTTGTGAAGTTTCTTCTCCAGAAGCCTACCCTAAGGAAAGAATCCAAATGTAGAGAACAAAGATTTATGCACCTAGGCATGCATTAGAATACTCTTTAAATAGAGAAAAATGAAAGCAACCTAAATCTCCAAAAATAGAAGAATAAACAGTTAAGTAAATTATGGAAGAGCAATATAATACCTTATTCCACAAACATTAAATGTGTGTTTGGAAAACACTTTGGATAACAGAGAAAAATGCTTAGTCAAACTTTATATAAAGTAGGAGAGAAACTGGTTATACAAGATGATCATCAATTACGTGCAGGTACATTGGTAAAAGTATATATAATTCTGCAT
Organism: Myodes glareolus; assembly: GCF_982192425.1. NCBI lineage: Eukaryota > Metazoa > Chordata > Mammalia > Rodentia > Cricetidae > Myodes > Myodes glareolus. Next base: position 13,396,029 of record NC_142032.1, read on the forward strand.
ATGCCAAAAGTTCATTACAGTTTGAGCAGGATTTACACAGCAAGAATCCTTAAGGGCACTCTTCATTTATCAAGCTTTGGAAATTATTTCTATCAGTAGAATTATATGAAAATTTAAATACCCAAAAAGGAAGAAAAAGGAGAGCTTAAGAAGCTCATTGCTTCTTCCTACTTGAGAAAAACAAATCTTTTACAGCATTCTCAGTTCTCAGGACTGAAGGAAATTCGGGCAGATGGATTCCCAAAAGAAGCATCAGGATAGATCAGAACGAGGCCTGATTCAAACCTGATATCTATCATCGCCGCCCCCACTCCCGCCATCCCTGCCCATATCCCCAACGGACTAAGCTGAAGGGCTCATGCTACTTCTGTATCCTCTGCATTCTGTGCTAAGAGAGACGCAGTATCCCCAGAGAACTCACACTCGATTCTTTCAGTCTTGATGTCTGACCTTTATCTAAGAACAGAAAGCCAATGAAGCCTGGTCTCCAGTGGCTTCTCACCGGGTAAGACTCATTGAGGCCAGTCAGCTCACCTAGGTTCAAGCATTTAGAATCTGCAATTATACCATGGACGGCAACAAGTTCTAGTAGAAAATGAAGTTTCAAGTTGCCCTCAAGCATAAACCCTCAAACCTTATCTCCTTGCCTTCTCATTCCTTATGCATTACATCAGATCACTGCACAAATAAATAAGCAAACTTGTAAAATGAATGATTTGGTCAATGAATGAGGTAGGGACAGCATAGGTCTCTGAACTGTTCCCTCTAGTGGACAACTCCTCCTTAAACCAAATCACTTGCCAAAGGCATTATCCTAACTCAGCTATTCTACTGTCTTAGTTCACGGACTTCTTCTTCTTCCACTCTATCCACAGAAAAATGTCTAAACTCCTCAATCAGACACCAAAGTTTCCACTTTGGTAATTTTCCCTTCCTGTCAATCTCGTAGCACGGTCACCTTTCCCAAAACTTCATTCACATGTCAGCTATACTGGCCTCTTGCTTATTCCTTGAATGCTCTCTGGTCTTTCTCTCCTCCTGAATTTAACCTTGCATTTATCTAAAATGTTCATCCTTCATATCACCCACCAAAGTCTGATTTCCCTTTCAATGCTCCCTCCACACATAGCTCCTTGACTTATCATTCTCTGATCTCCCCAAGTTAGAACTAATCTATAGCATAATTATTTGGATGGAGGGATAGCTTGCCTGGTAAATAGCTTGGATGACCTAAGTTTGATCTCCAGAACCTACTTTAAAAGACATGGCCAGGTGGTGGGGTGCACACCTTTAATCCGCGCACTCAGAAGACAGAACTCTGTGAGTTCGAGGCCAGCCTGGTCTATAAGAGCTAGTTCCAGGACAACTAAGATGTTGCACATAGAAACTCTGTCTTGAAGAAACAAAAATAAAGTTAAAAGAAGACAAGACATGGTAGAATGAATTGACAACCCCACTGCTGTGGAAGTGAAGACAGGTGGATCCATGGGGCTCATCAGCCAGTCAACCAAGACTATTCGGTGAGCTCCAAAGCAAAGAGAGAACAATCCTTTCTTGAGTAACAAAGGTGGGTAGTCCCTGAGTAATAGCACTTCATGTTGAGCTCTGTCCTTTATGCTCACGTGTCCACACACACATGTGAACCCACAGGTACATCCACCCATATACATGTACACTATACATGTACATATACATGTATATGTATATACACCATATACATATATGTACCATATACATATACATATATGTACCATATACATATATGTACCATATACATATACACCCATATACATGTACATACACATGTACACCCATATACATGTACATATACATGTACACACAAAAATACACTTATTTTTTGAAGAATGAATGTGTAAGCACTCTCTCCTTTTCTCACATTCTCTTTCCTCCCCCTTCCAAACCCTCCTTTCAAATTCCTGACCACTATCTCTATATTAAGCTTTAATTAGAGGACTTTAGACAATTTTTTCTTCATTTGTATAGTGTGTCTAAGTAAAAGGGCTTAATAAATGCGTGGCCAAGTGTAACATGAGGGCCGGCTTGTTGGGGTTTCTGTCCCGCCCAGTACCCCCCAGCAGGCAGGCCCCAAAGAAAATCACACACAGGACTCCATAAAGTTATAAACTGATTGGCCCATTAGGTCAGGCTTCTTGTTAACTCTTATAACTTATATTAACCCATTATTCTCATCTATGTTAGCCATAATGGCTCCGTACCTTTCTCAGCTGGGCAAGTTACATGCTGCCTCTTCAGTGGTCTGCGCAGGAGTGGCTGAGGGCTTCCTGTGTCCCAGTCTCTTTACTCCACTTCTACTTCCTGTCTGGCTTTCCCGCCTATACTGCCTGCCTGGCCAATCAGCGTTTTATTAAAATATGATTGACAGAATATAGACAATTCTCCCGCACCAGCCAAGTGGTGCATGTTCTCCCAGGCTCAGTCCTCACTCGGGGACATCGCTCTGTCCCATGGTGAACTCAGAAAGCCCTTACCAAGTGCTGAATGTACAGCAAACATTTAAAAGCAATTGCCAAATAAACTGAGGAAGATCACAGGACACAAAATCAACATGTAAAAACAATCATATTTATTTTTCTAGTGACTAGAAAGTCACTAAGAGTAAATGTGTGGGAAAGGAAAAAACTGTTCACATGCACACCCCACATGGGTCTCCAGGGATCCACGCTAACAGAGAAGAGGCCAACTCCCAGATGTTCCATACTATCTTGTTCCATGTTCTACAGCTTTTATGAAGCAATAGTACAGAGATTCAGACCAGAATAATGGCTTTTAGGGTTCAGTAACAAAAAACTGACTCTTCCAATCAATCTTCAGACCTCTTTATGAACATGCACACACCCCCCACACACAAACATGCATATGTACATACATGTTTTAATATGTACTATAAGAGAGAAACTTAGAGTTCCAGAACGGCTTCACAGTTTGCCTACAGAGGGAGAGAAACAAATCTATTCCTCCACACTTGTGCTCATATACATGTATGCAGACACATGCAGACACATGCAGAGAGAAAGAATATGCATGAGGTATGTGAAGTGGCAAACTAGACCCAAATAATATGCGAACGTCTACCCTCACCTATCCTAAGAAGCCTGGTGGATCTGTGGATGATTAAGAGCAGTCATATCTCTGGATAAACACAAGGTGGAAGATGACTATCACAAGAACAAAAAGTCAAAAATTTGAACGATAACCCTGCCCCACTTTATCTCCTTCATCTGTGACGGATTGTTCAGGTTTAGTCAGAAAAGTGGCTCTCAATCTGTGGGTCATGATCCTTTTGGAGATCAAATGACCCTTCTGCAGGGGTCATAGCAGATTCAGAACAGTAGCAAAATTACAGTCATGAAGTAGCAATGGAATAATTGTATGGTTAGGGTCACCACAACAAGGCAGCAGCATCAAGAAGGCTGAGAACCACTGATTTAGAGGAACAGATGTAAAAATTCAGCACTAGGACTGGGAAAGTGCTCACTGGTGGCCTTAGTTAGCTTTCCATACTACAGTGGACGACCTGAGCCAATTGACTTAGGAAGAGCTGGGCTTAGTTTGGCTCGCAGTTTTAAGGTTTCACTGCAGGACTAACTGGGGGTATTGTTTTCAGGCTCCTGGCAAAAGGCAAGTAGTAAAGTAAAATCCTCATCTGCAGAGAAAAGGTGGGGGGCTGGGGAGGGGGGTGGGAACAGGGTTGGGGGACCGGAGGTGGTGGCTGTCCCACTGTGCCCTCAGGCTTCTAGCCAGTGACCTGAAGACTTTCCGCTAGAGCCTACAGACCCTACTTCTTCAGAGTTCCACCATCTCCTCAAATAGCCCCAGACTAAAGACCAAGACTTTAACCCCTGGACCTTTGGCGGTAGTATTAGCTAAAGTCAACCCATAGCTATGTGGAGGAACTAACGAAGGACAAATGACACACATACGGAGTTGTACAGAGCCGAGAGCAGCTTCACCTGGCTCCCTCCAGTCATCAGATCATCGGGATGAAACCCTTGCAAGGCTGTTTGGGTGGGAAGCCTCTAGCATATTCCCTAACCTTAAAGAACAGACAGTTTTGGACAACAGTGATATCACTGAAGAGACAAGTCTATTAAATTGTGTATATTTTAAGCCATGTCTATACAAGAATCCAGGAGACAATATGGGTTATCTCTGGAGGCCTGTGTCTGGATAAATTCTCAAAACTCTCAGCGTAGTGTTTCCCATTTTGCTATTCAGAGATGGACAAGAGAGTTGAGGGGGGCTGGAAATTCTCAACCCCAAAACAGCGTTGACTACTTAGCCCAGCTGGTCCCCTCAGGTCTCTATGCACAAATGTAAAAGAGAGAAGGCAAGTGTCACCTGGTAGCACTTCAAAAGAGAGTAGAGCCAGACACTCGGCAGCTGCGGCACCTAGAGAAACCCAAACTGTCATTTGTGAGCTTTTATATCTTCCTCCAAATGTTGAGCTGCCTTAGCCTCCTTCCAACCAATACAGTTTCTAACTTAAGTTGGGGGTGATGTTCTTTCTGCTTGGAACCAAACGTCACCTGATGCCCCATGGAGACTAGACCCCAGCTGCCAGCTTACCCTCGTGAGGTTTACCTCCAAGTGGAAGTCAGAGCCTGTGACCAGCCTCTTGTATCAGCACTCTCCAAGATCAATGTTAATTGCCCAATCAGACGAGCCTGATACTGACAGAATGGGAGCTAATTAGGAAGTGCCAGGGCCCATTGCAGTTATTAATGGCTGTCAATTACAATGACAAAGGTGCAACTGTGGGCTGCTGCAAGTCTCTTTCTTGTCACCCTGAGCCAGCCATAGTGAAGATGGGCACAGGGAAGCTGATGAGCCAGGGGAAGGATGCTCCAAAACAAGTTCTCATGAATCTTCTAGATGCCAGGATGGCCAGGCAGGCTCTTAGGTCAGTGACTAATTAAGAAGAGAGCTCTTTGAAACTGTGGGTTCCTAGACCTTGGCCCCAGAAATTGATTCAGTGCGTTTGGAAAAAGGCCCAGAAAACTGACTTTTCTTAAATTTCCCAGGTGATTCTCATGATTCACCTAAAGTGAAAATCATTCAGACAAATATACAAGTAAACCAGTTTTTAGTCCCCAAAAAATCCCTTATCCAACAATCTCTTACAAAACACAACATCAAGCAGGAAAGGCCGGGCATGATGGCTAACACAACAGCAAAACTAGGCCACCACTGAGAATTGAAAGACTTGGGTTTGGGTCGCAGATCTGAAATCACTGACTGTCAACCCCCTTATGGCCTTGGTGTAGCCATCAATGAAATGGAGTATTCAATTACATGGTTCTTACATTTCTCCCACAAATGTGAGAAAAGCCATGCATCCATGTGTGCAGCAACCAAAGATTTTCCCAAATTTGAGGGATCCATTCAAAAGGAGAACATTTTAAAATATAATTGTATTGCATTTTAAGACTTAGCTTTAGCTTGAACTTGGACATTATGTTTGGAAGAGGCAGAAAGATATGAAATGATTCCCTTGAAAGCTTAGCGATTCCTATTTAAAAAAAATCTCACTGGCATGTGACAGAGTGGGGACCTTCTCAATTTAATGCGTCTAGGGCAGTGATCTGTATGGTGGAACTGCCAGAGCCTCTTAATGGCATGAACTGTCAATGTCCAATAAAGTAATTGGCCACCAAACGATGGAAAGTTAACAATGAAAGCTTGACTAATCTTTATAGTCGTTTTATATAAGCAGGAATGGTGTGTATAAAGTCTACACGCCTATAAATTTGAAAATAGATAAGCAAATTGAACTTTTTCCCCATTTTTGGCTTCAAACTACTTTCCAAGAGCCCACCTACCATAGCTTTACACATGTGGACATCTGGCAGGGACATAAATAAAAGCCTACCTTAGAGAGTAGGGAGATGCATCCATTTATAAATGTTATTTTAGAAGGGACTATCTGGTCTGTTCACTTATTAACTTCATTAGAAGGCTAATGAATCTACTGCTGAGAAAATGAGAGGGAGCTCCGGCTGGGGAAAGTGATGAGAATTCCACACCCCTTCTCCAAATGCTGGGCTTATTTGTGGTTGTGATAAACCGGCACTGTACTCATGGGGAAGGGAAGACAGCATAAAATAACAATCAACAGATGCAAGCCATACGTTCTTTCAGCCAATGGGCAAAAATCAAGATTTATGCATGCCAGGGTCCTGCCCAATGGAAAAAACAGACCTGGCCATAAAGAGGTGCTTTTTTTTCTCATAATAAATGGAATAACACTAAACCCATAATCCAGATCTGCCTTGTCGGTGTTCTTGGGTCAATTCCCCAGTAAAGTAAAATGTCTGATGATCTAAGACTCAGAATGAACTCCTCTGTTCCGTAGTTTAGAACAAACACTTCCATGCACTGAATGGAGGCCTCTTTGTTTAATGAATCCAAGCTCAGCAGTTTGGATAAGCATTCTGGCTAATACTTGCCAACTGGATAGGACCCGTGAGTGAGCAGGGTGTGTTAGGGAGTTGACACATGGATCAAAACTTAACCCCCAGTAGTCTTAAAGAGGGCAAGGGTGGCTGCACATAGGACTAATGCTGTTAGCTCAGGAAAGGATCCAGTGAGCATCATAAATTTTGTCTGTGTCTCCTGTCGAATAGCCCAAAATGCAGTGCCGGCAGACTCGGAGTTGAAAGAGACCACCCTTACTTACGAGGAAACAGAAGAATGATGTAAGTACTGCTTAGAGGCTGAGACAGGCTTTGAACTCACACTTCCTTAGAGTTCAGCAGCTCCCAACCCTACCTGGATATCAGAATGAATGAGGGGGACTTTAAATGACAAATGTCAGAGCATGAATCATGTTTGCCAAACTGGAATTCCATGAATGGACCAGGAGCCTTTATTTTCTAAACATGTTCTACACATTGGAGAATGGTGTATGGTCCCTCCCTGCCTCCCACATTACTTACATGGGGAGTAGCAAATCACTTCAATAAATGTAGCTTCCCCCAAAAGTTGCATCAAATAAATAAATAAATAAATAAATAAATAAATAAATAAATAAATAAAAGACTCTTTTTTGAGGGAACAGGAAATCATTCCTTGCGTCTTACACCCAAGACCATCACAATTGCTGTCATCGCCATCATCACAAATGCTCCCACCATCTGCCATATCCAAATCAAGAAATACAGCAGCCTTTACTGCTTGTCCAAAACAGTCAAGTACCTAAAGAAGGCTCAGAAAAGCTCTATCAAGTGATCCTCTCTCTATCAGTGCATCATTTCCAGGCATTATGTCTCTGGGAGTCTGGAGCTTTTCTCTTAAATATGACAACACAATTGCCATCTGGACCTTAGAGGAAGCGTCTGGGCTTAGAGCATAAGCACAAATAATAACCATTTCATCTGGAATTGCCCTGATTGCCAGGGTTTTACATTAAGTTCATCTATGCATTAATTTCCAGTTCTACATTAAGTTTCAAGTAGTTCTAGAAAAAGCTATGGGAAACAGAATCCTTCCTCTGCAGGTTTCCATCCAAAGTTTAACACAACCACAGAACAAAAATAGTTAACAAAATCTATGTATAAGATGAGTAAATATCAAGCCTTTTATTACCATTATTTCCTAGATTATAAAGCATAACCATTGATATAGCATTTATTTATTGCTATAACATTTATATTGTGTGAGGTACCATAACCTACCTAAAGATATTTTAAAATATATACGAGGATTGCATAAGCTAAAGGCAAATAGATATTGGCCTGCTGTTGTTTCCTACGCATATTTTACAAAATGATCTGAGAATCCCCAATTTTTGTATTTATTGAAAATTCTGGCTCTGTTCCTCTACTGACAAAAAGGAATGGATTTTTTTCCTCTAGAGATGTTCAATCCCTACTGGACCAAAAGGTTTGAATTTTATTCAACGGGAAAATAGTTGCGGTGAATGTGGGAACCTTCTAGTGGGGAATGCAGAGCCCTTCACACAGCTGGGGAGAATGCAAACTGGTGCAGCCACTGTGGAAGACAGTCTGGAAGTCCCTCAAACACACCAATGCAGAACTATAATAGGGCTCGATCATATACTTCTGGGCCCATACCTGAAGGACCGAAGTCGGCATACTACAAAGATACTACACATGCATGCTTACCCCTCTTCCTAACAACTAAGAGAAAGAACCAGTCTAGATATTGTAACAGATACTATGAATGAATTTAAAATGTGGGATATGTTCATATTGGAATTATAGTCAGCCATAAAGTAATCTGACATCATGACATTTGCAGGAAATTTGATGAAGATCATTATGACAAAAGAAGTAAGCCAAATGCATAAAGACAAATACTGCCTCTTTCCTTTCTATGTGAATTCAGACTTAAATGTGTATGTATGTATGTATGTGTATATATAGGGGAGGAAGAAGTGGGGATATCCATATATCCATGCAGGTCAAGAAGGCAAAAAGGGGACTATGAGAAAGGAGGGAAAAATCTCAGTGGGAGGAGAAGGTAAAGCAATACAATGGTCATAAAATAAGAATAGAGGGGGATTTGCAGGAAGGAAGGGGACCAGGGAGGACCAGGAAAGAGGGGATGAACAGAACAATGTCTGTGCCATAGATGCCAGTGCCATAATGGAAGGCATCTCTTTGTATACTAACTTAAAACTTTAAAGGGCTGGGGAGATGACTCTGTAAAATAAAATAATAGACTAGACTAAAATGCACCTGTGCCAAGGTCCTCAGGATACATGTAAACGTCTGACACAGTGGGGTGGGCCTATAACTCTAGCATGGCAGGACAGAAGTAGCCATATATCAGGCCCTCACTGCATAGCCAATCTTGCCCAAACAACAAGTTCTAGATTCAGTAAGAGATTGTTGTCTCAAAAACTAAGGTGGAGAAACAAAGGAGACACCATACCATCAACTTCTAGTCTCCATAGGAGTCTGCAGGGGTGAGCACACACACCCACATACACATGTGCACACATGAATATACATGCACATCACACAAACACATAAGTACACTTTTTAATTAAACATAGCACTATATTTAATTATACATGCCATCCAATCACTTCTCCAATCCTTCCTTATAACTGTTCTACATTATGTATGGAAAGCACTGGGTAAAACTTGTGTTTCTAGAGCAGAGCCACTCACTGAAGAAGGCAGTATGTGTCATGTATGCACACATATTCTTGCACCTACCTGCTTCCATTTTCTATGTACAACTATTGTATCATTCGACCAAACTAAACATTCCTTGAGGATAGCAAACATAGCACCCAATTTGCATCTCCCAGCGATGTGCTTGGAGCTGCTTACACAGTGGATGATCAATTAGTGCCTGTTCAGTTGAATGGTCTGTGACCCATTCAGGATGTTTCTTCAAATTCATCACCACTGAAAGCAAATAGGAGACATTCCCAATTCTATTGAGAGGATTTTACATCCTTCCCACATCAGCCTCGTCTCTGGAAGCTCACATGTGAAGAACCTAACGAACAGGGCAGACAGCTTTTAATTAACAGTCGAAAGAAAAAAAAATATGTCATTCCAATCTTCAGTTTTGTTTCCATTAATTCACCAAGATTCAGCAGGAATTCCACTAAGGAATTGGGGTGAGCATTTGTAGAAGGAGGGAAGCATATAAATAAATCATGAGTGTCATTAAAATTTGTAAACTAATAACTTCTGGGAAGCCTTAGCAATTATCGTCAGGGTTTTCTTGGCAAACAGAAAATTAATAAATCCAAAAGGTCTCCATCTTATATTTAAAAAGCAGCATCCCTGAGAAAGGTCACTGACAGAACAATTAGAGAGGAAATAAATGGTTCAGACAACACTTGTGAAGCAGATGAAAGCCACAGATTCCCAAGAGGCAAGAGGATAAGACAACTCAATATGAAGGAAAGGGTGGCGAGGAGGCACTGTGGTGAGGTTTGGCTAGAGGCTCCTGGAAGCTCCATTTGGATAGCTAAGCCTTTGTAAGATGCAATTTAAATATTTATGCACAGCCAATCAATAAACACCTAAGGCACATCTTCTTTACCAGAGAAACTCATAGTCTGAGGACAAATCATCAGTGAAATTTAAGGATGCAAAGCTGACCGTAAGCAGAGAAGGAACGCCCAACCCAGGGTTGGAAGGGTCTTCAGTAGGATGTGCCTGATAACCAGCCTTTCTCCATAAGCATTCTAACTGAGAACCCGCATTGTTCTAGGTACCCATAGGACACATCCAGAAGGAAAACCTGGAGTCTAGTAGCTTTTCTATGAAGATAATATCTCCCATTATTCAAGGTGTTAGGTAGTATAAATAAAGAAAGGGAGGAGAAGGATGAATATCAAATGTCCACCAAATGTCTATTTGAGATATTTAGTTATTCTTAGCTCTTTTATGCCTAGATAACTACAAATTCATGTAAACCTTCTGAGTACCCATAACCCAAGAACCAGAAGAAAGCTTCTACAGAAAAATCACAATTGTGAGAAAGACAGGACTTGTACAGTTGTCTCTAGTGGAAGTTTCACTTAGGACAAAAATATTGAAGTGGAAATGCCATACCATAGACCAGGGAAGCACCAAATCTCAGTGTCATAACCCGGATTTTTCAGGGGAAGCACTGTGTCCTCAAAAAAGCCAATCTGATTCATCAATTCTTTTCACTTGAACTCTAATATGTGCTGTGTCCTTTGACTGAGATCAGCAGACGCTTGCATTAAATGGCAACTTTACACAGCCACCCTCGTGTTAGTGAAGAGAAACTACGGCCACCTCCAGCCTAACAAGACCAAAGAACTGCAGAAGGAATACCACAAGGACACGGAAACAGATGTCAATGTGGTGCTTTCAATCTCTTTGTTTATTTAGAAGTAGAGGGCCTCTGAATTATTAACCCAGTGGGGGCAAGCAATCCCATCACAGTGAAGTCTGGCAGGGGGGGGTGTCATCTTGTCAAGACAGATGCTGCTTCGGGGCTTCCCTGTCGCACAGAAAATCACCAAATTCCATTTCAGCATGGTTAAGCACAGTAAGGCAAAGCAGGAGGCTGAAAGGGTATGTGGTTAATTTAGCTTCTTTTTCCCTTTCCACCGTCAGGGAGGTAAATCAGGGCACTCTGGGCTCAAACTGTAAAGTCTATCACCATTATCAATACAGGAAAAGAAAATGGGAGATGGGCTTAGAGACGAATGGAGAAGACAGCAGAACGTTAGAAGCCCCCCAGTGGCCCCAGCAAACGCGCCTGCAAGTCCTGCACAAGTCAGGAGTGGTGTCTTTCCTATTCGTGTTCTAGCACTGACTTCCAAGGTGAGTTTTATCAACATGCGAAAGTCCTGAAATCTAACACACAAAAAATACATCCTTATCTGACATTTATCCACTGGCAAAAGCTCATCACGCTCTATAAGTCCTCAAAATGTCACACCATATGGAATATGATTTCTGTTAGCTGCACTGGAGGAGCCAAAGCGGGATTGTGCCTCTTCAGTCAGCTCGCTGGGTCCCCGTGCCCTCCTGTCTGGCTCTTTGCCTCTTCTTTGGCTCCTACCTCACCTATAGAACAGCCCAGAGAAGATGGCCCATAAAAAATTATCTTCAACAGGTAGCCATCAATATTCTGTCCAAGGGACAACAATCAGGGACACGCTCCTCCCTCCTTAGTTCCTGCCTTCCTCCTTAAAGTTACTACTAATTACTAGAGGATACAGAACATACATACCCCTTGATGGCCTAGGAGCTCCCTCACAAGCTCCTCCAGCAATGGATCCCTAAATGAAAAGCCAATAACGAAATGAAAACCCTATACAAACACGTAGGGTTCTAATAATCACGAATAATTACAACAAAGTTAAGTGCTTCCTACACCAGTTACTGTCCTAAGTGGTTTTGCATTTATCATTTAATCCTTACAAGTCACTCACTAATTCATTCATTGAGCAAACATATTAAGCACCTCATGAGTGCCAGATTCTCCTCTAGGTGCTGGGGGAACAGCACTAACTGAAAATGAAAAAATAAACAAGCCTTTCTCTCTCTAAAGCTTAGACATTAGTGGTTGTCTGTAGGCAATAAATAAATCAATAAGTAAATATTTAATATGCCAAATAGTGATTAAGTACTGGAAAGGAGAAGGTAGGCAGGCAATGAAATGGGAAATTCTAGGGAAAGGGCTCACAGATGAGGGGACATGGAAGCAGAGATGAAATGGAAGGAGGGGCTCCCTGACCCTTGGGATTCTAACCCAGAAAGGAGTTGAGCATAGACACTCCAGGGAACTGTGTGGTGCTTGTGTCTAGGGAACCACAAGCATCCCAAGTGCACACGTGTGTTCTGTACTGTCCGCAGCTCCTATGCAGGGAAACTGGGTCTCAGAAGTTGGTGTGGTATTGAATGATGGGCTATGACAAAGCATGTACCCCATCCTGATCCTTACACTCTACCAAAAGACTGGAATTTTACAGAAGAATCTTTATTAGTACCACTATATATCTTGAAATAAAATGACCCTGGATTATCCAAGTAGGGGCCTTTTCTAACCACAAAGCCATGGTCAGTGATGTAGGGAGGGAGCACTGATACAGGAGAATATCGGGTAAAGATGAAGGCAAGATGGGAGAAACACAATCACGAGCTCCGGGAGCAGCTTCCGAACATGGAAAGAAGTGAAATTTTCCTCCCTAAAGCCTCCAGGGTGAAGTGAAGCCCTAACACTACCCTGAATTCAGGCTTTCAGATGACAAAACTGAGAGAGTAAGTGTCCCTTGCTCTAAGCCATCCATGAGGGGTCACCATCCATGAGGGTTGTGACAGCCACAGGAAACTGAGACTCAGAGGCTAAGTAAAGTGTCCAAAGGTGAGTTCCAGAGTTCGCCTGGCGCGCAAACCCACACTTAAACTCCAGCCGTCAGGTGGCAGCGTGCCTGGAGTGACTTGCTTGTATATTGCATCTGCTGAAGAATTGAGCAGCTCCCACCTCAGGGAAGACTTGACTGCTTCAGAGGCTGTGTCATCAAGCAACTGGGCCACGTTCTCTGGATTTGCCTGGCCCATCCTTGGAACTAGCCAGACCTTTTCTAAAACACGAACTGTCAGGCCCAGGTGTTCCTAAACATAAGGCCAGGATTTACTGGTTGCTTTGGTGATTGGACCAAACCGACTACACAGGAGTGAGGCTTACGGTATCGTACAGCATCTCTGCTTGGGGGCTTTAGGAAGGGCTTCTGAGCTTCAATTCTCAGGCAATACTGCGTGAGTGGAATCTGCCCAGCTCTCACCTGCTAGAGGTGGGGAGAGCTTCTACCTCCACCGACTTTTACTGAACAGTAAAATAGGTACGAGATCACCTATACAAATGGATGCAGGCCTCCACCACCTGATAAGTTAGCCCCAAAACTTTAATTTAGCTGACACGCCTTTCCGTGAGTCCCGCTCTGACTAGCCCTCAACAAGCAGGCAGGTCAGATAATGAGGCATCTCATACTCCAGGCTCCCTACAACAAGATCCAGGAAACCCTCAGGACATGGCACCGGGTGGTGCTGCAGCCAGATGAGTGCCTTCAGTGGAAGTATCCTCCCCAGTGTTGATGCATGGTAGAGAAAACGAACGGAAACGCACCCGCCCACCAGCCTGCAGCAGGAAGCACTAGCTCAAGGAAACAAGCCACAGCTGCTGGTGACCCTTGCTATTGCCCAGTGTGTGAGCGCATGCCAGTGTGCTTGTGAGTGTGCAAGGTGTGAAACTCGGAGGCCTAAGAGTTTGCATGCCAAGCTTTCATCTTTGGACCACCAGCACACCAATAATGACCAGCTTGGCCTTAACTTAGGCTTATTATTTTTTTCAACTAGCTCTTATAACTTAAAGGAACCTGACTTTTAATTCACATTCTGCCGCATGGCTTGGTTACTCTGTTCTGTACCATATCTCTGACTTCTTCAGTCTCTGGTGAAATCCACATACCTAGATTCCTCCTCCTCTTCCTCTCCCCCTGCCCAGAAATCCCACCTATCCTCCTCTGCCTTGCTATTGGCCATTAAACTCCTTATTAAACCAATCGGAAGGTGCCTTAGGCAGAGACACATCTTTGCAGGGTCCACAAATATTCCGCAACAGGTTTGTACACAGGTGCTCCCCATCCAGAAGAACTCCAAGCATCACAGCTAAATCAGAGCCCTCTTCTCCGTGCCACCCTTCTCCACCATGACCCTTGTACCCCAAGACTGTCATCAGGATGCCTTCCTACCCTCCAAGGTACAAGAAGTACAGTGCATTCAATTCACAAAAGTTTTGGGGGCCTAATAATTTAACTCCTTTTAAAATAAAAATAAGCAAATAAACTTCTGAAGCTGAAAAATACGTTTTCAAATAGGTTGCTGAGATATTGTCCTTTTTGCCCATTATAATATTTCATTATATAATACAAAATGAAATTAGCATCATTCTTTGGGTAAAAGGGTTCACAAAGGCAAAATGGAGTAGGCACCATGAAGACCACCATGCAGTTATGACTCTGTTCTGTCTATAATCAAGGCTCCCTGAAAACTGCAGCATCTTCCAAGTACCAGTGATGCCCCTGGGCCAGATCCATACCCAGAGCAACAACCCCTTGCTCCAGCAGCAGTCCCATAGCCAAGAGCCTCTGCTTGAATCCTCCTCCTTCATCTCCGACCAGCCCTGAGCAGACCCTGTCGGCCTGCGGAAGCAACGAAGTCCCAAGGTAGGTGGACGACAGGCAAGTCCTAAGGAGCGTCAGGCCTGCTTCCCACACCCAGCTTTCCGCACCCGAGGTATAATTCCTCTGTTCCCTCTAAAACAGGCTTCTCGGTTGTCTGGCTTACACTTCTCCCCAGTCAAACCATGCAGGGCAGCTTTAAGATGGTCTAATCCACTTACCTCCACAGAGAACTCTCAGTCACACTCCCCAGGTTGAAGTCATAGAGCTTCGTCAGGATCAGTATAACCTGCAAGGGGTGGGGCAAGGGCGGAGAAGAGGGACAAAGAGGGAAAAGGAAGCTGACTTTAGTTTGTGCAGCAGTACACATGGCGTCCAGTATCACCCAGAGGAGGGCTTAGCATTGATCTGCTGAGTTTGAGGAGCATTATAGGATCAAGCAAGGGGGACGGAATTATTAATGTGGTGCACCCCAGTAACTGGTAGCATTTATTTTAATCCTGGCAGTGCGTTGCATCTGAAATAAAGCATGCCTACAGGAATTAACTGGGCACTAACAGTGGTCTCTACACATCGGTCCTTCTGCAAGGTCAGGCCCAGGCCAGCTGGCATGGTTCACTACCAAGGCCACCCAGATCAGAGATACCCCCGACCCTTGCATTTGATCTCAAGATGACTCTGATGTACAAAAAGGGATCTAAAAGAACTAAGAGGGAACTGGGTCGACTCTTTCCATCTACAGAAGGAGTTCAAAGAGATTTTGTGTTTTCATCAGACACAAATACCTGAATGGCAGCAGGCTCTGTCCCTAGTGTTCCGCTATAGCCTGCCGCTGATCGTGTGGCAACTGCCCCCACCTCACAGTAAGCAGGTCAGGGGACTTCGCCAGACTCTGGGACTATCATCCTGACTCCAGCTGAAGTGAGGAGACCGCGAGCTAGAGTCGTGTGAGATATGATTAGTGCATGACCAGAACTGGCTCTGGGCTGCCTGATCTGTCCCTGTGCCCTTTCCGTGTCTCCAGCTGAGAAGCTGAGTCTCAGACAGCTCCATGTCTGCCCCCGCCATGTATCTGGGGAGCGGCTTGAACACAGCCTTCTGGCCACAAGGGTGCCAAGCGCACTGACTTTACCACATGCAGCAGCATGCAGGTGGGCAATACACATCGCCAGTTGTGTATAATTGTGTTTATCTAAATTTAATACACATCCCATTTCACTTTTCTCCTCTCCTTCCCATTCCACAGTTTAACTCCCTCCAACTCATTTGCACAGCAGCCATTAAACTCTCTCGGAGATAATTAATTTCTTCTTCCGGGATGGGGCTTTCCCATTCTAGGTATCCGCTTAAGATTAAAGAAAAATAATCAGCCATTATATTGAACATTTTATGGCATTTATCTCACAACAAAGTGCTCGCTGGGAGATTTATTCTCATCCAGCACTGCATGAGGTCAATCAGCCCTATCTCCATTTCTTCTGTGTAAAGTAGAAAGAAATTAAAGAAGCGAGACTGTGGTCTACAGTAGGCTAAAAGGAGTCCGTGCAAGGTTGACTTGGGACATCCAATTCCTCTGTGGAGCTATCGATGGAGGCCTCAGGTTTCTCACAGGTGATGATCTATTGTGGAAGAAGCAGGGATGTGTAAAACTGGAGACTCTTCCGAGCCACCTGATGCATTACTGTACCACAAGAGCAAGGGGCAGGCAAACTACACAATACATGTACTCCAGGGTCACCGAGTGACCCTGGTCCTTCTCACTCATAGCTAGTTTCTTCTTTGTTAAATCCTGAGATTAAGGAAGCAGCAGGATTTAACCCTTTCCTCTCCAATCACTGTGCTGCAGTGAGCCAGAGAATTTCTTTCTGTTGAGCGCGTGTACACACACACACACACACACACACACACACACACACACACACACCAGCATTTTCCATCCTTTCTTTCTTTTAACCTTCTTTTATCTATGCAGCCATTCTCAGAGCCACCCTGGAAAAGCATGAACAGCTGTGGGCACTGGAGACATAATCTGGAAGAAGAATTCCCCAATGTAACCATGGATAAGTCTGCGTGGCCATCTTGGGGTCTGCAGTAGCGAAGCAGATCCCTTCATTTTCCTACAGTGTCATGGCCAGACAAGCTGTCCTTCCTCCAGAGAGGAGCACTGTTGACTGAAGACCCTGCCTTTGGTGCTGCAAAGGTTCCTGTACCCTGCTTGCCAGGATCCCCACAAGGCTACTTCCGTCAATGACTAAGTGCAGTACGGACACCAGGCATACTCCTTTGTCAGTGACACAGGACTCTTCTGACGAGTGACACTGACTTGGCAGTCCCCTAAAAGACTCTGGACTTTACTCAGAACTGCACGGGAGCCCCAGCTAGCCTTGCTAGTGCTGTCCTGACCTCTCTATTCCCTGTAAGGAACAGATCCTGCTGCAAGACCCAGGAGTCACCGCATCTCTGCCAGAACGAGTGTGCTTTCATTCACAGGCGTTTTCCCTAATGAGTTCCCCTCATCAGATCTCAGCTTTGGGTCTGCTAACGGAGGGTCCCAGCTAGCACATCCTGTCACCCTTTCATGTCCCCCACCCCTGGGGGTGATTTCTACTTGTCCTCTTAGTTTATCTTTTTCTTGATTAGAATCCTTTACCGACCCTGCTATAAAAGCAGGAAACCCAGACCCTTGACACTGGCGTTTTAAGGTTCTCCACGGAGTACCCCACACATATCTCACATCTATAGTTTTCCAAACTCTGTCCTCGGCTCTCCTCTGTCTAGGTTGCCTGAGGTCTTGCTGCTCAGTCAGCCATACTCACACCTCAGCTTTCTCGGTCCCTTTCTTGCCTCACTGACCATGCTCTCATTGCTCTGGACCTTCCTGCCTGTTGCTCTGGAAACAGACCAGAGCCCAGCTTCCTTAACTAGCCTCTCAGGCTGGCCTATTAGTTTTCTCTCCTCTGACGTTTTTGTTTCCAAGTGAGTCACATTATTTTCTGGTTAACAAGCTCTCACCAGTTCTGGGTGTTACACAAGTTGCCCTCTCAAATAGACAGACCATGAACAGGTTAAAGGTAGATGCTTTATTCCTGTATCCTCTTCAGAACCAGGCTCAGCACCTGAAGCTTCTTATTCAGTAACAACTGTTGATCCAACAACAAATACTGATGTTTTGGTGGAAATTCAGACTTCAGCCAGGAATGGTGTTCAGCCTACACAGAAGGACACGAAGTGGGAGATACTTTACAAAAACTGGACTCCAAGGTGGTGCTCTTTGCATTCCATACATACTGCTGAAGCCAATGGTCATGTAGGGAGCAAGTGTGGCTTGGTAAATGTATATTTGTTGCACCCACCCCCAGAAAGTTTGACACAGTAGAACCTAGGCAGTGTCCAGAGAGCTCCCTGGGACATCCAGAGGTTCAAACTTTGAGAAGGACTCTATTGCACACAAGCGTCCTCTCAGCTCTGTGCTATGATGCTGACGTCCATTCTACCACAGCCGGACCCTGATCTGGACATGCAGGTTTTCTTTTAACTTGGATGGATGTAACTTAATAGGTCAAGCAGGGACTAGTCACAACAGGTCCTTCAGTGAAAGGTCAAAACACGAGATCAAGGGCGAGAAGCTTCCTTTCTCCTGCACAGATGAACACCAACAGAGCTATGAAGGGATGATGATAGTGGAATTTTCAGGATTATTAACATCTGCACTGAGCAAACAAAATCAAGAGCAAAAGGAACAGGCCTTCACATACCTGGCATCTCTTATCACTCGGAGCCTTGCAGCAGCCTCTGAGGAAGAGAAAATGGCCAGGGAAGGATTGAACATCAACACAGCAAACCACCTAACACCTAACAGGATCCAGACTGCTGAGAAAGCACTCAGACCACAGAGGAAGAGGGGAGTGTGCCTAGAAACATGCACCAGATGGACTACAGATCCACAGCAATGCCTCAAGGGATTACTCTGGAAGAATGGTCATGGTGGTTAAAGACAAATAAGGAAAAGCAGGAATCAAGTATTAAACGAAGCCCTATTCTGTGACTCTTATGTTCTCAGCAAAGCTTTGGGGGCAGAGCAGACACTCTATCTCCATTTACAGATAAGGAGACATCCAGAGTGGAACAAACAATTCTTGTCCCTCAGTCAGCCAGAGGCCTGATCCCACCTGAGTCAGTCTTGCTCGCTCTGTTCTGAGCATATAAACATCCCTATACCCTCAGAGACTGAGCACCCATTCTTGAACTCTGTAAATGTTTACTAAGCACCTTTTGGAAGAAATGTAAAGACACCAGTTACATTCTGGTGATGGAGGAGGGTTATCTGTCTATTGTGTTATTTTCATTGGTCAATAAAGAGACTGCCTTGGCCCTTTGATAAGACAGAAAATTAGGTAGGCGGAGTAAACAGAACAGAATGCTGGGAAGAGGGCTGTGAGGCAGAAGCCATGGAGCCAGCCACCAGGTCAGACATGCTGAATCTTTTCCGGTAAGCCACCACCTCGTGGTGCTACAGATTATTAGAAATGGGTTAATATCAAGATATGAGAGTTAGTCAGTAACTAACTCTCTAGAGATAATGGGCCAGGCAGTGCTTAAATGAATACAATTTGTGTGTTGTTATTTCTGGGACTAAGCTAGCCATGCAGGAGCCGGGCAGGATGAAAAGCAGGCCTGCCCGCAGCTCCTTTCTACAGATGGCGCCCACATGGATAACTGAATCCACAGAAAGCTTGAGAAAGCTTGGAAAAGAATAGAGTAAAGCATGTTTTCTTGGTATGGTAGCAGCAATTTCTCAGGTCTGCTCTGCTTGCTAGAGGCAAGCAAGCGCTCTCATCTAAGAGAGGATTCCTGACTCAGCTTTAACTGCAAAACTTTGTAGCTCCTTTAAGAGGTCCTGCCACGAAACACTTACGGTGTTGATCAAAAGCTGAACGCATGCTTTTCGGTTTTCAGCCGTAGCAGGAAAAAAGCTGCACTGTTTTAAAATGCCGGCTTTCTGGACTGTCCTGCCAGGGCAATCTCTGACTCTTTCAGACAGGCAGTCCGACTGAGTGTGGTCTGTGAGCAGAATGCTGCAACTTGCTTGCTAGCAAGGACCTTGAAACGCCATAGAGTTGTGGCAGTGAACACAGCTCTGGCTGGTATCTCAGCCATGAGGCTGGAGAGCTAAGAAATGAGATGGATCTAGCTGTCAAAGCCACGGCTTTAGTCCTACCGATATTGCTTGGTAAATTAAAGACTCATGTGGTCAGAAAAAGAGAGATATACAGTAAAGAGAGATTCAAAGACAAAGAAAACCTCTAAATGGTTTATAGTGTGTTACAAATAAATGCAGGATAAAAGTTAAAGTTCTTAAAGTAAAAAGAGAGTAGTTATGTGTGGTGGTATACACCTTTAATCCCAATGCCCAGAAGGTAGAGGCATATTGACCTCTGTGACTTCAAGGGGTAGAGGTAGATTGACCTCTGTGACTTCAAGGTGTGGTAGCACACACCTTTAATCCCAATGCCTGGGAGGCAGAGACAGAAGGATCTTTGAGTTCAAGGTATGGTAGCACACGCCTTTAATCCCAGCACTGGGGAGCAGAGACAGACAGATCTCTGTGAGTTCAAGGACAGCCTGGTCTACAGAGTTATTCCAGGACAAAGATATACAGAGAACCTGTGTCAAAAAGTAAAAGTAAAAATAAAAGAAATAGAGGTTAAAAATAAAGCTGCATAAAGATGGAAAATACACAGAGAATCTTGATACTGTATGCTATTATGCTCTCTTTGAATTGTTTGAATGCTGAGGAAGGAGCAACAGCTGATAAAAGACTTTTGTTTATAAATGCTGCTGAACTAATCCAAGATAGATATTTTGAAAATACCTTGACTTCAGAATTTGTATCTAAGAATATGATATTTTGGAAAGGAGGTTCTTCTTTTGTTTTCACAGAGGATGAGACCCTGTGGATTGCTTCTATCCCAATATGGTATGATAGACCACGCCCTCCTGAAAGGTTGCTGTGAACACCCTCAAAAAATTTCTTCACTCAACTGCCGACTGAGATGAACCTGGCAGACAGATTTTACCATGAAAGACCTGATTAACTGCGCCCCTATACAGCAAGAAGAAGTTTGGAGAGAAATAACTACGTCCATATTCCCAAATATTGTTTATAAATGTTCTTTTACATTTAAAGGGGGATATGATATAGATATGAATAATTTCATTGGTATGGATTTTAAGGTCAATTTTGTTATATGTGTATATATTTCTGATTTTGATTGTGTAGTTCATTTAAAAATGCAATGTATAATTAAAAATATAGGTTGTTAATGGATAATCATCGATAATAGTCAAGCTTGTAGTAATGTTAGTCTGATTTTCTAGAAGTGCATAGATATATTTCAGATAGACATCCATATCTTTCAAAGACTACAGAACATGGCATTTAATGTTTTAATAACTTAGGACAATGAGACACATCTGCTCCTGGCAGCACCAATCTACTTCAAGAGGAAGATGGGCATCGAAGAGGCTCCTTATGGAGTTGGTTAGCCATTTGGGCAAGAAACAGCTCTTGCCTGGACTGTTATATAAACTGGACACAGAGAACCCGCAGAGAGAGGACTGCTGAACTTGCCTAAAGGTGAGATGATCTTTCGGGGTTCCTGATTCATGAAAGAGTCTGTGAGACATTCTGCAGGACACAGCAGATAGTTACTGAACTGTCTTTAAAAGTTCCAGCTTCATGGAAATGTCTGCTGGATATTATGGGCCTGAAGGCCGAAAATGGATGCCCCAATGATACAGAGGAACTTTGGGTGACTGTCCAGGCAGCGAGATGTCTCTGTCATTTCTAGAGTTTTGGAAGTTGCTTACTTCTTGTTTACTTAGGTAATATATCCTTCTGGAGTCTTTGATGGAGTTGAAGAATGGATAGTCATAGTTATAGTTTTCCATTATTATGATAAAGATAGAGTTATAAATATTGTGACTGTAATTCTTGCTTGATAACTGTTTTGTTATATGTAATTTTACTATGTTAAAATGAAAGCCTTTCTTTTTTGTTTAAACAGAAAAAGGGGAAATGATGGAGGAGGGTTATCTGTCTATTGTGTTATTTTCATTGGTCAATAAAGAGACTGCCTTGGCCCTTTGATAAGACAGAAAATTAGGTAGGCGGAGTAAACAGAACAGAATGCTGGGAAGAGGGCTGTGAGGCAGAAGCCATGGAGCCAGCCACCAGGTCAGACATGCTGAATCTTTTCCGGTAAGCCACCACCTCGTGGTGCTACAGATTATTAGAAATGGGTTAATATCAAGATATGAGAGTTAGTCAGTAACTAACTCTCTAGAGATAATGGGCCAGGCAGTGCTTAAATGAATACAATTTGTGTGTTGTTATTTCTGGGACTAAGCTAGCCATGCAGGAGCCGGGCGGGATGAAAAGCAGGCCTGCCCGCAGCTCATTACTACATTCTGGAAATCAAAGAGAACCAAAGATCAAGGTCTGGGGGTAACAGTAACTTTGGTTTTCTTTGTTCTTGGCATAAGAAACAAGAAACAGGTGTGTGCAGAGAACATAACTAGACAAACTGCTAGGAGACAAGGTTCTTTGCATACTTTGGCAACTCAAGCAACTGGCTAAAATCCATGTAGGACTCTAAACACCAAGATAAAAGAAAATAAACTGGAATAATTCATGAATAAATAGCACCTCTCCCTTCTCATAAACTGTATGCATCCGGATGCACACACAGAATATGAAGGAGACTCATGTGTATGTAAGTGGGTCTAAATATAACAGAGACGCTATATAGATGAAGACATCGGCACATATAAGCTTTCTCTAAAGTGGCACTTGACATCCCTAGACTATCATTCGACTCCTCCATCCCTCACAGTTCTGTTAGGGTCAGCGTGACTTCGGTGTATACTCATCTTCTCTGTAAGACTGTGACTTTCCTGAGGTCAAAAAAAAATCTCAGTTCAGTCCACCCTGCACCCGCAAGGCCAAGCACACAGCCTCACACATAGCATGTACGATGCAAGGTCCTTGGATTAAAAATGATGACAATAAAGAAAGAGATGAGATGATAAACGTAGGAGAGAAGTACGGGAAGAAGAGGAGGCGATTACATCCACAGAACATCCTTAGCAAAGCCTCCATGAAGGAAGGGTTATAAATGCTGGCCTTAATATACAGTGAGAATCGAAATATATCTCAACGGCGTCTACTTGCTTTCTTGCTCACCTACTTCAAGTCTCTCTTTTTAACCAATTAAAGGGAGACAGAACAGAGAATGAGGCAGAGGGAACAGTCCCAGAAGTGACAAACAACTGAGAGAGAGGCAGACTTCACAGGCTGTGAAACAGAGGCCAACCATGTGTTGGGTGCTATGCACACGAGTCCTCCTTAGAGACTGAGGTCAGGCAAGGAAGACACTGGAAGATCAAGAAGAAAGTATTCATAACCTGCTGTGGCCCCTGTGAGTGAAGGAAAAGTTTTATAAAATGGGAAGGGTAGCCGACCATAAAGTCCACTGCAATGAAGAAGCACACATACATGGAAACCTGTCTAGTAAGAGAGAAACAAGGGGCATGTCTGCTCTTGGTACTCTCTTGGTTGCCCGTCCACATCTGCTCTCCTCATTCTCAGACTGCTCGTGTCTTCTGATGTTCCCAGATGCTCAAGCAAGCTGGATTCTTAGCGCCAGCAATTAGTGTCCTTGTTTCTCGTTCTCCCTTCTCTCTCCTTCATCTGTTCCTGCCCTCTGTCAGACTCTGTGTGAGATAAAGTGATTACAACGGAAACGGTTTCTACCAGCGTGTAATTTAGCGTTTCCTTTATCTGCTGCCTTCCAGGATTCTCTGTGCTGAACCAAGGAGCTCAGACCCTTGCAAGGTTGCCAGAGGGGTTTGTAGTGAGGGGCTCTCCATCCCTTTCATATATCACACTCTGAAGGAGAGAAAACACCCAGCTCAGAAACTGTAGCCTCTTTGCACCAAGAATCCCCTTCACCTTTTCCATGTGTAAATTTACCATATTCCTTTGTCCCATGCTCCGTCTATGGAAGAGGCTTACGTGCTGGCCTGAAGACGCCATTTGCTGGACAGAGCAAAGGGTAATGACACACCTTATTTAGCGGGAGACAATTCAGATTCCAGAGCCCTTAAACTCCTTCTTTAAACGATGCCCATTGCTCGGGAGCCTGATGGAAATAGAGGAGGCTGCAGATGAGAGCCATTGCTCTCACCTGGCCAATCCAGTGAGCTCAGCTCAGAAAGGCAAGCAGGAAGCCCCGGGGGATTCCTGTCCTCTGAAAGGATAATGCATAATCTGCAAATTCATAAATCACTAAGACATCCCTGCCTGTGAGCACAGTCGGTGGAGTGAGAACATTTAATGCCTGTAAAATTTTACTCGGAAGGAAAATTACTTTAGTTCATTAAACCTTTCTGAAAGCTTGATTCCTTTATATCCAAGGGACGCCTGTCCTCTTCTTCCCCTCTCTCCCTCCCTTCCTTTATGCCTTTCTCTCTCTTCCCTTCCTTCTTGATCAGATGTAATAAGTGCACATCTTGATAGAACACAGCATGATTCTGAATGCTTTCACACCAGTACAGGCCGATCAATCTAGGTAATGAACGTTTTCATCTCTGTATATTTCTTTGTGTTTGGAGCCTTTTAACTAAAGGAACGACCAGGTCAGAGCAAGAACAAGGTGCTCTGAAGTCAGCATTCAGGACAGCAGGGGTAGTGATGTGAATCTGAAAGGACCAGCCTTTGGGAGGCTGAGATAGAGAGTCACAAGTTCAGGGTCAACTTGGGCTGCATAGTGAGTACAGGACAGCCTAGACGACTCAGTGAGGACCTGTCTTAAAGAATTTTAGAGGGTGGCTGGGTTCATGGTTCACTGGGAGAACACTTTAAAAGCGTAGCCCTTCTGGGGAACAGGGTGTAAAGTAATCTGTACCACTGCCCTGTCCTTGTCCCAGCTAGAGTGTTCTCACCTTGCTAATTGGAATGGGGTCCTGCTGGTTTTCTTTACCAAGAGCCATTAACAATGGAATGCTGGCCACACACTTCTTTGGTGTGCCACAAGCTCCTACTTTAAGTCTCAGCACCACTGCGACTCTCCCCATCTCCTCCCACAAGGGGGAGCCTCGGCCTTCAGGGAATAGAAACACATCTTTATCCAGATTTCAACTGACTTCCCTGTACAAGGCTGTTTGGGTACCTGCTTCAGAAACAGAATAAGATAAATGGTGATGTCGCCTACCATGAGTTTAGAATCTAGTTGGGTTGGTAGAGAACTAATTACCACAAAGAGATTGCAATGTCATCACTACACATTTGATGTGTGACATTTTGAAAAGCTGTGAGGCCCTCTCCCTGGTTCTTTCAGAAGGAAACAACGCTCGGGTTTAATAGAGAAACTCCATGTGATCTTTGGATCATTCCTTGTCCTACACACGGCAAGAGGAACACTGAGTTTCTGAGATGTATCATGGCCCACTAGCATGCCCCAATGCTGGCCTCTATCACTTGCCATTCAATTATTAGCCCACCACATCCTCAGCATTCAGCAAAGAAGAAAGTGAAGCAGCATCTTCACCAACGTGAAGTTTATATTTTAACCGAGGAGATAAGTAAACAGCAAATTCCAGCAGTTGGAGGGTGGAGAATACCAAGGAGGAGGAAAGAATACATAGGGAGAACATGAGGAACTGAAAACAGACAGGATGGTCCTAGGGGCTCAAAGTAGAAGGAGCAAAGAGGAGTCCAGGGAAGAGCTTGAAAGCTGCTGTCATTAGCACAAACTTCTCAGTGAGGGGAGAGATTATGCTATTTATTCGTATGTCTCTCTGGTGGCAACCATTACAGACAGAAAAAGAAGTCAGTGCAAAGGTCCTGGGGCAAGAGTCTGCCTGGAAAATTCAAGGGATGGTAAGAAGATTACTGAAGCTGGAAAGGCAGAAAGTGATAGTTATGGGAGGTGAGTTCGAGGAAGGACTGGGAGGTCAAGGTCTCACTATACACCTTGTGAGCAGCAATAAGGGCTCTGGTTCTTACTCTAAATCAAACCAGGGGCCACTGGAGATGTTGTTAATCCCATAAATGTGAGGAGAAAGACCACCGACCGAAATCATCATGGCCAAATTAGAGCAATCCATTATTTAAAGCAAGCTTTTGTTTTAATTTGTGTACACGGACTGTCTCTCCCTAAAGGTGGGATTTGAGAGGTCAACATTAGGCGCGAGAGAAATGGGCCTTTTATGGCTCATGAGTAGGGGCTTTCCAAATGGGGGATTGGACAGGCAAACAGGCGGAGGTAACATAAACAGAATATAAGCGTAACAAGTTGATCATAACCTCCTGAAATAAAGACATGGTTGCAAGGTGGTCATAGTAACCTTCTGAAACAAAGGTAACTTTGCTCATTTCCCGGAACAGGCAGTACAGAACCTTTGTAGTTAAAGGAGGGGCTTAGCCCAATCCTTGAGAAGCAGATTTCACAATAAACATGAATTAATCTAGTTTGTCTTTACTTTAAGATTAGTCTTTCAAGCCTAAGATGGAGGCAGGCTGGCTCATCAATGTAAAGAGGGAATTAAAATTCTAGCAGGATGCTTTAGTTTCTGGGTATAAAAAAGGCAGTAAGGGAACAAAGGTGAATTTGGAGCCAAGTGTACCCACCCAAGTGAAACAAGGTGTGGGCTGAACCTTAGCAAAAGCATGAAGGGTGGAGAATGAGGAGAGGTAGAAGCGGAATATATCTGAGGACAGAGCAAAAATGATTCACTAAGAACTAGACAACAAGGTATAATTAAGAGAGCTTCGTCAAAGAAAACATCAGCACGTGGGCCTGAGACGCTGGAAGCGGGGAACTGAGTTAGAAGATGAGGACGCTAGGAGAATTTGGAGAAAAGACCAGGCTAGCATTGAGCAATATGTTCAAGACGCCCAAGAGATACTGAAAAGCAGAAATCCAACACTGTGCATGAAATCTGAGTTTGGAGCTCAGAGAGGAGAGCCTGGCCTAGAGACATCACTTGAAGACATCAGGGATGAGACTCGGGCATGGATAGCGTGGATACAAGGTTTCAAAGTTGAAGTATTCCAACAAGAAAATCAGCCTGACTAGACTCTCAAATGGACAGAGGGTACGCTGTGTTCCTGAACAAACACAACGGTGTTTACTGTGAGCACACTCTTAGCAACCAGGTACACATATGGCCTCTTTACCAAAGCAATGTAATATGTACCCAGCTATCCCTCTGCCTGACCTGTGGCACCTGTTAGCACCTGTGATGCAGATGGAGGATTGTCTCGGCGGATGGACCTCCTCACCAACGGGAGGAGTTATATAATTGCTGCACCTCAACTTGCCAACACAAGAAACCAACCATATCCAATTTCCATGTAGCACCTGAGACCAGGCTGACTACAGAAAATTCCTCTAAAACCGGAGAGGGAGCAACTTCTCCTGGAAACTGCTTTCTTTCCCTAGGCAGTGACTATGGCAGAACTACAATCTTACCCCCTAATGCTCTTTACACTGTCACAGTGCTCCGCACAGCCTGCCTTCCCACAAGGAGCTCATGTCACCACAGACGGAGGGGAGTGGCGCTCTTGTCTGTGGAGTGTCCTGGCACTGCACAGACCTGGCCACCCAGAAGCAGCTGGACTGATACCAAGGTCTGAAGACTTTTGAAGATGCAGAAGTTATACAGTCAGGAGATTATGTGCTATCTTCTAAGAGGGTTGAAAACCAAGAGTCTAAAACAAGGTTACTGATCTAATTGTTAGGCACAATTAGACACCACACAATATTTTCCTTGTGTCCCCCAGCTCTGGGCTTTGATGATAGAGTAGTCTAGGTTTCCCAGGAGGCTGTCACCATGAGACAAAACATCTGTTGCATTGTACTGAAGACTGAAGTCTATATCCATCTGTCCTGAGCATCTAATGATACTAAGGGGCAAGGAAGGGGTTACCTTCTAGCTGGGGTGATTTGTCCCTGTTATCAAGGAGAAAAAGATGCTATTGTACAATGAACCCAAGGAGAATGATGTTTAAGTCTTTAATTGCTATTATCCTCTAATTAATTTCAAGTTCTCTTATTATTTTCAAGTCCTGAAGTAAAAGTTAATGGAAAACTACAGTAATAAAGGAAAACTATTAAGAACTCAGACCCTTCAAAAATGAGAGTTTGGATTACAAGATCATACTACCAGCTTAAAATGCTGAACACCCAAGGTGCTTGCTAAGGGCAAAGAAAACACAAAATGGGCTGAAGAAAGAAGTTGAACTGGCTCATCAACTGTGTCTCAGTGATAGTAATGAATATTACAGCCACTATACATATTTTCCTTGTTAGTTCTATGAGAAAATGGGTGGGTAGATGGGTAGTACATGATTGATAGATAGAAGATAGATAGATAGATAGATAGATAGATAGATAGATAGATAGATAGATGATAGATAGATAGATAGATAGATAGATAGATGATAGATAAGAGATAATAGATATATAGATGATAGATGGATAATAGAAAGAAAATATGATAGAAAAATCTCATAATTTCTCTCTTCTCCATGTGTTCTTTCTTTTATTAGAAAACTGTGGTAGTTAACATCACAATTATTTTACTGCACAGAATAACCACAAATGATTGTGACAGGATTGCAAACATAATTAATATCACCCAGAGAAGCCACAGCAGCTAATGGGACTTCATGTATCACTTCCTTAGAAGTCAGTGAAAGCAACCTTCAGGTCTAAGAAACACTTACATTATATTGGGCAGAATCACAATGGTACATTGGAACAGAAGGTTGAAAAGGATGCTCCCTGTAGCCAAACTTGCAGACTGTGCTTTCCCTCTTTCTCTCGGCCCCACTCTGGAAGATCCAGGGAACCCAGAAAAGTGCAAGTTCTGGAACCCATGTAAAGAACGTATTTCTAGAAGGAGGGGATGATCAGCCATGGAAAATGCCACAGACAGGCACATAAAAGGACCAACGGTTTAGACAGGAGATGACAGCAAAGGCCTTGGATATGACGCCTTAGTTTCTAATCCTCATCTTCGTCCACCAAGCTACCAGAATGACCTGTGCACAGTAGATATCAAATCCAGTTCCCTACTGCCAAAAGTCAATTCCAAGGTGTAAGGTCAAAGGTGACTTCCTCAGCATGTTAAGAGAAAGGTCTTCCCAACCTGATGCATGGTCACTTTCAAGCCTCTTCTGGGGTCATTTCCCAGAATGCCTTCTAAACTCCCCCACTCTGGAATACCCATCCTGCCTCCATTTCCTGCTCCTCACCCTCCTGCTCCTTTGAACATGTTCTTCTCCCTTCCCTGGGATTGCTCTCCCGCTCTCTACTTGATTCTCTCCTCATAGTTTCACTGTGACTATCCTCAGCTCCCTCAGGTCTCACTGGTCCCTATGGTGGTTTGAAAGAAAATGGCCCCCAAAGGGAATGGCATTGTTAGGAGGGGTGACTTTGGCGGAGTCGGCATGGCCTTGCTGGAGGAAGTGTGTCACTGTGGGGGTGGACTCTGAGTTCTCCTATGCTCACACTACTCTCAATGTCACAGCTGACTTTCTGTTGCCTTCTGATCAAGATGCAGCCAGCACCATGTTTGTCTGCACACTGACATGCTCCCCGCCATGATGTTAATGGACTGAAACTGTAAGTCTCCACTTCAATTAAATGTTTTCCCTTATAAGACTTGCTGTGGTCATGGTGTCTCTTCACAACAATAGAAACCATAACTAAGACAGTCCCCCAAGACATAAATGGTCTCCCCTTGATCTAAATCCCTGTAACCTGCTGTACAGGTGTGCTCCTCACTGCTTTCTAATATAGTTTTCAACTTACATGCAATCTCTACTATGATCTTCCATGATCCTCCAGGATAGGAACCCTGTGTTCCTCATTGTAACACTACCTGCTTAGCGCTCCCCATAGCACAGCACCTATCAGGAGAGATTCGGTGGATCTGCTGAAGTGAAGGTGGTACTATGTGTTCAAAAGAGAACGGGAGCCTTGGCTGAGATGCTCAAAACATCCTCATGGAGAATAAGAGGCTTGAGTGATGAAAGACGTGGAAAAATGTAATCTTCCATTGTTTCCTTTTGAGAATACTATTTTCAAAGGTTTCCTTAGATATGCTAGTCTGACTAGCCTTTCCAGAAGGGAAATTTTAAAGTGACTTGCAAAAAAATTTCAAGAAGTGTCACAAGAAGGCATAAAATACAGAGGTAGGAAGGGAACACAGATAGAACTTGAGTTTTAGAAAGCTGCCCTTCTCCAAGGGCTCATAGAGGGGACCTAACTTGATGGGATATGTGTTAAAGCCACGCTAGCACTCTAGCAAAGAGCATGGCTTGAGAGATGAGACTAGTCCATACCCGAGCAGGACAAACACAGAAGAGGCACAGCAACGCTGAGTCCTTCCTAAGCTCCACGCTTGGGTGCTCAGTGTCTTCACACACTGAACAGAATATGTGCAGAACTAGTAGGTGGTAGACAATCCTGTCTGCACCACGCAAATGTGAAAATCACCTCCATCATGTAGTTGAGAGGTTTACCTGTGTCTCCAGTATTAAAGGAAGGGAAAAGATATAGACGATAATAAGCATCAGTCACCCCTAAAGCGGGCCATTGTTTAGAAAGAGCTTTACCAAATTTGGTAGCTATGGGAAAAGGCAAATGACAGATTAAGGAAATGGTGGGTTTGTTTTTTTTTTTTCATGTAACAACCAACTTTATTCAGAGCATCAGAAAACTCATACTCTGGGGATTAAGAGGAGTCATATAAGTAAATTGCACAATCACAAGGGCTGTACATGATGAGCAAGCTGCATACAACAAAGACATGTTTGTCTACAGAAGCATATAAACAAAATAGCCAGTCGCAATGAATAATCTGAAGCCAATTCAGTCTTATCTGCTACATCTGGGAGGAGCACAAAACCATGTTTCCAGAACAATTTCATGTTTGAAGAGACTGAGGTCACAAGACTCTTGCTTTCTGGAGTTTTCTCACAAGCGCTCAGAATGCCCTTCACATGATTCCATTCCTGGACCGTGTTCCCACAGTATCCCGTAAGTCTCATAAAGGACGCTATGTATTCGTTTTCATTCAATTCTAGAAAGTCTTTAATCACTTTCTTAATTTCTGACTTGACCAATCTTTCATTCAGTAGTGAATTGCTCAGTAAATTCAGTGAATAATTCCATAAATTAATTTGTAAGTTTCCTGTTGTTTCTGTAGTTGTTGATTGCTGGTTTTAATCTGTGCTGGCCAGAAAGGATACATGGAGTTATTTCAATTTTCTTTTTTTTTTTGATGAGAAAGTAATTTTATTAAATTATAAAAGTTTCCATTTCCGCCCCTCTTCCCAACACCCTCCCACTCCCTCCACTCCCTCTCCTCCTCCCTCTCCATCCCTAAGAGCAGTCAGGGCTTCCTGCCCTGTGGGAAGTTCAAGTTCCTCCCCCCTCCCTCCAGGTCCAGGAAGGTGAGTATCCAAACAGACTGGATCCCAAAAATCCAGTATATGCAGAGGAAACAAGTCCCAGTGTCATAGTCAATGGCTTTTCAGAAAGACTCCGGGCCAGCCACATTCAGAGAATCCAGCCACATTCAGAGAATCTGGTTGGATCACGTCCTCGTTCAGTCCCAGTCCAACTGGCCTTGGTGAATTCTCATTAGATCAGTCCCCTTGTATCAGTGGGTGATCGCACCCCTCGCAGTCCTATTTTCCTTTTTCATGTTCTTCCTCCTTCTGCTCCTCATTTGGGCCTTGGGGGGCTCAGTCCAGTGCTCCAATGTGGGTCTCTGTCTGTATCGCCATCCATCGTTGGGTGAAGGTTCCCTCTGGTCTTGCCTTTTTTGCTCACGTTTTCTTTCCTTCTGCTTCTTGTTTGGGCCTAGGGAGTTAAGTCCAGTGTTCCAATGTGGGTCTCTGTCTCCATCTCCATCCATCGCCAGAAGAAGGTTTTGGATGAAGGCTGGGATGGGATTTGGGAGAGCTCCGCCGGAAATGGTGTTTTTGAAACAAGGAACTTGTGAAAAAAAATGGCTGCTGAATAGTAGGGGGTTGCTCCAGTTTTGTGTAACAAGCCATTAAAAGTGAATTAAAAATCCATTCCCTATCATTTCCCCAAGGGGCTGTGAAAATGAGAGAGACGGTCATGACTTAGAAATGATGTAGGTAGCAGGCAACCCAGCAACGGGGATGGAGCCAAACAATCCCAGATTTCCTGCCAATTCCTATACTCACAGATGCTGGAACTCCAGAACCAGGCTCGCTTAGCTCCAAAGGGACGCCGTAGCTGGCAATCTGAGGTCATACCTTCCTAACCTTCTATTCCTCTGTCTATGCAACCACTTTCAGCACCATTCGAGATCAAGGGTTCTGTGAGCAAAAGAAAGAGCTGACTCAAAACATAAGCTTCCATACCTAACCACCAGCGTAGTGAGAAATACAGGTAACCTGCTTATTTAGGGAGAGAGCAAATGCTTTAAACCAGAAAATCTTTCTGGGAACTCCAAACTCTCCACCTTACTCGCTAGATCTTAGGCCAAGAACCTGCCTTACTGCTGAGTCCCCAGCGGCCTCATCTTGCAAATCAGTATGTCCCTCCCTTAATTAGGCTAACCTCGAGGAGCATGAGAAAGCTGTCTCCCCACCAGGCCCGTAGCATGCTAAAGGGAAGAATGAGGATGGGATTTCTCCCAGGTGTGGTTGAGAAGTAGACTGAACCAGGCCATGAAAGGAAAGGTGGGGATGGGACAGCAGGAGAGGAGGAGAGAAGAACCAGGAGCCAAGAGGTCAGGAGTACGTCCGGAGACCAAGAGAGAAGAACAAAGAAGGACACGTAGCCAAAATGGCTGACATCCGTCGAGAAGAAAAACTGGGGGAAGAGAAGAGATGCACAGGGGCTGGAGACGCTTAGGACAGTTGGTGGGATACGCCAGTCAAGACGACTCTCTAACAGGTACTGGGGACGCCGAGAACCTGATTGCCTGCTTTGATATGATGAACAAGCACTTCAGTTGGTCATTTGTCCTGAGTTTGAGACCTAACACACCTGCCTGTAATATATACACTCTGTGTTACTCTAAGACAAGAAAGCTATCTGCAATTCTGGGTGGGGAAAATGCCACGTCCCCAAGAAGGAGCACTCCACGTATTCAGTGATGCCAACTTGGGCCTCACAAAATACTAAGCAACCTTGCTTCTTACTACCTCACACAGAGATAAAAGCTTGGGACTCCCCACACAGGCTCTCATTTTGGTGCCCACTTGATGGTAGTGGGAAGGTCACAGGTCCATAGGAGCCCACTGGGCTACTGGGAGTGATCTTCAGTGCTGTCATCCACCTCTTTGTTTCCAGGGCTGTTTGCAGGGATCTGGCCCCAGGCATTCACTTCCCTTCCTTCTCACTCCTGAAAGAGGAAGTGTTTCCCTCCCAGGTCTCAGGAGTACTCAGCCAAATGATTGTCCTGTTGAACCCGGTGACTTTTCTGGGGGCCAGCTGTTCCCCAGATTTCAGGGAACCACTAGTCTATGATCTTTATAAAGCATCAAAGGCAGGGACTTAATCAGATGATAAGATACCTGAGGGCAAACATCACAACTGTATTATTTGCTATGAGATTGCAAGCATCTGAGACTGCCCAGCCTCTCATGGATCCCCTGCAAACAAAGGAGAAACAAACAACCCTCACCAGCGGGATCCAGCATCAATCAAGCCAGATCTCATTCAGTCCTGTAAATACTGTAGACTCTTACACACTGGCCATGGCAGCCATTGGAGGCTGAGGCTACCGACCTATACCACTTTCTGCGCTAGAGGGGAGACAGGCAGGGTTTCCAGCCATAGCAGTCAGCACAGGACAGCTTGCATGAGGCTGGAGACATTGCACCCACCGTCTCAGGCAAGCCCCCCAAGAAGCCTGAAAACTCACTGTAACGGGACTCGCTGTTTTCTAGTTGGGATGGAGCAAAGACTGCCTTTCCTGGAGATTTTTGATGAGAGGCTATTTTGTCTGTTCATTTTAATAGAGGAATAAAAACAAGGACTTTAGAAGTTAGAACTCAAGGGGAGAATAAACAAGAGGTTTTTGCCGGCGGTGGTCTGTGGCAGTTAGAACTTGGAATGGGGTGCAGTGTTTCCAGCCACGTGTAAGTCATACTGTGGGACTGGACTGGAACCAGATAACAATGGCTTTAAAGACTGAGCAAATACATTTCTAGTGCCGCTGTAAGGAATGATCACAAATTTAAAGTCACTCTAATGTCCCATGTACAGTTTGGAGATTGGAATTCCAGCTTGTGTTGAAGTACCTACAGTCACGGTATGAGCAGGGCCACACTCCACATCCTTACGAAAGTTCGAGAGCAGAATTCTCCATTGCCTTTGCATTTGCAGCTTTAGAGGCTGCTCCCATTCCGTAAGCATGGTCCGGTCCACACTCCAAGTCCACACTGATTGTTTACGTCTTTCTCACGTAGCATCACCCTGACTCTTCTCCATGTAAGGATACCTGTGGTTGCACCGGGCGCTGCCTGCTAGTGTAAGATAATCATTTCATATTAAGCTTGGGTGGATGCAATCACAGGTTCCTGGAATCAGGATGTCGGCATTTTTGCCATGTCCCTGTTCTGCCTCCCATAACACGTTGAAGCTTTGGCTCTGTTTGATAAACAGCAGGGAGAAGTCTAAGGAGAAGCTAAGGAGATTAAACAAGGAGTGATGAACATGGCAGGGGGATGGAAGTCTGCTGAGAATGCTGCTATAATGGTCTAATCATGACAGGTAAGAGGTCTTAACCGAGGTAGTATCCATGGGAAATGGAGGATGTGGGAGAGGGAATGTCTGTGGCCAGGTATCACACCTGGGGCACACCCGATGAGGGGAAGTGCCTCTCTGAGCACTGGAGACATCGGTGCGCATCGCAATCAGGGAGGGAGATTTGAACCTGAGTGTAGGGGTGTATTATTTGTATTTTGATAAATAAATTTGCCTGAAGACCAGAGGCAAAGCTAAAGTCACCAGAGGTCAGGGAATGGTGACACACACCTTTAATCCCAGGATTTGGGAGAAAAAAGATAGTCAGAGGAATCTCAGTGAGCTCAAAGCCACCCTGGGCTATACAAGATCAATGCAGAAACAATTCCAGGTGGTGGTGGCTCACACCTTTTTCCTAGTCTGAGGGAGTCACATGCCTTTAATCCCAGAACTAGAGGGAATATAAAATGGGAGGAGAGAGAGGCTTAGGCTGCTTAGTGTACGATGGTAGGCCTTGGTAGAAATAACACTTCTCTAGTGTCTTGGCTGCTTTGCTTTTCTGGTTTTTGGCTTGAACCCCAATTTCTGTCTCTGGGTTATTATCATTTGTGCTGCACTTGAGTTCCAAAATGCTGAGGAGGACTACCGAGAGATCCTGTGGCCGCCATTTCATACTTCAAGCCAGCTGCATGGACTGTTACTTCTCTGAAGCAGTGTATCCTCCCTGGCTTGGAAACTGCTTAGGCCCTGGGTCTCCTGCTGCTCCATCTTACTCATGAGCATGGGTCAGCCATCTCCATAGGCACGCCCACTGCTGAACAACTCTTTTCTCTGGATTTCTGGGAATCGTCGTTCCTGGAATAACTTTGTTTTTGCCTTTACTGGTCTAGTCAAAGCTTCAGAAACTTCTGGCCTGGACCCCACCTTGCCTGGAGTCGCTGCTCTTTTCATGCCAACTTGGGTCTAGATCTCAAACCGGAATAGCCATATGGTCTCTTATCTTAGCCACATGGTCTCTATCCTAAGACTGAGCAGATAAAGTGTCATCCCACTCAAGTGCGGTCGCAGAGAGGGACACAGATGCTGAACTGTCTAGACCCTTGGACTAGCACTTGGCCAGAATTCTCAGAGATCTGTACCCTGTTTCCTGTAGGAAGACTATGCATCCAGTCACCGAAGTGTTTGAAAAATCCTTACACTAGAGGAAGAACAATTGAGTGTCCTCAGAGACGGTGCCTGACCTTAAGAGAAATTGTCTTTTTCAGTCTCCTATGGGGCAAGCATTTTGATAGCTGCCAGGCCAAGAAACTTACCTGGACTTCTAAAATAACATAGGCCTCACCTTTGTCTTCGTATAACTCCTAAAACAGAGGAGGAACTTCAAGCCATGTATAGCATGTGATTTAGGAGCCTTCTCTGGTGTGGCCTGGCACCTACCAACAAAGATCACATAACTTATTTGCAGTGATTCCCCAACATACTTGGGATCATATCTCCCTGTCCCTCCCGTCCCCGAAAATCCATGGTCACAGTCCTGAGAAATGTATCATCTACAAAATATCTCTGTAGAAATCAGTTCTTCATGTGTCTTAGCTACAGCAAGAGTCTATACCAAGGAAGCTTGAGAGAGAAAGAGAGAAAATAACACACCAGCCCTTCCCTTCTGGTGTGTTTACAGGGAGTTCAAACCCACACCCTTATGATGCAAAGCTCACAAGTAGACTTGCAAATTTCAGTGTCGGCTCTAATGAACTGCCAGGTACAGAGGCAGAAATCGAGGACAGGTCAGACTATTGCTCTAAAGGAAAAAGCTGGTCGGATTATCAGACAAAGCAAAGGACTAGATAGGAAAGGAAAGAAACGAATTTAAGCCTGGTGCTAAACCGATATAACCCCCCAAGGAATTCAGCACAACTTTGACTTCACCTTGGGAATAAGCGACCTTTGTTTAAATTGTTCCATTCAAATAACCTTGCACATCTACTATGCAGCCGGCTCTGTTCCAAAAGTTGCAATAGGTTAGACACAGTTTCTTACTTCTGGAGACCCTCCATCATACAGAGACTGGACAAGCAGGTCAACATAGATCCAAATCCTGCCACTTCTTCACCAACAAGGGGTCTTCCCTTGGAAGCCAGACACACCTTTGTGACTGCCTCACTAAAGAGTATAGGGAAGCATTAAGATGCTGAAAGAATACAATGTAGGACCAGAGGATGCTGGCAAAGCTACAGAAGTCATTGGGAAAATACTGAAGAAAATACATCTTTGCCCCTGGGGTTACTATTTGAGTCACAGGATCAAGCCTGACTTAAAGTCATTAACTTGGAATATTTTCTGTCAAGCTAGCTAGTAAATTGTCCTTCTTATTCCAGCCCTATTCATGTTCCTGTCACACTGGAAACATTCTTCCCAACCTCTTAAGCCTCCAATTAAACAAGACCACCTTACTTCTGGCAAAGACTCGCGTGCTCCTTTGCACGGGAATCAATGTATCCCAACATTGCAGCTTCCTTTTGCATTGTGACATGAATACCTTGAGATAGTGACAGAAGTTTTGAATCTCTTGATCTTGTCATCAGTAATAAAACAAATATAACTTTGTCCGGTAACAACAGACGTCTACAAACATCGCTAAGATGTGAACATGTATAAGATTCCAGCTAATAATAATAATGGTAGGGGCTGGAGAGATGGCTCAGAGGTTAAGAGCATTGCCTGCTCCTCCAAAGGTCCTGAGTTCAATTCCCAGCAACCACATGGTGGCTCACAACCATCTGTAATAGGGTCTGGTGCCCTCTTCTGGCCTGCGGGCATACCCACAGACAGAATATTGTACACATAATAAATAAATAAATACTTTAAAAAAAAATAACGGTAGTAAGGCTAGAAGTCACCAGTTAGCCCCGCCACCCCATTTAACCCCATAGCTGTCTGATGACATATGCCATCACTATTCTCATTCCTTTCAGGTATGAAACCAAAACCTACACGAATTAAATAAGCAAGGTCTCAAAATATGTAAATGGCAGATCATATTATATTCTTACTCTAGAAAATCTAACTGATTCCTCCCAAGGTTTCAAATTCCACCTCCTTCCTGATTAGAAGGTATCAATTAACTCAGCAATTTCAGCACCAACGAAGTTGCCATGGCAGCTGAGGAACCTGCAAGAACTTCAACTAGAATCTCAAGGTCAAATGCAAACTAAACCCAACAAAATCTTCTAGGATCACAGACTCAAGTTCAAGCCAATGCCCTATTCTAAACACAGCACTTAAGGAAAATACAAGAAACCACATGCCTAGGTCACCTCAGCTTTCCAGGAATGAGGACCATGGCACTTCCGGAACTCTACCTGCCTCTCTTGAGTCTGAAACTTGAATCATGATTTCTTCTTCCCCCTAACTACCTAACTGGCAGGCCCCAGGGGGAAGTTTTTCACCTAAATTTAGAGCTTTGACTCAAAAGATTAGGTCCCATGTGGGCAGGGTATGAATGTGGGGCACACCTGCTATCCATACCCAGTGTACTGACGTGGATAGTATGGGGTGTGGTTCAATGTCAAGAAAAAAAAGTAAGCCCAAAATGATGGGTCGAAGGAATATTTAAGTTGCGAGCATTTGCCAGGCATTTAAGAGGTACCAACACTTATTAGCTACTGTGAACATAAAGGAGGAACTGTGGGGAGCTTACTCAGAGAGGTGAAGAAACATGAAGTATGGCAGGTGAAGGAGAGTCAGAAAGAGAAAGGGAAGGTAGATGCTGAGAAATACACGAGAGAGAAATAAGTAGGCATGTAGGCAGATTTACAGATCAATAGATAGATAGATAGATAGACAGACAGACAGATATGACAGGCAGATGGCCTAGAAGGCGGCTTTGTTCTCCAGCATTTCTGTGTGATTTATGAACCATTTCAGACAAACTCTTCTGATAAACTATGTTTAAATGAGGATTCTGGTTGTCCCCGTTCATGAATTGAATGGAGGCACTGGGAGCCTGGCTATCTAGGCAATCTGTATTCTGTCCGCCATTCACAAAAAGGATAACATTTCTGAATTCTCAAATGAGAATCTTGCAGATCCACAAGACCTTAAATATAACAAATGTGTTTCCAATGGCTGTCTCACCAATCACATCTCTATCAAGAATTATCCAAAAACTACCAACCTGTCCAGTTCTCACTCCTATTATCTCCATCTTCGATGGATACTTCTACACAGGCACTGTTTGGATTTAGTTTTGTTTCTTTTTGTTTTAGGCATATCACCAAAAGTGACTGTGTAAGCAACAGCCAGTGAGAAGCCAATCTCATGGGTGTGAACACCTGGCTGAGTAAGGCATACTGGTATGCTGTTTGTTCCTACACACCAACTTGGAAACAGGGTCATTCAATGTTCAAACCTCGGGAAAATTACAAATGAGAAGTCATCATTGGTCACATTGAGAATCATCACAAAAGCCCATTTCACACTGGTTGGTGGGTGACAAACATACCATGTGTTAGGCTCTTTCTGCAGATGGCAAGAGCCTCAGAGACCAACATAAGCCAAAGTGTGGGGAGACGGGATAGAGGCAAGGGGTCCTATAGGACTCAAGGACAAGCCTCCAGTTGTGCCTCTGGATGGGACAATCACAGGGTTAGAGTTGAAGGCATATCTCCATCTCCCAGATTTCTGCAGTTTGAGAGAAGGCTCCACCTTCCTCTCCCAGGCAAGTTGACAACTCTTCGGTTCTGCCTACATATAACAGAGGGCCAGTTAACCAGAGTAGTTTGCTAACTCTGGCTCTCAATCCCCAGATCCTGGAAAGGGATTTCTGTTGACACCATTTAGATAAAATACTCACTACATGGTAGATAACAATTGCCTGAAAGAATGGGCCGTATTTGTATCTCAACAACACAGGAACATAGAGAC
Source organism: Myodes glareolus (assembly GCF_982192425.1). Classification (NCBI taxonomy): domain Eukaryota; kingdom Metazoa; phylum Chordata; class Mammalia; order Rodentia; family Cricetidae; genus Myodes; species Myodes glareolus. The sequence goes on from NC_142032.1 coordinate 13,435,452, forward strand.
ATGGTAGGAAGGCAAATATCTAGCTGTGTGTGAATGGTCAATACAAAAAAACATCCTAATTGACCATGCATACACAGGTGAGAATGTATGAACATTGTGTACATACTCAAGTAGAGGGTCCAACTTAAATGCCCAAATATGCTGAATTATTCAAAATACTACAACAGATGTGGTAAGTGAATGAAATGGAAGATTTCAAAAGAAAGAGGAAGGGGAGGCACTGAGGATGGCCGAGGAAGCTCAAGGCAAGCTTCTAGGACAGTGGCTCTCAACACTCCTCATGATGATAACCCTCAATACACTTCCTCGTGTTATGGTGACCCCCCAACCATAAAATTGTTTCTATTGCTGCTTCATAACTACTTTTGCTTCAAGTTATGGAGTTTAATGTAAATATCTGACATGCAGATGGTCTTAGGCAACCCCCAAAGGGATCACAATCCATGGGTTGAAAACCACTGTTCTGGGATGTGGAAAGAACCTAACACAGAACAGCATGGCTTGGCATGGAGAATGCTGTGTGCTTCAGGTTCAGGCAGACCTGGATCTTACAAGCAAGATGCCATCCTCTTCAGTACCCTTCTGTCTACCCTGCTTCTTTCTTCAAAGGAGGAAGGGAAGAAAGAGGAGTGGTGGGAGGAAGGAGATGACCTGATTGCTGCAATTAGCAGCTAAATGTAGACACAGAATGACAGCAGCCCCTTATCTAGGAGCCACATTCAGAAAAAGGAAATCCATGGGCCAGATCAGTGCTCCCCTGATGTAGGGATGCTCCTCCCTCCTTGGCTAGGTAGTGCATAGAGTAGATTTGGAAATGTGAACCTCGCAAGGTTCAGCATACCCACAGCTTAAGACAGCTGAGGGTGCTGAGGTTGGATGAGTTTTAGGAAAGAGCCAACTTCTTTTAGGCTTGGTGAAGCAGGACACATGCTACTCCATGAAAGACAAGGAGCTAGATGCACAGAGTCTCAAAATCTGGGCAAGATATTTGTGTGACCAGGCTACAGCCCAAGCCTCGCCTCAAACTCTGGCAATCGTGTTCTCTGCAATTGGGCCTTTGCCACACACGGATATTCAATACTCTAATGAGACAGACAGTGACAAGGACACTCACCCTACATAGGCCTGAGTCACCCTCCAGCCAGAGACCAATACGGCATCATGGGAAGGTGGATTTGTTTACAGAAGCCCAACAACTCAAATTAATCCGGAATTTTTCTAGAGTCCCTCCAGAAGTTACTGTCCAGGGACAGGGGTGGACATCATCCCACAAACACCACTGATAGACACATGGGATGAGGGCTGAGGCAGTGGGAGGTACCCACAACTCCTAATGGCCCCAAACGCTCACATCTAGAGCAAGAGACCTAGCCTCACTGTCAGGGTTCTATGCACCGTACATCTGTGGTTCTGTAGGTACAAGGCTGCCTTGCTAGCATTAGGAAACTTCTCTAACAGAATCCCACGTTCTGTTAGAACAGAGACCTACCCAGTACCACATGACACAATCTAGTGCAGAGGGCAGACTCTGAGCCACCTCGGATGGCATCCTTGTGCTCCTGTGGAAGACTCACATTGCACCTCTCTCCTCCACCAGGTGGCCCATGCTGCCATAGGGCGGGGTCTTCATGTGGTGGGAGGTGACACTGGATGGGCCACAACCTCCTGGGCACTCCACCAGGAAGTTAAGAGCAAGAGAACATCCTATAATACAGCTACATCTTCAACACCTACCTCGGCACTAGCGCACAGTGGGATTCAGTGAGATCTACGGGCTGAGTGAATGCAGGAACAAGGCAACAAGGGATTGATACGTTTTCATCATACATGCTAATTAATCAAAAAGGAACAAGAAACTAAATACATAGTGGTCAGTTAAAAATAAATTTAAAAAAAATCAAAGAGAAAGACTGTTAATGATGCCAAGGAGCCTCTGGCTGAGATTCTTTCCAGCACATATTTTTGTGCCACCGCACAAGTAACTTAGAACTCACGCCTCCCTCCTGCCTCAGTAAACAGGTGCGCTTACATACCTCACAGTCTGCAAGGAGAATAAGAAAGGAAATCACAGTAAACCAATACGCCAGTGCCTGGCACAGAGAAAGAAGTTGGGAGATGTTAGCTGGTGTTATGACAGGCTCCAGAAGTCTCTGTTTCTCCTGAAAGAGAGGGGAACGGCTGCTAGCGAGCCCATGTTGCCACCTGGCTAGCTGACCCTTGCAGCAGACTCAGAACATGTCTCTTAGAAAAAACAGAGAAGAACATGGGCAAAAGTGGGAGTGGAAGGCAGGGTACCACTGAGGCAGCACCGCTTTGTATCTCCAGTGACGCTCCAAGATGGTGCTTACCCCTCCATGACCCACAGGCTCAGGGGAGCATCTTCCCAACGACACAGCAGCACGCCTGGGGCCTCACAGTCTTTGCTCTTTCCCCAAAATAAGATGGCTTTAAATTTCTAATGGATTAGACTCCTCTAAATTTTTCCACTACTGATTCCTTTTGACCCAAGAAGTTTTTAACGTGTCCCTGGGTAAAGAGGTAAAAAAGATATACATCAAACATTTACTGACAACAAATGATAAAGAAATTTACTGAAAAACAATTCCTTAATATATATCAAATTTCATCTTTTATCAAAGATTGAATCAAACAACAATTAAATCTCGGGTGAATATTTGATGCAACAGAACACATGCATTTTCAATATTTTTCAGAAGTGACCAGTATTTTGATTTAGAACCACAGTGACGATGACTTTATAATTGCATAACGCTGCTTCACCTAAATGCACAGTACAGAGGTCTCAGAAGTTTGTTAAAGGCCCTTCCAGAAATGATTAGATATTCTGCCCTTATCCCAAGATAAAGCACACTTTATCAGCAGCTCAAGCAGAATTTTTTATTTTAGTGTGTGTGTGTGTGTGTGTGTGTATGTGTGTGTGTATGTGTGTGTGTGTGTGTATGTGTATGTGTATGTGTGTGTGTGTGTGTGTGTCCGCACGCGCACGCATCTTAGTTAGGGTTCCTACTGCTGTGAAGAGACACCATGACCACAGCAGCTCTTATAAAAGAAAACATTTCACTGAAGTGGCAGCTTAGTTTCAGAGGTTTAGTGCATTAGCATCCTGGTGGGAAGCATGGTGACTGGGAGTCTGGTGGCCTGCAGGCAAACATAGTGCAGGAGAATTCTGCATCTGTATCCAAAGGCAACAGGAAGTGAACTGTCTCACTGGACATGGCTAGAGCACATATAAGACCTTAAAGTACCCCTCCACAGTGACATACTTTCTCCAACAAGGTCACACCCACTCCAACAAGGCCACACCTCCTAATAGTGCCACTCACTTTGGGGGCCGTTTTCTTTCAAATTACCTCAGCATGTTTACGTGCTGGTGCACACATGTGCATGTGGAGCCAGAGGTTGACACCTACTATCTTCCTTGATCTCTGTCCTCTTTATTCACTGCGGCAGAGTCTCTGGCTGAGCTGATCCTATAACTCACCAATTCAGCTACTCTAAAAAGGCAGCCTGCCCTGGGGAACCATAGCTTGGCCACCTGAGCACTGGTATTATAGGTGGGCAACCATTCCTACCTGGACTTATGTGAGTGCTAGAGACCTAAATTCCAGTCCTCTGCCTGCATGACAGCACTTTATCCACGGAGCCATCCCCGGAACCCACTCAACCAGCAAGCCTTCAAATGTCAAACATTCCAACACAACACAATGATACAATACAATGGTACACTAATTTGATCCGCAGATGCTGAAGAATGGCATTAGGAAACCATTAAAAGGCTTGGTTTATTTTCCATAATGAAGCCATTATGTTTCTAGAAGAGCAAAAAAACTGCAAAACACTGCAAGCTGTACGTTACAATAACCTCAAAGCTGAACTAAAGTCAGCGGGACAGCAGGACCTGGGCATGTGACTGTGACGGATCACTTGACAAAAGCAACTGGAAGGAGAGGATTCATTCTGGCTCACAGTGTCGGAGGGCTCAGTTCATCACACTGGGGGTGGGGGGAAGCAGAGCAAAACAGCTCACATCATAGCAGACCAGGAAGTAGAGAGGTAGAAATGCCGACATGCCACCAGCTCTCTCCTCTTCTCCTTTGGGTCAATCACTGCCACGGCTCCAGCAGAAGGGCTGGCACCATCCACACTCAAGGAGGGTCTTTCTCTTAAGTTAATCCTCTTTGACAACACCTCCACAGACACACTGTGGCACGTGCCATCTCCTAGGTGATGCAAAGTCCAGCAAAGCTAACAATGACGGTTAACCATCACAGTTTTCTCTGTGTTGAAACTAGATTTAAATGAGTACATGTATGTGTGTGTGTGGTGTGTGTGTCTCTGTCTGTGTGTACGTGCGTGTGTGCGCGCACGCGCACACACACACACACACACACACACACACACACACACGACAGCAGAAGAAGGATCGGTTGAACAAAGGAATGAGACCAGCAAGGGAGGTGGAAGGAATCAGAGTGGCTGAGATTTATATGTATGGGAGCATCAAAATGAGACCTATTATTTTTACAAACTAACTAAGGGATCAATTTAAAATAAAACACTAAATTAAATTATAATGGTATCACTTTGAGTATTATCAAAAAGGGAGGTAAAGTAAGCAGGTATTATCCCTGACCGGTCCCATGGGACTCACCATCTACTGAACCTCAAGTATTCTCACTTGGGTTCACCTGAGCTGGGTGACGCTCATGGAGGCCTGTGGGGAGGCAAAAGATAATTGGCAAGTGAAAGAGTTAGTTCAAGGTCCCAGGCATGTTTTGGGGTACCAGCACTTCCTGTAGGATCTCGGGCAGTGGACAGACACAGAAGTCAGAGTGAGTCAACACGGTGAAGCAGCCTGGCTTCTCACTGTCAGCAGATTAACTCACTTCTGAAATGCAAGAATACCACTTAATTACCGAACACATGGTTCTGCAGTTCCAAAATGAAGACATATGGAGCGAGCTCCCACCTATCTCCCGGGGACAGAGCATGCCGGGCTAGGCCTACCCAGGAGCCTTTGGCAGGGTGACAGAAGTGTTTAATGCTTTACTCTGCTCATTCCATTTTGCCTAATATACTCTTACATTTCCATGGAAATCACTCAAAAGAAAAGGAAAGGATGTTCTTTGCGCGGGAATGTTTATAATAGGCACTACCCCTCTCAGGAGTAAAACAGCAATTAAACAACCTCCATATCCAGCAGTGGGAAAAACTCATGCAATCAATGGCACATTCTCTGATAGACTCTACAGCGTCACGCCAAACTGAGAACTATATTAATATAGTAGAAAAGTACAATCACACATAAGTTATAATTTAAAGCAAAAGGTATGTTAATTTTTATAACCATACAGAATACAGAACACGCATGCATACATACATCATTAATAAACTAACATTTGCTAATGAGATCATGATCTATAACTGCACAATGAAAAATTGTTTCTGCTTTATGGACTGACTTAGACTCAGGCCTATTTAAAAGAAGTATGTCTATTAATGTGTAGTTATGGCAATGCTGAAATATATTACAATCAGAACAGGAAAATATTTCCAAGGAGTCAGAGGGCCGGTGAGTGAGCTCTGCAGTGCAGCGTGAGGGTTTTCCTTATTTATACAAAGTGTGTGCAAGAGCACTGTATTCCAGCACTGGGGCTGGCTTTCTCGGTTGGTTATTGATGTTGTTTGTTTGTTTGTTTGTTTGTTTATAGTTGTAGTGAGCAGCGGGGCATCATGGGACAGAGCCGGTGGGTCAGCAGTTGTCATGGCCACGCCCTTCTTCTGTCAGCTCCTTCTGCCACCTCCCTCCTCCAGGAAGTTCCTGAAAACAGGAAGTGTGTGTGTGTGTCACCCTCTCAGAAGCCCTCCCTCACATACCGAAGCTCCATGGGGACCTGACGACCTGGAGGAGAGGGGGACTGTAATCTTCAGCACCGTCTTCAGGACGGAACAGTGCTGAGACCCTTCATCAAAGGAGCCACAGAACTTGTGCTTCGTTTTTTCTCACGCGGCAAACCAAGCCCTCAATATCTAGTTCATGAAGAGGAGCTAGTATAACCCACAGGTGCAAAGATAAATTAGGCCCAATCCTGACTCAGTCCCAGCGTATCTCCCATGTAGTGAGTTAGAAACACGGGCACACAATGGCAGTGTAAAGAGTGTCATGACAGAGTTGAGCATGAGGTAATGACGGTAAATAGAGGGTGCCAATCAAAGCAGGCTTCCTGGAGAAGAGAGTGCCAAAAAGGACGAGCTAGGACCTGCCACAGACAGGCCCGGATTGACAAGGGTTGGAAAGGAGCAGAATTCAGGCAACAAGAACAGTGCCACTAAGTCACAGGACACTATGGTCTGCGAAGGCCAGAGGGGTTGACTTGTGGGGCTCAAGTTCAGGTCGCTGAGCCTGGGCCAGCGCAGAAGCCTGGATCTTGACGAGGGCTCAGTGTTTCAGGATAGTGTGTGATACTGGAGCAGCAAAGCCAGGGTGGAAAGATAGGCAAGGCACGTCCAAAAAGGCCAGTGACAGGTCTCACTGCAGGCATGGGGGAGTCGGCAGCAGGCAGCAGGCAGCAGGCAGCAGGCAGCAGGCAGCAGGCCTCTGCATCCATCCCTGAGGTCAAGGTTGGATTCACTCACACCCTGAGCCTGAGACTCAGACCCCCATCCTACCCGCTGTGGCGGGGCACTAGGCTCTTGCAAGCTGTCCAGAGCAGAGGTCTTCATAGAGCCCAGACATGCTCAGCAGAGCCTCTTTCTCCTCAGGAAACAGTGACTCTAATGGGGTAGGAAACTGAAGAGTTCCCTAAACTACTCAGACACCAAATTAACGACCCTACCAAGCACACTTTCTCAATGAGGATTGCCGCCCCACAACCAAAACTTTAAGATGATTATGGTGATGGGGGAAAAGGATTTTTTCCCCAAGCAACTCATGGAAACATTTTTGTACTGGTTACCATTTCTGCTTGATGGCCCAAAAGGAAGCTGCCTCTTTTCAGAAGTCCGTACAAGTCCCAGATTCATTTTTACTGTATCTTCTAACTGGGCCATGAAAGATGACAAGCCCCAAAGGAGGAGTCCCTGCTCCAAAAGTGGGTGTCACGTGCACTGCCAGGAACTGAGTAGCCCAGGCAAACGTTGTTGTATCTCCTTCCCCGCTTCAGCCGAGCAAATCAGATGTGCATATTATCATATACTACTATACATTAGCATGTTTTATTAGTTACTTTTGAGTGAGTCGCTATGACCGAAATATCTAATGGAGACAACTGGAGGGATAGATTGCTTATTTTGGTTCATGGTTTCCAAGTTCAGTCCATGATTGCTTGGCACCATGGGCTTGGGCAGAACATGATGGCAGGAACGTAGGATGGTGGCTGCTCACATTACTCCACATGGGAAACAGAAAGTGAGGCTGGAACCAGAAGCCAGCCTGTGACCTTCCAGAGCAGCCTCCAGTAACTGATTTTAATGTTAAAATCAGTCGGGTTCCACCTCCTAAAAGTTCCAGAGCCTCCCCAAATAGCATCAGCTGCTGGGAAACAAGCATGCCAGGAAATGAGGCAGCAGAGGGCATTTCTGATTCACACCTTCACATGCCTGGGGGAAGCTGTGGCTGGCATTTCAGGTATAAAACCTGGCTAAGAGGGAGGGCTATAAACCAAACAAAGCCATGAGCATCATTCCTCGCTGCAGTGACATTCCCAGGACTGGAGAAAAGCAAAGCGAAATGAGGATATCTTTCCCACCAGAATATCACAAATGCCCCTGGCGGCGACGAGTCCCCAGGAGACTTCTGACAACTTGGAGAATTGGAAGTCTTGTGTTTGGAGGAAGCAATAATGGTGAGGGTTATGGAGGCTGAAAAGAATTGGACACCTTTGACGGGCAGGGGAGTCAGAAAGGCTGAAGTCAGTGTGCTCCACAAGTGTGGGACAAAACTGAGGGGACAGAAAAGCAAACAGCCCTTTGCAGGTCAGGGGAAAGCCAATAAACAGCGCTAGTATGATCAGGGTGCCACAGAGTTAATACATGGAGGGGTTATGGAGTTAGAGGCTTGGCCAAACCTTGGTGCCACAGAATAGAAAGAGTCAACTCAAATTTCTGGTGCCAAAGAAAGACGTCACACCCACACGCCCACAATCTCCCAAGAGTATACACCCATCAGCCAAGACTTGGAAAAGAAAGGGGCTCCTATTGCCTTTGGTTAGCGTCTGGGAGGTGCTTTCTAGATCTTTGACCTTGCCGAGATTCTCAGTAACCCCTGTGCTGTCTGGCCACCACCTCATGTCCTTGCTGAGCCCTGCCTGGTCCCTCTTAAAAGCAAATCTGGTTCAGAAACAAAGGCTTCAGCCACAGGCTGCCTTCTTGGTCAAAGACCTTCCTGTGGCTCTACCCTAAGACCTCCGCCTGACTCTCTCAACGCTGTCTCAATGCTGTGCCTTGTTATTGTTTAAGAAAACAAAGCTTTTTATTTTTGGAATTGCAAGCTGGGAGTAGAAATGGAAAATGAAAAGTAAATAGCATTTGAGTGGAAGAGGTTCTGTTGATTTGCTTTGTTTTAACTGAAATAATACAACAAAATCTGGGTCAGAGTTTTTCCAACTGTTTTATGAATTCTTAAAAGAATTCCTGCAGATAGAAAGCCCTTGGGATAGCTCAGAGTGGGCCAAGCTAGCTGAGAATTGACCATGGGGCTAAGGCACGTGGGCTTCCCCACACTGGGCAGCCTGAGTACCTCTGGAGCAGGGGCAACTCCACCAGAGAAGGAAGTCACTGTCTACCCTCACCCAACTCCTTCAGGGTGCTGCAACCAGATCAGTTTCTCCTGGGGCAGACTTTTGGGCTTTCTCTATTGTACTCAGAGAAACTGCCTCACTTCCTTCCCTGTTAAGCTGATAGTCCTGGGTTCAGAACACACAGCTTGGACACCTCACTTCCACTTTATCTCTTGTATGTCACTTCCCCCAAATGTAAAACCCCTGGTTTTCTACCTGGTTTGTCTCTCTGAGCTTCTCCCTGAAGACAGTGCCCCACACACACACACATTCCCACGGCAATCCCATCTACCCATGCTTTTCCTTAGTCCCAGTCTTAGGGACCCAGTTACTAGGACAGACAGCTTATTTCTAGGGGTCATTCACGTGAGGTCCTGCCACTTCCAAGCTGTGTGACCTTGGCCAAGTCACTGTATCTCTCTAAGATTCTGTTTCCTTCCCTTAAAGTAAGTGTGAAATCCTTTCCTGACCAGGCAGCAGTGGAGAGTGAACATTTTCTCATGTCAAATGCCTTTCTTCCCAGAGGCCTGTGGGCTCACATCCCCTGACAGTCTTCCTTCTCCTTCGTGTGTAATTTGCAATAATTATCACATGCATGGTTTCTGTTTGTAATTCTGACCCCACTGATGCTGCGTTTCTTTGAGAGCCGGTACTCTTATGTCCTTTGGTATTTGTATTACCAGGAAAAGAACAAAATTTGAACATGAAAGCCCTGACTGGGTGTACTTCCTGCCAGATCTGCTCCAATAAATACCTTCTACTTCTTATATATTATTTTAATGGGCTGCCCTGTGTTGTTACTACTGCCTGCATACATTTCATGGATTTTAAGTTCCTTAGAACTCTGGGTTTGTCTGAGCCCACCTTAAGTTTTATTTCTTTAATTTACATACAGCAATGTTCATTCTTTCTAATGTATGGCTTCATGTGTTCTGGCAAATGCACAAGGTTGTGTAACCACTTGCCTTAGACATTTTTATTCCTCCCAAGGTACTACCATTCTATAAATATTTACTGAATAAATAAATGAGTAGCTGAATGAAGGAACAAATACCTGCTGGAAAACGTTCCCACCCCAGCCACCTGGAAAATTCTGAGTTAAACACAATACAAAAGATAGGGTTAAAAGAGCTACGTCTCCTTTCTGCAAAGCAATTTCTCAATATCAGAAATCTCTACGAAATGTTTTTACCCTCTGGCGGAAAGCTTCTACTTCTAAGGTGACATCCAGAGAAAATAATCAGATGATCATAATGATGTTCCCGGGCCCAGGAAGGTCACAGATCCTCGCCTACAGCAGCAAACTCACAAGAATAACACAAATCTCCACAATAGCAGAATGGCTCCTGACACTGAGGCGCTTCAATATGAGGACATTAAAACTGGGCTTTTGTATATATATATAGATATAGATATAGATATATCTATATATATATACTTGATATTGAATATGATGCATAATTATGTAATACGAACTTAACTGTAAAGACAACCTGTCAAACAATATGCTAACAAGTGTTTGGAATATATATTTTGCACATTTTGTATATTTTGAAATGCAAAATAAAAAATACATAAAACTTAACCTAACTCTATAAAATGAACGTACATGCAAGTTGGCATCCTGATCGGTGGATGCTCGGTCATTTCTATTTCCTTCATTATGTTTCCAGATTTCCAAATTTCTTTCACTAGATAATCCTACTTCTATAATGACAAAAATGTTACAAAAATAGAGTTGAAAGCCCTTTATTTCTGCTTTTAAAAAAAAAAATCTCCTAACCTTTATTTCATCTCTCGATGATTCAGTGGAGGCTAAATTCTCACACTGGAGATGTGGCATATGGCTCCGCCTAAAGGAGAACGTGCTTGCTGTCGGAAGCATGTTCAGAAATACTCCATCCCACTGGAAGATGACACATGCCAGGCAGAGTTCCAGGAAGCGGCCCCTGCCCCGGGGGCTGAGGCTTCCTCCCATGACATCAGGAGAACATCAACGTCAAACGAAGGATGATGAACAGGGTCCCTGGCTCAGAGAGTGATCTGTCTTCACCGCTAAAAGCCTACATGATTTCCCCTAACCTCAAACAAGGGGGACAATGTGTCACTCATTTCTGGGTCCCTAGCAACTCACTCTGCACTGTGAATGGCATGATCGTCCTTCTCATTGCATAAGAGAAAAATCCAGAACATATCCTCGATCATTTTTTGTTTTACTCCTAAATCTTCTGTTTTTCCAAATACCCCCCTGGTTTCTCTGATTCCACTGCCACGTTTTCAAGTTCCTTTGTTTCTCTTTATCACCAATGCACCTTCAAGTCACTTTGAAGCCATTTTACTGTGTGACCTTTGGATGTGTTCCTCGGCTTCTCTGAGTCTCGGTGATAATGCCGGTGTATGACTAAAAGGGCTATGGTACACTGGATGAAACAGTGAAGCATAAACTCTTTATCAGAAGACCTTATGTGATGGGGGCACGCGGTAAACGCAAGCTCTCCTTAATAAGATAGACATCCGTGACGCTCAGCCTAGCTGTTTTCCAACTACTGATAGAACCACCTCACTCCCAGAGACATGACAAGATGCTTCTACCCAATCTCCCTGGACTCCAGTTTTCCCTTCCATGTGCAACATTCTTTCCACCAATCCATTATAATTGGTTTCCTATATACCTTTCCAACTTACACATCATTTTTACCTCTATGATTCTGTCTTGACTGTTCCTTGTGGCTCCTATACGGTACTAACTATTGTCTCTTTCATGTTATGCCTGTACTCTATGTGCAGATAATGTACATCCCATTAGCACACCTTTTTACACCTATTCATCTCTATTTTACTGTGGGCACACTCAATTTAAAGTCATACCTCCACATCTCAACCCCTACAAGCAGTGCCCAGTATATAGTACGTGCCAAGCAAACATTTGGTTGAACGGATAAATAAATAAGGAGCCACCATTAGGTCTTCTGCTCGCTCGCAGAAGCAGGATGACATCCCAAATAAGTAAAAATAACTTCTCTGCTTCCAAAGCTGTGGCTATCTTGGTGCCAAATCAACAAGCACTCACTGGGAAAATATTTGCCTTCACCCCCCCTCCCAGATTCCGTGCCAGTCCAAAGCCAAGTGCCTGTCTCCCCACCAGGACAGCCCACAGCTTAGCTGAAAATGTTTCACTCAGTTCTCCCAGTCTATAACCTTAGCTATACTGTTTACTACTGTGAACGCTGTAAGATATATTTAAACACGCTGTAAAGGTCAGACAATTGAGCCATTCCCTTTCACAAGACTCTATTTCACAGGACCGCAGAGCTGAGCCTCCCAGCACTCGCTCGGGCCCAGATTGGAAGGTAAATTATGAAGCTTTTTTGCTCGGGTGTAAGGACAGCTCCATCATGCATCATCTTCTATGGTATGATGGCTATAAATCCATCTGTCGCAGGCAAGAGCAGCAAGTGTGGAAAGCCGCAGTAGAATCTTAACTTCTGAGCCATCACCCTCATTTCAGAAGTTCAGCTGTTAGACCTCACATTTCAAAACAGTAGGAGGAAAATAGGGAAGTTCCTGATCATGGAACGGAGTCTATCTCAAGGTGGAAGATGCAGCTTTTAAAGCCCCTGCTTCTCTTCCACCAGACTCTCCCCTGGCTAGGAGCATTTCCTGCCCTTTGACCTGATGGCCTCTGCCTGCTGGTTCTCTTGGAGGCAATGGTTCATAAAGTTCTTGGAGACAATGCGGAGATTAAGAATCCCCTCCCAAAAGTAAACAGCACACTCTTCACATAAATCTTCCACTTACTATTAAGTGGTTTGCAGACCACTAGCACCTCTCCCAGAACAAAGACCCCCTCCAGAGGACTTGATCTGTACAGTCCTTTCCCTGACAGCCCTGGTCCTAGCAATCTGGGACTGTGTGGTCTTGGGAAGCATACTTGACCTCTCTGTACTCCTGTTTCCTTGAGTTAAAAACTAAAGACACTTTTACTTATAGGAAAGTTCACAAGTGCCAACACGATATTTACGTAAAAATACCTTCAGCTTCCTTCTCAACACCCCTCCCTGCTCTGTGGGCCCTGTAATAAAGGCTGGGGTGATCTATAGAAATCAAAGTTGGATCCCAGAGATGGAGTTAAAAGCAAATAAGACTGAGATTTATCCAAGAAAGAAGGGAAGTGGGAAAAAAGAAAGAAAAGAATAAAAGGACAGGGAAGAGGGAAACAAGCGGCAGAGAAAGCTCTATGTGAGGTGAGAGTACTCGGAATGAAGAAACAATGAGCCCAGGAGCAGGTGGCCAGGAGCGGGTGGCCAGGAGCAGGTGGCCAGGAGCGGGTGACCAGGAGCGGGTGACCACGCTATCCTCGTTCTTCTGTCTGATCTCAAATTCCACCTTCCAGAAAAAAAGAGGTGGTGACTGCATCAGGTCAGAGTTCTCACAGACCTTGTTGCCCATGCTCAGATGTCATGTTCTTTCCTATAATCTCCCAAGGGAACTGTGTCTCCTTAGGGTGATGCTTAGCCCCATCTCCAATTCTAACCCCATGAATCAGACTCTATCGGCCTCTGTTTACAACGTCCTCCACATCTCCTTTGAAGCACCATGGGAAATGAAGATTTCCTGACTATTCCTAGCATTTTCTACTCCAGAGCCCTTGTTTGGGCTCCTTTGTGAGCCCTGGATTCCCCTCTGTATGCTGTGAATACCATTGGTTAATAAAGAAACTGGCTTGGCCTGATAGGGTAGAATGGAGCTAGGCACGGAAAACTAAACTGAATATTGGGAGAAAGAAGGGCAGAGTCAAGGAGAAGCCAGGGAGCCACTGCCAGAGACAGACATGGTAGAACCTTGCCAGTAGGCCATGAGCCTCATGGTAAAATATAAAATACTAGGAATGGGTTAATTCTAGATGCAAGAGCTAACTAGCAATATGCTTAAGTGATTGGCCAAGCCGTGATTAAATTAATACAGTTTCCGTGTGGTTATTTCAGTAGTCTGGGTGGCCGGGAAACGAACTAGCTGCCTTGCTACAACACCTTTCTAAATCAGCCGAGCCATACAATACATCTCCTTCTTTACAACGCCATCCCTGATCCTTGGACTGGAATTGTTCTCCTCTAGGTTCTCGGGGCAGGCTGTTTCCATCTCTCCAACGACATCCTACCAGTGTTTTTGCTCAGGCCACTTTCTGCTACTCAAGGCAGGCAGCAGGAGCGCAGGGCCACAGCGCACATGTACGGTCACATAATGCTGGTGCCCCATAGAGGTGGCACAATCCACTGGGAGCTCAATCTGCCCTACACAGGACCTCAGAGAGAGCTTAAAGCAGCACAACAGGCTCGAAGGCTTCTGCTTCCCTCCTGCCCTAAACCCCACTGTCTGGATGTATTAATGAATGAGAGGGGGGTGAGGTATCTAGAGATGACCCTTTCTTCAGGTGGTCAGACACAAAGCCATCTCTAGTCTTCCCAGGAAAAAGCAAATCACTTTGCCCAATTCATATAATTGTCCTAGTTTCCTGAAAAGACTGTACTCTCCAAACTTCATCCCCCCTGGGTTGACTTCTGAAGATAGAGTACCATCTCATAGGACATTCAGGACATTCCTCTGTGACATCACTCAGCAGACAGAAATGACAAAACATGCCGAGCTGAGGGTTCATTGCTAACTAGGTGACAGTGGATAAGTCATCTCATCAGGCTTGGCTTCTGCGTCCTTGTATAGTCCAAACCCCCACCCTGCCTATGCACAGACAACTTTGAAGAGTCAATGAACTTCGGGAGTGAGTGCACATATGAAAGTACCAGGTGAAGCAAGGGAGAAAGGAAGAAATCATCTATTTCACATTGAGGCTCCCCTACAAATAAACATCTAAAAGCCTCCTTATTCTCTCTATGATACCTATGACCAACAGCTTACGTGCATGGGAAGGGAAGGTAGAAGAAATGGGTCCAAAGCCAGATTCTGTGGCTATGTAGTTGAGTGACCTTGAGTCGGGCTCCTCTTTAAAGAACACCTGACACTCCACCTTTAAAATTCGCATTTAAAGATGCTCATATCCTGGAGGCTTGTCAGAATCAAGTAGGGTGATCCATATGAAAAGGCCGTGGTGGACTGGGGATGCAGCTCAATAAAGAAGCAATGCCCAAGTATGTACGAACAAATGATGTAACATGTATAATAAAAACCCAGAGACAGATATTGGGGTTAGACCTGAAGATAAGAAAAACAAAACCAGCCAGTCACTGGATCTTACCTCCACCTCAAACCGAAATGGAGATCCTGTTTCCAAGAATCCTCAGAATGAGATTGAGCGTAAGACCTGTCCCCTCCCGTTTTACATTCCTCTCTAGTGCTGGGATTAAAGGCATGTACCACCACTGCCCAGCCTCTATGGATACCTAGTGTGGCTGCTTAGATTAAATGTGTGTGCAACCACTGCCTGGCTTGTATGGCTGACTAGTGTGGCTGCTTTGCACTGACCTTCAGGCAAGTTTTATTTATTAAAAGGCAAATAATATGCCACTATAAAATAGGGCTATGGTAACTACAAAGCACTATGGCAAATTCAAGGAATTATTACAGAAATAAAAGAAACTATTATACGAACAATATAATCAGGTAACTAGGCACAGACAGGTAATGTACAACTACCAACGAGGGGCTGAAAGCCCAAAGCCATTCCCTCCCTGGGTTGATTTCAACCCCAGCATGAGATAGTAAGCAAGCACATGGCTACTCTTTGTTCAACTGGCAACAGCTTTGGGTGGGAAGTTGTACATCTCTGTAATAGCAGTCAACATAGGAAGCCAGGGATCCCTGGCACCAGGAGGCAGAGGACCTCAAGCATGGGCTGGAGGAGAAAAGGATCAGGAAAAGCACGCTGCGTTTCCTAAGAACACAGGAGCAAAAATGGGGTCACTTACCTGCAGTAAGAGCTCGGTGAATAAAGGAACCTAGAGTCCCCTGCAGAAACATGAAATATATTCCTTATAGCCAGCTACACACCCACAATGAAGACAAGGGCAGGTTGAAGGGAGAAAGCCATAGACAGGTAGCAGAAGGGATTATTAGAAAGATGATTACAGAAATGGTTTTCTGAAATGCTTCAGTCAAGGAAACTTTTCTTTAAAAAAAGTTATGTGGAAAGCCAGCAGGAGGGAGAAGGTAAAATCAAAACGAGCTGCTTGAGGAGAGGTCCGGTACCACTGCTCAGCCCATGGCCTCTCCACTCGGCTTCTGAGAGGAATGTGAGGGACCCCTGGATCTGACAACACAGAAGCACACTGACTTAGGAAGGCAAGGGTCGGTGGCAAATCCCTCCAGCTCTCCTTCATTACCTGTCTGTCTCCCCTTTTCATGAGCAAAAACCTTCCTACTGTTGCCCTCTCCTTCCACCCAGCATGCATCCCTGCTGCCACTCTAGAGAGAGGTAGCCGTGAAACATAGTACACTCTTCTCTTCAGTACACTGTGAGTGGAAGGGAAGTGTGCAGTTTCTTAGTGGCTTCCTGATGTGTTCTGAAACACAAATGCCACCCCTATAGGCTCATGTGTTTGAACCTTAGTCCCCATTGGGTGGTGCTATTTAGGGAGGTGATCGAACCTTCAGGGGGTAAAGCCTGACTAAAGAAAATACATCACTAGGAAAAGACTTTGCTTGTGATTGAGTTTCACTTTTATTTTTGAGATTATAATTTAATTACAACATACCTACCTTCCCTTTCCTCCCTCCAAGGCCTCCCATATACCCTTCCCACTCTCCTTCACATTCAGGGACTCTTTCTTTCATTACCAATTGTTATTGAATATATAGATATATATTGCTATATACAACCTGTTCAATCCACATAATGCTATCTGTTTGTATGTTTTCAGGGATGACCGATTGGTATTTAAGAACCAGTGGCGTACTCTTCCCGGGGCAATGCCAGCTCTCCCACTCTTAGATTTCCTCAGTTGTCCGTAGTTCTTTGTGTAGGGTTGAGGCCTCGTGGGCTTCTCTCTGTTCTGTTTGACACACTGAATGACACCAACCTTGTTCAACTCCTGTTTAGGCAGCTGTGTTGGTGTGACTTTCTGGGTATATCTTCTGATATTACTAGAACACACTCTCAGAGCAACTTCCCTGATCCTCCACCTCTTACAATCTCTCTGGCCCCTCTTCTACAGCACCCCAAGAGCCTTAAGTGCAGAAGTATCTTATAGATGTATCCATGGGGATCGGGCTTCACAACTCAGCATTCTGACTGGCTGTGGTTTTCTGTAGTGGTCTCCCTGGACCCCTCTTCTTGTTCCCTGTCTGCTTGCAGACTGCAGCTGCAATGCAATGGGCTACCCTCTCGCTCCTACTGCTAGGCCATGTCCACCCCACTGCGATGAACTGGATCTCATCTTGTTCTAATCATCTCTGTTGCTATGGTAACAGACCCTGACAGAAAGCAACTTAGAGGAGAAAAGGTCTCTTTCAGCTTACAGCTCAAGGTTGAAGTTCAGTCTTAGTGACAGAGGCTTATGATTGCTGGTCACGTGTCATCCAGTCTCCACTAGGTCCTTCCCACTAGGCATGTTCCCAGCACTAACGTTTCCTGGACATGCCCCACATAGGTGACGCCTGACTGTCACACCCAGAGTAGATATTGGACATTAGAGCCTTCCATCACCTGGAAGTCAGTCTGCCACTTCAGTCTCCGTTTATGCATCCAGAATCTTTGCGAAATCATGGTTAAATACCAGGTCAATACTGAAGAGTGAGGATGCTGAGGCGTGTAAAAGAACTTAATGCTTCAGAATACAAAAAGCCAAAGCCGCTCTAATTACTTCATCTAATTACCTAGAAGAATGACTCACCAAAATATTTTAAATGGCTTAAAATATAATAAAGGAAAAAGGAGAAAAATGGACCAATTGCTGAGTGAGCTGGCAACGGGAAGTAGGGCTCAGAGAACACAATTCCCATTTAACATCAAAGACGCCAGGATCTGTCAAAAATCATTGGAAGTTCTATTCTTAGCAGTGTTTCAACTTAAGGCCTTAAAAGTGGTAGAACTTTCCTTTTCTTCTTGGGATCAGAAGCTTGCCCTTACTGTGTATTACAATGACATCAGAAGCTTTTACATATCTGTCAACTCGAGTAAGATCTTAAGAGTCAGAACTAAAGTAATCCCTCAATGGTTAGTCCCTCCTTTCAGGCCCTGCTTCCAAACACACATCTCTGAGCACAGTTCCTCAAGATGATGCTTCATCAGACGCGATCTTACTCTCTGTGTTGCCACTTGCACCAAATACAAGTAGGCAATCCATTCGTCCTCACACGCACTGAGTCCCGAGCGCATGAGCTGCGAGTGAATGAGAGGAGTGTTCACACCAGAGGAGCTTTCCTCAGAGAGCATGTCCTCGGAGAGGAGCAGTGTGGCAACGTCTAAATCACACTGGGAGCCGGGCTTCCTTACACCCACCTTACAGAGGCAGTTTGGAATGGTTGGATAGCTTTCCAATGAGGTGAGCAAAGATCTGCCCTGGTGCAGGCACTGTCCACACTTTCATGATCTCTCCCCTGAAGGAGAAGAAGAAGCTGACAACTTTTAAAAGCCATTGTGTCCTGATATAGTACTCCAGATTTTCATGAGATAAGACACACACACACACACACACACACACACACACACACACACACACACAGTGCGAAGTCATAGAGCCTGAGAGATAAAGAGAAATTCCCAAGGTTACAAAGAAGGACAGAAATGGAACCTTAACCCATGGCTGACATCTCACCACTATGCTTCTCCTCCTAACAAAAAGACAGAGTACAGACATGGGAAGCCATCAACAGACTAGCCAATAGTCCTCTGTTTGCTGAGGAGGACTCAGTCCCAGCTCACTGAGTAATATAGATCATTTCATAGAAGGAACAGCTTTGGAAACTGATGATGTGAAGGGAAGATGAGCTGATGGTCACGATCGAAGGAACTAAGGATGGGAAAAGTAAAAGTCGTTTGCTCGGCAAGCCACCAGTGACTGGCTTGTTACTCTGCCAGTTTTTAACCACCTGTGTACTGAAGAATCCTTTGGAAAGTTGACTGAAAAAAAAAAATGGAGGTTCCCGTCTCTCTCTTTTCCACCTAGGACTGGAGCCAAATCATAGAAGCTGGGGTTTTATATTTTTATTATTTCAATCAATTTCCTTAAAATAGCTTTAGGTTCACAGCAAAATTGATATCTAAAAACACAGTGCCCATAAACCCTCTCCTCCCGTATATCTCATGGCTTCCCTTACCATCAATCTTCTGTTTGGAAGCACAGTTACATCCAAAGGCTACTGATTACATAATCGTTCACACCTAGAATTGTGTGGTTTTTGAGTCTTAGCAAACACATGACATGTAACCACCACTCCAGTATCTTACTGACTAGTTTCATTACCTAAAAGACTTCCATGTTACATTTATTTCCCCCCTCTTTCATCACTGTCTCTATAATCATGGCTTTTCCAGAAGAGTGTGTGTGTGTGTGTGTGTGTGTGTGTGTGTGTGTCAGTCTGTATTTAAGGTTTCTTTTATATTTTCATGACATGATAGCTCATTTCTTAACACTTCATATTGTTCCATTTATCAGGGGGTACTGCACTCATTCACCATGTGACGGGAATCTCTGTTCTCCGAGTTTCATCAGTCGTGAAGAAGCTGGTATGAGCATCCCTGGGGAGAGTGTGGAGTGGACATATGCTTTCAGCTCATTTGGGAAAATACCAGGAAGTGTGACTGCTGGGTTGTATGATGAGAGTGTGTTTAGAGTTATAATAAACCACCAAACTGTCTTCCAAATCATCTATATCAGTTCTGGTTCTCACCAGCAGCAAATGTTAGCCTGGCTCACCATCCTTGCCAGGATGTTGACGGTCAGTAGTCTTGATTCTCATCACCCTAAGAGCTTCCCTGCAATTTTCACACAGATGAATAGAAACTTCCAGAATTAGTGGCTTTATAAGAATATGGAAAACCTTACCATCAGTTTTCAGAATCTTTTATGAGGATTATAAGATTGATATTTAACTCAGCAGTACAGCCACATAAGTACAGTGCCGATGTCCTTTAAGACCTGTGAGAAACAAACCCTTTTGCTTTAAGTCACCAGGCTGTCCACCACCACTTGAGAAGCTCAAGACCTACTGTTTGGGCCTCTCAGCTTTCCTGGCATCCCGTCACTGCAAAGGAAGGCGCAACCCTTCAAGTACATCAGGGGGCTGACCAGAGCTAGAACTACAGCTCGTCACGTCCTAGAACCCCATACCTTGTTAAATATTTGCAATATCTCCCTTGAATTCTAGAACTACATCACACTTTTTAGACATCCCTGATAACTATAAACATGAGCTAGGCTTACACGCCCTACAGTGAAGCCCCACACTCAGGCATGCGGATCCTGGGTGCCTCCATGGGAAACGAGAGATTTAGTCTGTGTCTTGACACTGCTGATTTTCCCTTTCCATTCCAAGGACCTCAGACACTGCACTGGTTACCTTTCTCACTACTGTGACAAAATGCCTGATGAAAGTGACTTGGGAATGGAATGGTTTAGCTTGGCTCACAGTCTGAAGGTTCACCATGGCATGGGAGTCACGGCGGCCAGAGCCGGAGACAGCTGGGGACATTCCAACTGCAACCAGAAGGGAGAGGGACGGATGTTGATTGTTCCACTCACTTTCTGCTTTTATGGCGATGCTGCCCATGTCATGGCACTGCCTACGTTTCCAGAAGGCCTTCTTGTGGTGGGCATGGTCGATCGATAATTAACCAGACCAACTCAATACAAAAGATTTAGCTTTTAATAAAAGGGGAAAAACTTACAAGACCAGAGATCCCACTAACACCAGATGATCCCGGAACCAAAAAAGAGAAAGTGGCAAGGCACTTCGATCTTTTATTTGTTTTGTACAGCCTGAGGGGGACACACCTTAAGCAGAATGTGATTGGCTGAGATTCCCCATCACCTTCTCACCTAAATTCACTTAGTGTAGACATGCCCAGAGTTCATTTCCCAGAGGATTCTAGATGCTTTCGAGTTGAAGATCAATATTAGCCATCAGACACTCTGTTGTTTTCTTTCAATTGCCCCCAATTTGGTCTTACAATTAAAAGGACAAACATTTCCATAGAAGCACTTTTCTAAGAAAAAATGCAGTTATGTTCAGAATCCATGCCATGACTATAGAGACATCACCCAGAGGGGGGAGAGTCAAACCCAGTCCCACTGGGCAGCTGTGTAGCTTCAGGCCACTGATGGAGCCGCTTCTCTCTGAAGCTGTTTTACAAGACTGGGGTAAGTAAACGTCAGTCAAATGAATACAAACAATAATGCAAGTATCAAGGATACTCACTGACTATCTCTCATTTTAAAAAGAATTCAGCCTTGATTCAAGTGTGATCGAACTCTTTCCTGGCCAAGACTGGGATAGCAAACAGTGGGGACCCGTCCAACCAAGGACGAATGTGGCCAGCTGGGCCCTGCTTGTTTGGTGAGCATCGCAGACTATCTTTCTACTGTGACAGCAAAAAGAAAATGTGAGAGAAAAACTTGCAATTCTATTTTGACTTACTCATTAAATGTACCTCTTACCTAGGTCTTTCTTATTCTTTTCTTTCTATTTTAATAACAGCAAATATCCTCAGCCCAGCTTCATGCTTTGTTCTTCTATACTGGGGGAGGGGGAGATTCTCACAAAGACTTTCACCCCTGCTAAACACAGAACGTTTCTTGGGGATTTGCTCATTCTCTGTCGCTGGGTACCATCTTGTCATAAGTGCTAGGCTGCAAAGAGTAGAGAAATGGGTAGATAATGAAATTACTGAGCACTCCAAGTGTCAGAGACTGACAGGCGAAGGCCATCCATCACTGATTCTATGAGACATTAACATGCTGCCTTTCTATCCAGGGACAAAGAGGCAACAGAAATAGTAAATACTCTGGAGTGGCTGGCTCATGCACGAAACCAATAATTTAATGAACTGACAACCAGCCAATACCCTGACAGTGTGTCCTGTCTCTGCCCCAGAAGTTGTTTTACATGACTGTACCTGCCCCTTGAAAGGCAGAAAACATCAGTATCACTCGAAGTTCAATACCTCTTGTATCACCTTTCTCATGAGCCATATTAGTGGCTCTTCCTTTTTTAATTCAAATTATTTGATTGGGGGTGGAGAACTAGGTTTTTCTATCAAAATGGAAAATGGGCATCTGTAGTGATATTTCATTTGTATTTTAATAAATAAAGCTTGCCTGAAGATTGGAATGCAAAACAGCCAGACTAGTCAGTCATACAGGCCAGGCAGTGGTGACACACAACTTTAATCCCAGCAGCCACACTAGTTAGCCATAGAGGCCGGGCGGTGGTGCATAGCTTTAATCCCAGCACTAGAGAGGAATATAAGGCGAGATGAGACAGGAACTCATTCTCTTTCAGTCTGAAGATTTCATAGAAGTAAGAGCTCTACCAAAAATGCAAAGTAACCATAAAAATACATGCAAAGCAAGGAAAATACAGTTATTGAAATATAGTTGATACAGTTTCCTGCCATGGGCTCTGAGCCTGAAGCCTGCTCTTTCTTTCTGAAAATAAAATATTATCAAGTATGGAAAAGTGTTAAAAACATACTGGCCCCAGACTTTTTTTTCCTCCTTCATGTCCTAGAAGGATTAAAAACAAACTGAAAAAGCATGAATTAATTCAATCACCAAGTGAGCCAATGTTATTTTATTACCACATTTGTGTGCTAGATAAACTCCTGAAATTCTTACACTTTGGAAATATCACTTAGATCTGTGTCTTTCCCCAGCACATATGCATCATTGACAGGCATTTCACGGCTATAAATAAGAATTCACAGACTCTACTAAATCCAAACGAGAGGAAAACTAAGTTCTACCTAACCAAAACATATACAGTCTATGACATCCATGATGGCATGGCTTCTGTGAAGTCATTTAGAGACTGTAAGCCTCTCGACATTTGATGCCAACAGGGAGGCGCTACTAGAGCGAATGACTGCGCAGCGAGATTCTAAGTCCAATCCAGGACAAAGTGGCCTTAAATAGTAGTCTAGACACAGGTCATATCACTCAAGGTTTAGATAAGACTAAAACTGGCAACTATAGAATCTCAGACCAGAGCGGGGAACAAAGAAGACTCGTGGTGACCAGCAGGACTTGGAATCAATCAAGTCAGTAGGAGTCAAAATAGGCCCAGCAGAAGTCTAGTCAGGACCAGGGACAGCTACCCGTTGGGGACCAAGAACTGGACACAAACAGTGGCTGGGTGTCTTGTGTTCTGATCTTTCCAGTCACCATCAACTCTTAATGAGTGGGTCTGCCCATAGGGGCATTTTGTGTATCCAGTGGGATGAATCAACACTGAATACAGTGGACTAAGACAGAGATGCTGGCAGTCCTGGTTTATATTACGTTGTCTTAGGGTTTCTGCTACTGTGTAAAGACACCATGACCACACAACTCTTATAAAGAGACATTTAATGATGGTGGCTCACTTACAGTTTCAGAGGGTCAGCCCGTTATTTTGAACGGGAGCATGGTAGCATGCAGACAAATGTGATTATTAGAATGTCAGTTGAGAGTCCTACATCTTGCAGGCTACACGAAGTTAACTGAGCCCTCCTCCATAGTAGTACACTTCCTCAAACAAGGCCATACCTGCTCCAACAAAACCACACCTCCTAATAGCTACATACCCAATGAGGTTATGGGGGGGGCAATTAGATTCAAACTACTAGAGATACTGTGAAATGTTGCCTCGTACCCAAGCTTGAAAATATCCCAGCAGACATAGAGGAGACAAAAACACCATTTATCAAGAACCACACCAGAATCTGCATTCATCCAACAGAGCAGAGAGTATTTTTACATGGTGTTAAAAGGCTGGGTTTTTTAAGATGGAAGACTGAGGGAAGGTTTTCTTTTGTTCTATAAAGAACTTTATAAAAAGTTATTCACATTTTAAGGAGTTGCATAATAAATGGCAACATCATTTATAGCACTGAAATTGCCAATACAGCACACCTGATAGTCTACCCTTATAGCTGTCTTATGCATGGTAATTTCTATGTACCAGAAGCAAGCATCTGATGACTTCATTATATCTTCAACTGCAGTCATACCTTCCCATTACTGAAATGCATACTATTTTGTTATAAATTATGCTCTTTTTATTTCTGTTCTATATTACAGTTAGGGCATTATGTTGATTTAATTATATGTGTAGGCAGGTTACATTATCTCTGAATGTCATTTCAGTACTGCAAAGTGAACATTTCAAAATATTTGTTAAAAAGTGGGGAGATGGAGTCTAACACTCGGGAGAACATTCTGCAAAATCTGGTTCACAGTGTTAAGTCTTGACACCACATGAGGCTCTCCATATCTCCTGATGAGTTCATCTGGAGTCTCACCAGGGAGAGAACGTCAGCTGGCTTGCCTCTACAGCCCTCAGTATGTGGCATCCTCAGACATAGTAAGTTTGCACACAGAGCTCACCGCTGGTGTGCCCATTCTCAGTCTATTTCTCCACAGATATCTCTTCAACCTGCAGAAAAACCCATGAGTAGGTAGGTATACAGGCACAGACAGAACTATGCTAAAGAGCTGAGACTCTCCACACTCCAATCCTTGCTCAAGCCTCTGGGGTTTGTTCTGTTATTAAATGTGAATGTTTAACAGATTAAGGCTCTTCTGAGATACTGTTAAAAAGGCCACAGAATCTGTGTGATCTCCACAGGGCCCGGGGAATACCCTTGAAGCTAGGGATTCCCAGATTCAGGGAACATTGCAACAAAATGCCCCTATGTATCTGAGTACAAATCCTCACGGCAAGATCTGTTGCTCCCCTCCCACTTGAATGCTTCCACCTAACCCCGAAATCTGAACCCAAATCTTTCAAGGTTCTCTTTGCTTTACCTTCCCACCTCCAGACCCATGATTTGAGCCTCAGCACTCAGTTTGGCAAGGCTCTATTCACGGAAGCCACTGGATTTTTGGAATCTTTAACTCTGAAATAGAAATGTTTCTTGAAGGAAAACAGGTTCGCCGCACAATGCCTCATGCTTTAATCAAGAAAGTTGTAGCTCAACACACATGTCTAATTTCCCAACCCAAAACCAGGTCAAAGAGTCTGGCATAAACATGGGTATAGAAACCTGGCCGCCATACAGAGTGTTTGGAATCATGAAGGCTCTTGAAATTCAGGGATAAGCATGCTGTTCGGATAATCTCAGAGCATTTCAGAAGAAGCTTCCAAAGACAACGAAATCCATGCACTTCAGCTCTGTCCTAGACACTGAGGAAGAAGAAAAGTCTGGACCTGAACCTTTCACACACTGCTGGCATCTTGTCTGTTTTCCTTCCACTTACTGGCCCGTTCTGTCCCCGAGAATTTGGTCATTCCCAAAGTTCTGCCTTCACCCCCACTCCGTCCACAGTCTATCTTGGAAAAATTTAATACACTACATTAACTCCACTACCTATGTATCAGCTCCAAAACTTCCACCTCCATCTAGACCTGCCCTTCACATCTTCAGTCTGATGAACTCAACTGCTCCACTTCAATGACACATTAGAGCCACAATAAGCCTCTAGCTTTCCCTTTCCGAGTAAGAATCCCTACCCCATGTCTGCATTCCTCACAGACCCTGTTTGGTTTCCTGATATCACTGCCCTTCCTTACCATCTATTAAAAATAAAATCTCATTTTTATCCAAACTCAAGGTATCATTGATGGTTAGGTGGTGGTGGTGGTGCATGCCTTTAATACCAGCATTCAGGAGGCAGAAGGAGGTGGATCTCTGTGAGTTCAAGGCCAGCATGGTCTACAAAGAGACTGCCAAGACAGTCAATGCTGTTACACTGAGAAACCCTATCTCAAAAGCAAACAAACAAAAATCATTGTTAATCCATAGTAATTTTATATCCGTAGTTAAGGTCCAGCCCATCTTCTGCATTCTCACTTCCATCCTTCCCATCAGCTGCTCTCTGAGTTGATGCCTTTCTCTCCTCAACACACTCTAGCTGCCACCTGCAACTGCCAAACAAAGGTGTTCTGTAAAAATACACAGGGTCCAGGCTCACAGGCCGTTTCCCCAGCCGGTTTGCAATGCTCACTGGTACTGGAGAATCCAGGGTCCATCAGTCAACCTTTCACTGCTATCCCGTGTCAATCAGGACGACTTAAACACTTCGAGTCCAGCAGATCTGGGACTGAACGATGGGTTCACAGATTACCAGCTGTGTGACCTT
This sequence comes from Myodes glareolus, assembly GCF_982192425.1. Classification (NCBI taxonomy): domain Eukaryota; kingdom Metazoa; phylum Chordata; class Mammalia; order Rodentia; family Cricetidae; genus Myodes; species Myodes glareolus. The sequence goes on from NC_142032.1 coordinate 13,461,541, forward strand.
GGGCAAAAACTGGAGTAAAGTCCTGTTATTTTAATCACCCTAATTGTAGAGTCCGCACTGAATGTACACAGAGTTTAACTGCCCATTCAGCCCAGCCATCCTACATTTTAAAAGATCCACTCATGGGGAAAGGAGTTATGCCATCTGACATTCAAAGTAACTCATTTCTAAAGCAGCCACTGTGTCTTTTCCTTGAAATTTAAGACAGTGATGTCTGTCTCCAGTTGGATATGATGACTAAAACTAGGGGGAAAATGTATCCTTTTGTTTTCTCTGTTTCATGTTGCACGAATCTTTTCTTTTGCCCAAGCATGAAGCTGATAACAAGGGTTAATCTAGGGATGTCAGTGACTCAGAAGTTATCCAGTTTCGAAGTTCTGCAGCCATTATGGAGAACACAAGGAGTTCACATAAGTGCCTGAGGTAGGTAGAAGATGGTGATAAACAGAAGGGATCCTGTACAACCTAAAGAAATATAGAAATTCAGAGAACATGGGACCATGTAAATCAAAGTCACTAGGTGCCATGTGGAGGAGGGTGCTTTTCAAAAAAAAAAAACAATAATTATAAAGAGGAATTTTCTAGAAAGAATACTAAAAATTTTCCTTTTCAAAGCAAGACCTCTTTCAAGGTCCATAAGGATAAATGCTCAATGTGTTTCCTCTAATGGCTAGGAACAGTGCAGGTACTATGAGCAAGGGGAACACAATGCTCACTGCCTTGAAGGACCATATGACTTTTTAAAACCAGTAACATGTTTAACTAGTGAAGCAGGACAGAGCAGAATACACTCTGAAGGAGGAACTCACTACCTGTCACAGGACGACCAGACTCCAAATGGCTTATACCATTTGCCGACAGCAGTGAACAGGGATTTGGGTGCGAGTCCTATCTTCTCTCTTCTCCCTGACTTGTCCTATTGCCCAGAAGCCTCCACTGGGAGAGGTGTATGGTATGCGAGGGGGCTTGCATTTCTTTACCTTTCTGAAGCCGTGAGTTTTGAATCCATTCCAGACCCACCCTCCAACATCATATGACTTTCTTTTGCAAAGAAAGCCAACACGGGTCTGTTCTCTCCATCCTGATGCGCAGTCTACCTCTCTGATCGGATTCCTGGGCAGAAATATAGTAAGTGTGATATTAGTAAAATACTTCAATCCCTGTCTTGGTCTGGGAGGATGGTGGGGAGATAGTCAGTAGCTGTTGTAACTCAGGACTGTCTAAAGAGCCCCAGATTAGACTATCCCTGTCCCTAAGAGAACGACAGAACCACCTATGTGTCAGGATGAATGAAGATAGCCATTCCCTGGGCCAAGAAGAGCCTGGTCCCTCCAAACTCTGGGTGCTTATGGTTGCTCTATCTCCATATTATTCCAGAATAGTATAGCACCCTCTCTTTCTTGGTCTTCTGTGTCATCTCCAGCCTGAGGGAAGCGTAGAAAGGCTCAGACACAGGGCTTCCACTGAAAACTTTAATCAGCCCCGGAGGAACCTGGGACTCATCTGAAATGAGGGCTTAATTCCCTTAAAGTCTTAAAAAGAATGTTCACAAACTGTCTGGTCCACCTCCCACCTATCCACCAGTGTGCTACCAGCCACACGGAACCTTTCCTTTCTGGCTTCAGATCCTTCACACTCCCTGGGCCTCTCCATTAGTGAGTAGAGGCGATACCTTTCCTGTACGAAGGCAAGGAGGATGGCTTCTTAAGTAGCCCTCCAGGCCTAACCCCTTCCCACTGCAACCAGGAAAACAAAAACTAAACAAGGGGCTGACTGAAACGAAGTCTATGCAGATTTGTATCTGCCTACAGAGGTCTGAGTCTGTATGGTAACAGCAAGGTGACCAGTTAAAGAAGCTGTCCATGACAGTGGCTTCACCTGTTATTTGCCCAGATCCAGCCCTACTGCTCCACCATGAGCTGCCTTCTCAGCTTATAAAGTCCTTTTCTAGGCTCCCTCAGACATTGCCCTTGCAGGGACCTTGCTTTGAGCGTCCTCTATGTGTTCTTTTTTTAGCTCTCCATATACCCTGGAAGCTGTGCTCTTAGCTGTGGAGTTAGGACAGTCCTGAATTCTTCCGGATTCATTGCTGTGTCAGTTGAGACAATTGCCCGAAGAACAGGGCAATACTACAAAACAGAGCAAGGAATGGTTTGCATCCTAGTCCTCGTGCAAACAAGAGTGTCATCTTATGGAGGTCAAGTAGGCACTGGACCTCAATTTCCTTATCCTTAAGACAGGAAGAGACGGCTGAGATAGGTTCATTCAACAGAGGTTCCTCGTCCTCTGTGCAAAAGACCATACTTGATTCTGCTGAAGGAAAATGGCATCGGGACCACAACCGTACCTGGCTCATCTTGGCCTAACCCAGGAGCACCAAGCTTAGAATAAACTAAACAGCTGTCAGGCATGAGGCATGAACCCTGCCTTTGGGAAGCTCATACACATGCAAAGGGGGAGTGAGGGTGGACTCGAGTAATCAGTAGGTACAGAGCACGGGGTGGGGGGGAGCGGGGTGGAGAGAGAGAGAGAGAGAGAGAGCAGCAGCAGAGCGCATCTTAAGGTTGGCTTGACTTTCACCTGGGTGCCCCCAGGCAAGACCTCAGGAAGATGGAGCTACGGGAAGCCCTCAAGGAGAAAGCTCAGACAGGACCTTCCAATGGCCATGCTCACAAGGGAATTCTAACTCACAAATCTTCAGATTTTTTTCCCTCTTCTATCACCTGCATGTCCTCCCTTTTTTTCTCTTTTCTACCTCCATCTTTCCAATGGAGCTTCCTTCCCCACTCCCTTCTCGTTTTTTCCATCCCATCACTGAAAACTTCAACGAAGAAATGGTCTGTTGATGTTTTTCCTTTCTTTGTGTCTGCCTGGAGCTAATGGGAGGCTGGCTAAATGTGTATATTTATGCGCCTGGCACTGTCTTCTTGGTGCTGCTGTCGGTAATTTATAGGACCACTGCCTGCTGCAGTGAGTTATTTAGTACCATGGTAGCTTGGAAGCTATAGCCTGCACCCCCGGCACTTGGAATAGGAAGGGAAGCAGTGTTACACGGAAACTGAAGCAGCTGTTGGTCTCCCATTCCTGATAAGAAACCCCTGTGGGGTGAGATACTAAGGACAATTATAAAGGTACTGGTATAGAAGTCCTCTGATACCCCCATTCCCCTAAAAAGAGACAAGATGAAGAAGTTCCTGAATGATCCACCAGAGTTGAACCCTAGGGCAGCCAATATTCCAGCTATCTAAAGAAAGTCAGGCAGGACAAAGTTTCTCAAAGATCACACAGCCTCCATGTGGAGTGGGACACACAGCTGCCGTAGACAGGCAAGATGCAGACAGCTCTCATTTCAAAGGAAAGGCATCTTCCTCCAAATGGATATGATAGTCTTCCTGGGGCTAGGAGCTAGGAGCTGGGTAAGCAGGAATGATTCCATTCAACTGTTTCTTTGGTTTGTCTGTTTTTCTCAGCAAAATCTCAGTTTTGACATTTCCTATGGGGAGATGGGAGAGAAAGAGAGAGAGAGAAGGAGAGGGGGGAGCATGAGGGAGAGGGAAGGAGAGGCAGGGGAGGGAGAGAGCAAGAGCCAGAGAGAGAGAGAGAGAGAGAGAGAGAGAGAGAGAGAGAGAGACCCTCTGACCCTGTAAAGATCACCCCCTGCTGACACAATTCAGTGGCAGCTTTTCCTGACCATTTTTTTGTTTGTTTGTTTTATTTTGTTTTGTTTGTGTTTTCGATTTTTTTTTTAAAGGAAAATCAGAGAGCAGAATGCATCAGCACCTGCCCCGGGAGAGGAGAGGAAGAGATCCCGGCTGTCTTAAAATCCGGAAAGGGGGAGCAGACGTTGTTTGGTTCTTACACAGAATAAGGAGAGATGCAAAGAGTTGGATGGCCCTTTGCTTGTCTGACCCATGATGTGGGATTCCCCTCTGTGTGCTAGGAATATGTCTTATTACCATTGGTTAATAAAGAAGCAGCTTTTGGCCTATGGCAGGACAGAATATAGGTAGACAGGAAAACCAAATTAAATGCAGGGAGAAAAAAGGCACAATCAGGCAGAAGTTATGTAGCTGCTGAAGAAGAAGGACACCAGAAACTTACCAGTAAGTCACAGTCCTGTGGCAATACACAGATTAATACAAAGACTAAGAAATGGGTTAATTTAAGATGTGATGTAAGAACTAGCTAGAAGTACACCTGAGCCGTGGGCCAAACACTGTTGTAATTAATACAGCTTCTGTGTCATTACTAGCATCTGCGCGGGCCAGGAAACCAACGCGCAGTCTCCTTTTCCAGGCCAGCTCTCACCACGGCCTCCCAGCATCCAGAAGGAGGACTGGGTGTGAGGCAGAGAGAGGGCATGGGGGAAACCCAAGGAAGGCAATGAGGAACTCTGAATCATACGCGGGTCATGAGCCACAGGTCCACATCCGCCAAGCTGAACGTGAGCCTCACTGTTTCCTGCTATTGACAAGCGCACAGGATATTGGTGTGTTGTATCATCACCTCTTTGAGACTCTAAGGCCTAGGAAATAAACTCTGAGCGTCCCAAGAACCTGACTGCCTACACTACCAACTGGAGGTGGGGGGAGAAGATGCTGGCTGAGGGGGCCCCAAGATCCTGGTGGTGGAAGATAAGGACGCCAGGAGAAGAGAGGGCCACGCTTCCCATAGCTGGCAGCCAACAAATCGGTGTGCTGTAGATGCAGTCTATGTCGTTCATAATGTTATCGATTCATCCCCTTACACAAAGGCTGAGGCACACCTCCCTGACAGGTCCTGGTCCTCGCTCACCATCAGCAGTGATAAATCTCATGGGAAAATGAGAGCTACCAGCATCAGCTCTCATTTCTGGGGAGCTTCACGTCCCATTCAAACCAAAGGATTCCTCTGTCCAAAAGCAATCCTTGCCGGGTTCTGTTCCATTTGAATTTCATTTTTTAACCTTAATCGATGTTTTTGTAGAGTAAAACAAGAACATAGGAAGAAAGGAAGGAAAGAAGGAAGAAAGGAAGGGAAAGAAAAAGAAAAAGGAAGAAAGAAAGAAGAAACAAATCTAGAAACACAAAAAAGATTTTCACACACACACAAAACACCAGCCTGGCTCACTGCCCATCAGTCAAGGCTTCCCTTCGAAACAAGAGCAGCACACTTCTTCCTGCTCCTGCAGAGGCCAGGTACATATCATATTTCAATCTTGCTTTAAAACAAACATACACAGGCTAGAGGCTATACTGTGCTTTAATTTTTCCTTATTTGCCTTAGACCACGGCAATCATGCTTCTTCATTAGAATTTCATTTTCTTCCTTCCTTTTAACAACTGTGTACTATTCCATTTTATAGCTAAGACTTAACTGATTCCTCAACTTACAACTATTACAACCTCCTGCTCTTGGGATGCAACAATGGATGATCTTTGGTTTCTGTTTCAGGTTCTCTTTCAACTCAGATATTTCCTAAGTCAGTTTCTCTACCTTCCTCACCTAGATTCAGGGACTACCCCAGGAAAAAGAACACATGTCCATGCCGAGCCATGAGCCTCAACAAAATGAAATAAATAAAATAACGGTGCCCCTAGCCAGGCCCCTCTGTGCAAAGTCTAAAAATAATAAATCTCTTCTGACCCAGAGCTGTGAGGAGATGAACCGGCCAGCCATAGGCCGCACAGTTTCAGATGCAAACAGGCCATACTGAAACCAGAAAATGGAGCCGTATAAATCTCTGATTGCAGGCAGCATTTTCATAGGCAGGGCGCTGCCTGCTCACGGCAGGCTCTGATTACCTGCTAATGACTGTCATCCCAACGCCATCTCTTTCCCTGCGCTCAGGCGATTCAGAGCTGGGGTGGCGGGCATTTTTAAAAGGAAAATGAAAATATGCCCACTGTGGAAAAGTGATTTTCTTTTTTTGAATCCAACTACTGTGGACTTCATCATCCCTCTTCAGGGCTGACTATCACAGCCTTGCGCTGACATAAATTGTCTCAAGAAAAAGAACTACCACCTGCTGTCATGATCTGCTAAGAGCATCGGATGCCTGAGGCTGAACTCACAGGCAAGTTCAAAGTTCTCATCAGGGCAAACTCATGCCCCAGCTAGGTCTCATCCCAGGCTCCAGGGGTTTGTCTCCAGACCAGAAAAGAAAAAGAGCGAAGCGTTTTATTTGCTCAACAGGACTCCTTATAGAGTCACAGCAAACCGAAGACCAAAGATAGGTAAGGGTGAGCTAACACCACCCATTGCAGATGATGTGTTCATCATTCAAACACAAACAGCAAACAAAACAGAAGCAAACAAGTAAAAAAGCCCAATACTTCCAACCTCAACAGAGACCCCAGTTTCAGAGAGCTCCATCAGTTAGGACACTGAAGCAAGGGAGACTGGCAGTAAGGGTGCCAGCTGGCAATGAATCACGGCTGTCCTCTCCTGCCCCCGTGCAGCCACCGCCACCTCCTTCAGTAATAATGTCTGAAGTAATGTTGTCAGCCCTGTGCTGAAAGCCAGTGTGCGGAGCTATGTCTTCCTGTTACTGGCCTGGAACAAACAAGTGACTCACGCTGCCACCACCATTAGGGACCATTAGGAGCTGTGCCACTCGGATAGATTGTACGTTAATGAACATTTGAGACCTAGAGATGACTCCAGCAGGCCCAGCCAATGCTCCTGGCGAAGCAAGATGGGCAGGTGGGCATTCTCTGGTGCCTTGGGGAGCAGCCAGGCAGTGATGCTTTGGGACAGCGAAGGGTCAAACGCGTTTCTTAAAATGGCCTTAAAATGCTTCTCAAACCAATCTTAAGGCTAGGATCAAGTGCTGGACACCAAGGCAGAGCCTACCTGATCCTCTACTGCCCTATATTCACCGGGCACTAGCGAACAGGAGAGCCAGCGTCACTGGAAAACAGCCCTGGCCATAAACGCTCACCTTTGCAGCTCCTGATCTGCCCGAGCTGAAGCATGCCCCCAGCCTCTCTACAATTCAGTGTCCCTTCTTCCCTTCATTTACTTAGTATCTCAACTCCCATATCACTGCGATAAAGGAAGATTTTCATCCCGTTTTTGCCTCCCTGTTCATTAGAATAGAACTTGACAGACAGGAACTGTATAAACATATGCTAAATGAATGAATAAATGAGCTAAAATACAAGAGGTACTAATTCATTACTAATTATGATTCCCTGAAGAACAACAGTGATTTTAAATCAACGACAGAGATGGCTCCTTCCCTTGCACACTCCAAAGTGAGGGCTCACTAACACACCCCCAAAGCAAACACACCTCACCAAAGTGGGCCCCTTTAAATCAGTCATGCTAAATCCCAAGTTCACACACATTGCACATCCGTGCTGAGTAGGCTCCCCAGCTCTGTGTGCACACACTCCATCAGCACACACTTTATACAGAGAGCTGCGTTCCTTCCACCGGCAGCATCACAGCATCAGCATCACCACTCAGCTTTCCAATGCAGATAAATCACAGAGCCAATGAATCTGCATCCCGGGAAGAGGCCTGCACTCAACAGTAGGCCCATTTAGTTTCTACCCAGTCAACATCAGCTCCAAAATGAGCAGTCAAGCCTTGTTAGTTCAAGAAAAAAGAAAAGAAGCTTGGGAAAAGACCAAAGGAATAAATGAAGCTCAGTCTGCTGGCTGGGGAAGCTAGCCTCTGTTGATAAGGTGCTAAGTGTCTTGGTCCTGAGAAGGTAGGGCAAACACAAGGTTAGACACCTCCACACACACCAGCCCTGGTCCTAGATGCTGGCAGGGATGGTGGGAACCTGGAAACTACTGAGTCGCTCAGCTTGATGGAGAGTCAATAGCCCCTGGTTGCAGCTCCTTCAACAAAGTCCAGAAAAGATTCTGTCACAAAAATCCCTGTATTGAGTGCTTCAGTTTGTAGGGCCTTGTTTGTAGTTAGCAGACCCTGTCATTGGTGGCAGGAGTGGCCTCCACAGCAACCAAAAATGCCTAAGACTTTGCCAAACACCCTTAAGGAGCAAAAGCAACCCTCATTGAGAACCACTCCCTGGAATCTTCCAGTGAACTCTGAAAATGCCAATACTATTGGCAGGAGGAAAGTAGAAGACTGGTCAAATGGTGTGGGAGAGCCTGGGCTAAACAAGACATCACCCATGATGGATGTCTGAGCATGACACAGATTAGGGTACACTGGGAACCTCCAGGTGGATAACATCATACCCAGCCTTTCCCCAAAGGCTCTAGTCACACAATCCCGTTACTGCCTGCAGACCGTTAGGATTAGCATTGGAAGCAGTTGCTTTGGAAAGAGCTTTGGAAAGCAAAACATACCCGAGGACTAGCCACAACTGAAGCTGAAGGGGTGTTACCCCTACCTACACAACCCCCTGCAATGTACTGACACAGAGCCTTGAACTTCACAACTAGAGATTCCTTTTATTGAGAAAAGATCTAAACTTTGGGGCCTTAAACGTTCCAAATATTTTGGAAGATATTAAAACTCTAAATCTCACTAACAGCTAATTCTTCACCCAGGGTGAGGCTATGATCATTTCTCTGGTCAGGCCTGGTGAACTACAGAGAATGGGAAATGGTAGAGACACAAAGGACCCTGGGAGGGAAGATGAACGAATATCAGAAGCCGTGGGAAAACCTCTCTTACATCACCTCTGTTAGCATTCAGACATGCCTGGCTCCGCTAGGAGCAGGTAGAGTCACTTCATACAAAGTAAATTAAAAATCAGTCTACTAAGTTAACTGTAAAAATTAGAACTGAAAGGAACTATAAGTGACCCAATCCCAAGGATATTTTTTAAATCCCTTTGTCCATAAAACTCACCAAATGAAAGCCTAGCCTGTGAACAGTAAAATCACAACTACTTTATGGTTTATTATTGTTATTTATGATGGCTAGATTCCTACCCAGACTTAGACCTCAATCACAGCCTTCCTTACAATACCCAAGAAACACTCTAGAAACCCCAACTTCTCAGGGTACCACTTGGAGGTCATCCTCTTATTTTCCAGTGACAGACACTGAGTCCCTGAGATAGTCTATGACTTCTCGGAAACTTATCAAAGATACAGGGGGACCACAATCTTAATCCCTAGCTCTTAGCACATGCTTGCTAAGGAGAGAAGGGGTGCTCTGGGCCTAAGAGAAGGCTCAGTAGTTAAAAGTGTATGTTGTTCTTACAGAGGACCCAGCTTTGATTCCCAGCACTGATGTGGGGTGACTCACAAATGCCTCTAACTCCAGCTGTAGGGCATCCTATACCTCTGGCCTCCTCTGGCACCTGAACTCATACACACACAAACACACACACACACACACACACACACACATAATTAAAAATAAACTACATATTTTTTGAAGGCATATTGTAACCACACAGGAAGATGAAGTGGGTTGGAATGAGGAATCCTCATTCTGCAAGGATCCCAGGCCAGGTTAGTAGCCGTGGGAAGGTGTAGTTATTGCACTGATAGAAACAATGTACTGGCCTCCTCTTGTTTAAAACCAACACAATTACATGATCCCAGTTTTCAGCAGCAGGGAGGTCAAAGAAGACAGCTCTAGAGAAATGACAAATCCCTGAAGGTTGGGTCCCATCTATACCACCTACTTTCTATACTCACACCTTCCCCTAAGCGGAGGCAGCCCAGAGTAGGTAATAAATCCTGAGGATGAGATAGCACACTCCTATGCCAAGTCAATATCCCAGGGCCCAGGACCCACCACATAGGACTACGGCAGAGACTGTTAGTCACCAGCAATATCACAAGAGGTAACATAAGATTCACCTGGGATTGGTAATGCCAGGAAGTGACCCATGTAAGATATAAACTTGGAGTCTGGGATGTTGAGTGTGTTGAGAAAGACCAGCCTGAGCATGTGTGTGGATACACATACACACTAGCACACACGACTGTCTCATATAGACCCAATACCAACAGAGTGACCCTGAACCCATGTCTGCCCCCTACCTTCAGGGAGTTCCAAGGCTAAATGATGGCAGGAGAATGGTGGGGAAGACCCAGGGGTACCTGGAGCAGATAAATAGAAAGATCTGCTGGAACACCGAAGAGCAGAACCACTGCCAGTGTAACATCAATAAGAAATGGGGACACTGGAGTGACATTGCAATTTGTTGCCACCCCTGCAATAAATAAGGAAAGGCCCCGGTCTTTGGCACTTAGGGGAGAGCCATACAACTAAAGTTGTTTTCTACCTGCAAATTTCTGTCCAGATTTTGTTTGTCCCGTAGCGTCCTTCTTTGCTTCTTAGTGTGTGTCACAGCTGTGTGCTCACCTCTGGGGAGGACTGGAGTGCCCACCTGCCACATCAGCTGGTGGATAACTGGGGCCCATGCCCTCCACCAAGAGACTGTCTCTGAAGTGCCCTGAAGAAACCTGATCTACCTGCTTTCTATCCTCTGTCCCTGCGGGGATCAAAGAAGACAGCATGGGGACACACACAAATGGAAGTCATTCTGCGCAGAGGCAGCTGTGGGCAGCAAGGCCGCATCCTGGCCCTGGTTAGCATCACAAAGGGCTCAAAGCTCAGATCGTTCACAGACCAGCTGTGGGACACAAGCGAGCTACTTAGGTTCTGGATGAGTCCCAGTGGGCTGTTGTGAAGCTCCAATGAGATGCAAAGGTAAGATCTGAGCTTCCAGCGGGTGCTGCAGATGTTAGACACCAACACCACTCCTGTGCCCGCCTGCAGGGTGTACCACCATCTGTCCTCTCCAGTGACGTCCACTTTCCATGTAATACACATCTCTAGTAGAGCAGGGCTTCCCACCTACTGCCTTTAGTAGCCAATAAAGCGCTCTAATGCATGCCTAACAATATCACTCTTTGCTATTAGAGAGGATTGTTCCTAGCAGAGCCACTTATATTAACATTCTATCACTAATGTCTATGTGTTATCAGCCTCTCTCTGAGACAAGCAGGCTTCTGAAGAGACACCTTAGATGGCACTTCTGTCCCTTCGCTCCCCGCTAAGATGAAGAACACCTATCAGGCACTAAACAACCCTTTGACGGTTGATCAGGGACAGGCCACTCTCCGGTGATGCACAGCTCTAGTCTGATTCCATCCAAACACAATTTGTTTCAGAGCCCTGGGTCAGCATATCTCAGCAGAAAGAGTCATGGTTTTCATCCCTTCCGGAGATCTTGTTGCCAACCTTGGAATCACACAAAAAGGAAGCTGTATTTTGGGATCAGAGGTCCCGCTGGATCCAAACAAGGACAGGAATCAGAACTGGCCTTCCTTCTGACAAACAGGCCATTTGAAAATCAGAGCAGCCACCCTGGGTTACTGATACCAAACCAGATGGCTCCAAGGTCATCAAAGCCAGGTCCATGGGGCTGGAATGAATGGCTCAGTGTCGGGAAAGGAAGAGAAGTTGGAGGGCTATGTGTGAGGTTTATTAATAGCTTCCTTTCCGCCTCCCTTCCTCTTCACTTTCTCATCTCAGGGTGACCTCCACAAGTCACACCATGAGAGAACATTTATTATTATTATAATTATAGTGATCATATTGGGATGTGTGCTCACAGATGCTTCGGAATGTGTGACATGCTACTTCTCCTGCGTTTCCAACTCACAGTGTCTTGGAGCCAAAAATATTCTGCTATCAAATTACTCTCCGTTATTTTCTTAATTTGTCTCCTTTCTCCTTTTTCTGGGTAACTCTTTCCAAGTCTCCACACTGCAGCCAGTTCTACTCTTTGTCCCTCCCTGACCCCTGCCTCCACCTCCTGTCCCTGACCCACTCTACTTCCCTCCACTTTCCCTGCCACGCACAATAGAGAAGTAAGTAAGTTAAGATGTATGTCAAGCCTCCCCGGGACAAATGACATGTTAATGACACGCACGTCTCCTTGAATAATTCAGACACCTAATAAGCTCACTACTCAGCACTTTCGATGCCTTCCCAGAAGGACAGCAGCAGCGCAGCCCTGTGGGGTGTGGCTGGCAGAGACTAGGAATGAAGAGGAACCTTGCCTGCCATCTTCTCTCACCAGTGTCCCAGAGAGGCAAAAGCTGCTCCCGGAATGTGGCAGCAGTGGCAGGAGTTTCCCATGTGGGGAAAGGAGAGGGCCGAAGAGCAGACAGAAGGATCAACATCCAAGGGGCCAGTGGATCACTCAATGAGAAAGAAGCCTTTGTCTGCAGGATAACAAGATGTCTTTGCGGGCTTCCACTGAGACTTCAGGGACTGGCAGGCTTCCCACTTCCTCCTCAGAGCTGTCCTGCATAAATAGCACCAGGTGGGGAAGATTTTTTTTTTTAAATTTTGTCAGTATCAAAGACCAACCCCAGCACCTTACATATGCTAAGCAAGTAGCGCTTTACCACTGAGCTACATCTTTTGAGCAATTTATTTGTTTAATTTTAACGCAAAGGCTCAGTAGGTTGCCCCAGCAGACCTTGAATTTACCATGTAGCCCAGGATAGACCTGAACTTGTCATTCTCCTGCCTCAACTACTGATCTAGTTCATTTTCAACTTGCTTTTTTTGTTGTTGTTGTTGACTCTTTCGAGATGTGTGCATGCCTCCCCTAAGAGCTAGGCTAACAGCTGGGAGACCTTGTTTCCACCGTCTTGTTTCGTGCCTGGCATTTCATTCCAAGCAGAGGCTCAAAGTTTGGTCACGTGACGATACCAGTACGCACACCAGCTTTCTACAACTCCTATGACAAATAGCTTCAACTCAGGGCTTGAATACAACCCAAGTTTATTTTCTTCTACCTCCGGACATCATAAGTCAGTAGAGTCTGGTGGAGAAAGCTGAGGTGGGGGCAGGAGGGCAGTGGAGCCCCCATGAGACACCGTTCTTCCCTTTCCCTCTCTTCTGAAGGCTGAAAGCACCCTTTAGCTAGAAGCCCCTTTGCTGAGTTTCTCAGGACAATGGCTTCCTATTTCTGATCTCATGTCCTCTTCCTCCCATGACCACAGTGATCATACCACACCCACCAAGGCAACCCAGAATGATTGATAATCTCAACATTCTTAGCTCAGTCATCTCTGCAAGGGGACATTCACAGACTCCAGGCACTGGGACGCCGCTGTCTCGGGATAGTTATTACATTCTGCACACACAACAGTCCGAACTCTGAGAGAGAGAGGTTGCTGTGAAGCTAAAAAAAAAGACACTGCCAGCGTATTTACCACAATGCCTGGCATCTGAGCGGCTGCTGAGCTAGGACAGTTATACCAAACACAGAAGCGCATCTGACACGAACACTTACTGCAGGCGAGGAGCGGCCAGGAGGGTTGACATATGCAATCTCGTCACACGCTCACTGCAAACCTCGAGTGGATGGGACTGTACCACTTTTCAGGGCAAGACGATACAGACTAGACTCGCCCAAGGTCACACAGATGACAAATGGCAGAGCGGAGATTAAAATCCAGATTTATTTGAACAGGTAAATAACAACTGTTCAGGCATCACCGCTACTGAATCCACTGCTCACTAAGACTGGCTTGCTGTCAGAATCTCCAGAGACAAGAAGCCAAGCAGATTTGCAAACCAGCCTTGAAAGACCTCATTCAACACACTCAGACTGGTCCAGGGAATACTGGTGGGGCTTGTGGTTTGGGTTTTTTTTCCTTCACGTGTGTGGGGGGTGGAGTTCATGTGTATATTTATAAATAGTTTGCATGTATGTAGATATGCATGTGAATGCAGAAATACATGCCTTCGTGTGCACGTGAGCGCGTGCGCGCACACACACACACACACACACACACACACACACACACACACGTGATGGCCAGAAGCCAACACAGATGTCTTCCTAGATCACTCTCTGCCTTAGGGATTCTCTCACTTGACCCCAGAGCTTACACTTGACCAGCTCCTCTTCGGGATGTGCAGTTCCCACCTCCTAGACTTGCAGATAGATTGTCACAGCTGCAGCGCACTGACATAGGTGCTAGAAGCCGAATTCCAATTCCTGCAGTCACGTGACAAGCACCTTACCCATTGACCTGGGTATGGGAAAAGTCCAAGGAAGCCCTTTCATCCAGTTCCTTCTGCTCATCCTAAGAGCCTGCCTCCCTCCCTCCCCTCCCCACCCCTTTCTGTTGTCATTTAAAGAAGAAACTACACAGCTCTGGAAGGCTTCTTCGCAAGGTCTCACTCATCTTCTCCCTGATGGGGAATGAGTCAGGTGTTTGTATTTTTATTAAGAGGAAGAAGGCACAGGAAGGTCCCTCCACGTCCTGAAATATAAGATTGCTAATTTTTTTCGGACCTAGGTTCTTAGGGAATTCCTGCTTCGGGGGGTCTTAGATACCCAAGAAAAGGTCATGGAGAGTTCTCAGAAACCATCTGGATTTGGGATTGTCCTTCCAAAAAGGAACAAAGTCAACCTTCAACTGCAAACCATATTTGATGTCATTTTTTTGGCAAAGATGTCCTACACAGGACAGATGCTTAATTCCATTTTAAATTAACAGTATTTCACAAGCAAAGTGTGACCTGGGTGGGGGGAACCATAAAAAAAAACCCCTATGGTAGTTTGAATAGGCGATAATCCACAGGTTCGCATATTTGAATGCCTGGTCATTAGGGAGTGGCACTACTTGCCGGGGATTGGGGAGGTGTGACCATGTTGAATAGGTGTGGCCTTGTTAGAGGAAGTGAGCCACTGGTGGTGGATTTGGAGGTTTCAGAAGCCTGAGTCAGGCCCAGTGTCTCTCTTCCTGCTCCCTGCCAATTCACATGGAGAACTCTCAGCTCCTTTTCCAGCGCCATCTCTGCCTGCATGCCGCAATGCTTCCCGCCATGATGATAATGGACTCTGAGACTGTAAGTCAGCCCAACTAAATGTTCTCCTTTATAAGAGTTGCTGTGGTCATGGTGTCTCTTCATCGCAATAGAAACTGACTAAGGCAAAACCCAACAACAAAAAAATGCCCAAATATTATTAACGTTAAGTATAAATATCTTGTCTCATATTCAAAAGGCAAAGGAAATTGACTTGCAGATAAGGGCTCCTGCCAAGACCCACTGCCCTTGCAATGTCTGGCAACACTAGTCTAGCAGAAGGAACTCAAAATACAAAAATACACAGAAGAGAGTGCCAGAGAACCAGGCTACTGCCTAGGGGAGGCCTGCAGTAACCCAGGACTCAATTCCTACAGGAAGCCTGCTCAGGACACCATCAACTCCACGCACCTCTTTCACATACCTTCTTGCACTCACACATCTCTGGCACCCAAACAGACCCACTCACCCATGCCTTCTCTACCCAACGCCCATACGCAGTCTCAGTGAACTAAGCCCGCCAAACCCTTTGCCAAGATCACTTACCTCCACATTTCACTCCTCACTCTACTGGAGTCTTTCAGGCACAAGTTCTGGTCTCACTCACATCACGGCTGTACCTCACATGCTAGTTTAATGACAGCAAAGAAACAAAGGAAGGGTAGAGGGACAGGTAGAGGTCCTTTCCTTTCCAGGGCTAACCTCTGTGTGTACCTGCCTGTTGTCTGAATAAGACCCCTGTGTCCCTGCAAATCAATCCCTCACTTCAGGGCTGGTTTCTTCTACCTCTACTGTATTGATGTGTAGCCCCATGGTACTACTCTATCTAGCACCAGAAACAAGAATTCCAGTGATGTTCTGCAGGAAGATCGAAAGGATGGTGCTGCTGATAGGGAGACAGGCTAAAAGCCACTCCAAAGCCACGCAGCCAATGTAGGCTGCCTTTTCTTAACAGAACCATCCCCAGATGAGAGCATTCTATCTGCCTGATAGCTGCCAGGATATGACTGCTGGGTTTCTAGTTCAAAGAACTAAGATCTGAGCCCTTCTTTCACACTGTCCAATATCAGTCCCCACCTTCTGCAGGACTGACTGGCACCTCCAACACAGACTAGGGTCTGTGGACCTCGTCAGCAGGGGTCCCGCAGACAGTAGTCTCTAGACAACCCTACAACACTTATAACAATTAACCCCAGGCCTGGCCTCTGCAATAAGAAAATCACCAATGGGTGTGTCTAAACCATGACCTACAGGTCATACGTGTCACAAATCAAAACCAGAAGTCTGTTTGAAAAAAAAATTTTTAATATATTTTTGTTTTATAGCTCAATTGTGTGGCTCTTGAGCTCTGCAGACTTTGTAAATGACAATGGCCTATTATTTCAATGTGCAGAGGTTCCTGCGACATGTCTGGTACTCGTAGCACAAATAATAAAAACCCAGAGTGAGATATTGGGGTTCAAGCTGAAGGATCAGAGGAGCAAAGCAACCAACCACTAGAGAGCTCTTACCGCTATGAAATCTTCAGACCGAGAATGAGTTCCTGTCTCATCCTGTTTTATATTCCTCTTTAGTGCTGGGATTAAAGGCATGCACCACCACTGCCCAGCCTCTATGGCTAACTAGTGTGGCTACTGGGATTAAATTGTGTGCCACCATTGCCTGGCCTGTATGGCTGACTAGTGTGGCTAGTTTTGTACTCTGATCTTTAGGCAAGCTTTATTTGTTAGCTCATAAACCAAATATCACCACAGGTACTAACATGCGTTGAGCATTTGCATGTCTGAGGAATGGTGGCAGATGCCGCATTCACATTTGTCCTGTAGCTCCTCAGTGAGGAAGGACTCTGTGAACCCCATTTTATAGGTGAGACCTTGGAGGGTGGCTCACTATGTTCCCAAGGTCACAGCTAACATGTAGCAAAACTGAAATAAGTTGGGATTTCATTTCCAAACTTCAAGTAGCTTCCAGGACACTGTGCTTCATTCATCCCAAGAGTGGCCCCTTCCCAAGTGCTGATTGGATTAAACTGAGTTCCCCAAGGGCTCTAGAACAGAACACACACATCCAACAGCTTACTTACTCCTTGCTAAAATAATTCTAGGCTAACAAGAAATAATTAGAGTCCCTGGAGTACAGTCCACTAGAAATACGTCCTTGGGAATTAGAACATAAACAACCCAAGCAGGAATGTCTCTGCTTGCCGGGGAAGTTCATAAAATCACAGAATCTCATCGCTGAGAGGAATTCTGGAGATGGGCTGGTCAAGCCCCATCTTATCCCATCCCAAAGGGTAAGCTAAGAGACTGATAATGACCCATCCAAGGTTGCACGCTGCTTGTTCTCAGTAACAGTCCAGGATCCATGTTGACCACACCCTCACTACGTTATGGTTTGAGACCCCAGTTCTAAGTCTCACTTTTCCCAGCCCTCAGAACCAAGGCTCAAAGAAAACCTCTTGGTCACATCATTTTATCTTTTTTTTTTTTTTGGTCAGGTACTTGCAACCCATGGCCACAGACGGAAGCTGCCACATCTTCTCAGCATTTAATCACCCGCAAAAGCCATTTCCCGCCTCGTTTGCTCCACTGCCAGAAATATTATCCTTAAATAATCAACACACCACAGATGCCCTGCAAGGGATAACAGGGGCTTTCCTTTTCCTGGGGAAATGGCAGTCTCGGTCCAGGTTGTACAGGATAGAGGGGCTGCTGCCAGCCCGCATGACCTCCGAGGCATGCTGGTTAATAACGCAGGCTGGCAAATTGGACTCATAAATACCAGGGAGCCTCCTGGAAGCAGGAGAGCTGCCTTCCACCGCCCTGGGGAAAGGCTGCGAGTTAGTTCAGCAAGAAGTAAAGGCTGATCTGTGAGAGCCGGGAGAACAGGGGTGGGGGCACACGTGAGAGCTGGGAGGAAAGGGGTGGGGACACATGAGATACATAAGGAAACCAAAGCTCAGACATGCTAAAACATTTGAGGGGTAACACACAATGTCATCTATCTCTCTCTCCATTCCAAGGCACCTTCCTCCCTAGCCTGTTGCTCCGTAGCCCCAACACCTTGGCAGCTACGATCTGTGCTTCTAAATGTTTAAACACCTGTTCCCTGACCAAAGAAGCAACTGTCCAAATTAACAGCATTTGCCCATTTCTGTAGTGTGAATGTTCTCAACACAGCTGATTTCCATCAGCCGCTATATGGTACCTGCTCAGAAAGATTCCGGAAAGTCAGGCTCCAAGCTGCAAAGCCCCAGCACATTGCTGCTGCTGTGGGGGAGCATTTCTGTGCCTCCAAGGAGCTCAGAGCACCAGAGGACAAAGGCAGGCGGGTTAATCCTAAGTAAGAAAGCCGCATATGTTTATGAAGTCTCCTGGGACTCGATGCCTGTCACCTCCCAGTCTCGCAGGCCCCCTCATTCTGCAAGGCCACACAGGCAGTGTTTGGATGCCCATCCTTCAGAGCTCAAGCTGAGAACTCCTCTGAGCAGCCTTCCCTGAGGGCAGAGCTCCATGGGAGACTCTCCCCCAGAACCCAGCACTATTTCCAGCATGCATGCACGTTCACATTGCCAATGAACTCAGTAAGCACTGGTCATGCTTTCCTGAAAATACGTCTTCTTCGCCAGAATTGACGGCAGAGATAGGTCAGGACCATCTGATTCACCTGTGTCTAGGGGTCTCCAGTCCAGTGACTCGGGATATATGCCAATGGTTTTTGACTTATCAGCTGATTACATGGTACCACAGCAATCTGGTATTTGATTTGACAGGCCAGAAATGTTACCAAAGGCTTCCGGGAAGAGGTGAAAAGAGACCTGAGCCCTCAACTCCTAGGGCAATTTGAAGAAATGGGGGGAGCAGGTCTCTCCTGCCAAGGGGCAAAGGCAAGGAGGATGTTTTGAAAGAAAGAGAAGGTGAGTCCCTGGGAATGGGAGAGAAACATTGTGTGCAACAAAAGGAGAATCCAAGAGGGGGATGAAAAGGAAAGCTGATGAAACACCCTGTCCCCAGAGGGCCAGCAGCCAGTGTAAGGAGTAACACGATAATAGCTGGGCTTCAGCTCCAGGCAATCTGGTTAAATTGCCCAGGTTCCTTCCCAGAACTCAATCACAGAGACTCGGGTCAGGCAGGAAAGAATCTGGACCCTATGGCTGGTGTCCCCACAAGCTGACACCACACTGAAGGGCCTCTGTGTAGGAGGGTGATCTGCTGAGAATGAAGGAAGGGATACAGGTGAGTTCAAACAAGAGCCCCCTAGGTTTAGGTCATCATCCACACATTCCCGCTGTGTGACAGATACGGCATCAACCTCCTCCACACTCCCGGGGACAGAGTAACAAATTGACATAAGGTTCTAGAGCCAAGGTTCTCAACCTGTGGGTTGCAGTCTCCTTGGGGATTGAACAACCCTTTCATAATGGTCACCCAAGACCATTGGAAAACACAGATATTCATATTATGATTCTTAACAGTAGCAAAATTACAGTTCTGACATAGCAGTGAAAATAATTTGATGGTTGGGGGTCCCCACTATATGAGGAACTGGATTAAAGGGTCACAGCATTAGCAAGGTTGTGAACCACTGTTCTGGAGAATAGATTTGACAAGCATTGAATGTTGGTGTCGAGACCTCAGTGCAAAGATGACCACCATATCAGCACCCCACACAGAAAGAGCACCTGGCATACAGGCCGTAGCCTGGGTGCTGGTCCCTTTCCCGACCAAGACAAACTTGTAGCCCAGAGAAGGAATCTGAGCTGCTCTAGAAAGAATTTGAAAGGACAACAGAAGGCAATAGGAAGGACATGTGACCCAGGGGCTTCTCCACAGAGAAACAGAATAGCTTCCAGAGGCAGGGGACAGCTGCTATCTGCCAGCCATTTCTCCTCCTACAACAGCCTTCCTTGTCCCACCTCAGTGACCAAGGTTGCTTCAGCTGGGGTCAGTTCGCACACGTGTGGGGTGTGTGTGTGTGTGTGTGTGTGTGTGTGTGTGTGTGTGTATGTATGTCTGTGTGTGTCTCTGTTTATCTGTCTATGTTCTCTTTGGGGGTCCAGGATCAGTCTCTGTACTCGTTATAACTTGGCTCATGCATCTGCTCTCTGACCCCTCCATCTGTGAGGAAATCATGGGATTTTTTACTTCCAGAGAGCAGGAATAACAGAGAAGGAAAGCATTTGAGTATCCACAGAAAGCATCTTGTCCTCAGCTGGGCCTGATCTGTCTCAGCAACAGCCTGTAGCCATGTAAATCTCAGCACATTTAAGACCAGGGATCAAACCTGGCCACGTCTCAAATTACAACATTTATTACAGCGTGATGTGTCCACCCTCTGCCCAGGGATCCCACAGTCCCTTTACAGAGTCAGAGGCCAATCATCCATTCCGTGAGCCAAATTCTTTTTATTACACTCTCCTATGCAGGGCCCCTTACAGTTAACTGCATCCATGGAGAACTGGAGGAAGGGGAGATCTTACAGTGGGAAGAGGAGCCTTCTAACCCAACACTGCTCCACTTTTATACACGCAGATCTCCTGGGATGGTGCTAAATGAGAATCCTGGTGCATTTAGCAAATTAGCAAGTTCAAATGTTGAAGGTGGGGCCTGACAGTGCTTCTAAGTTCCCCAGTGCTGGTACAGATGGGTTTTAGACAGTACATTAGGTAACCAATACCTCACAGTTATCCACTATCCAACGTGTTAACTGTCATCCATAGATACTGAGCATTTGGACAGGCCTGAGCAAGCCAGCTGAAGTGGTCTCTAAGTGTAAAATAGATGCTCCAGAGTGGGAGACATAGAAAAAAAAAGAAAATCAAATATTATACGAATAACTTTACATTAGTTACATGTTAATATTTGGGTGTACTTTATTAAGTAAAATAAATTATTAAAAAATTACCCGAAGCTGCTTTCCCTTTACTCTTTTTCAAACACAGAGACTAAAAGATTCCAAAGTCCACACGTGACTTGCACCTTACATAGACTGGACAGCGCTGCTGCTCAGGCTCCTGCAGGTTGGAGCCCACCCCAGAGAAGCAACATCCCTACAGAGTTCCCAGCGCTGCTACTGTGACCTCTAAACAGAAGTCCCTCCCCTTGTGCACACTGGGACCCCACACTCAACTCCAGGAACACCGAGTCAGTCAAGGTCAAGTACACCCTGTCTCCAGACGTGGTAACAGCCCTTTGCTCTGGCTCTCGGGCCTTGTGACCTTTCACCAAGAAAGACAGCATGCAGGACTCCGCCTGACAGGCTTCCCTGGTCTCCCCGAAGCATCGGATGAACCCAGACTGATTCGGGCAAATCCACAGCTTCCTATCCACACCTAACAAATCAGTCTCTGCAGCTCAGCTGAGGTCTGGGAACTCAGTCTTTAAATCACCCAGTGGTTCTGGTGAAATCATCCAGGGACAACTCATGGGAGTGTTTGGCTCCCGTGGATATCCGATGTTCCCGAATGAAGGAGCTCATGGTCTCATGACATAATGTCTCACTATTAGGCAGGTAAACTGTCAATATTCCATATGACAACCCCCTCTCTCTACGCACACACGGAAACCACCACTGGATCCTTCATTTTGCAGATGAGAAGCTGAAACACAAGGGAAGACCTTGGCAAGGTCATTCCTGCAGACAGAGGAGACCGGAAAGACCAAGTCAACACCCCACGGCCCCCACTACCCAACAGCAATAAACCCTCTGGCTCTGACTGGAGCCCCAGACCTCCCAGGGCCTGGACACTAATATGCGTCATCCAGCTCTGTCAGGGTATGTGGAAGACCCCTTCGTCTAAGGTGTTAGAATGGGTGGTCATTGTGACTGCTTCCACCCAGGCCTTGGACTCTCAGCACCTCGGCCAGTAGCAGCCCACATCTGGACACACTTCCCAGCAGCAGGGCACTGCTCCTAAGGAAGAAAGAACCACCAATGCGCTCTAAATAGCACCTCTGACACTTAGCTTTGAAACTACTCCCCAAAATAGAAACAGCTGGCAGCACCCTGTGGACGAAACACCTGGGAATGGGCGGTTCCAGAACCTTCCCTAAACACTAACTTCCTGCTGGGTTTCTCCTGGCCATTGGCTTGCAGAAACCCAACAAACAGCCCATGTGGGGAAGGGTAAGCAGACAAGACCTCCAGAGAAACTTAGGAGGGGGGCAGAGGGGCGAGAGGCAAGGAGATGGAGCGGGAAGAAAGGAAGGAAGGAGAATGAGGGAATGGGATGCTCAAGAAGGGGGACAGGATAGTGAAGGAGAGACGAGAACGAGATCCCGACTGAGGGAAACACAGCACTAGGGAAAATCCCAGAAATCCACAAGGATCACCCCAGCTGAGACTCTAAGCAACAGTGGAGAAGACGCCTAAATTGACCTTCCCCTGTAATCAGACTGATGACCACCTAATTGTCATCATAAAACCTTCAACCAGCAACTGATGGAAGCAGATGCAGAGATCCACAACAAAGCACTGGGCTGAGCCACCTGAGACCAGCCCAAGAGAGGGAGGAGCGATAATAAAAGACCATGCTGGGGATACCCACAGAAACAGCTGACCTGAGCTAGTGAGAGCTCACTGACTCTGGACTGACAGCGGGGAACCCTGCATAGGACCAAACTAGGCCCACTGAATGTGGGGGGACAGTTGTGAGGCTTGGACAGTCTGTGGGGCCACTGGCAGAGAAACCAGGATTTGTCCCTAATAAGTTGCTTGAACTGGCGACTAGGAGCACATTCTTTTTGGAGGAATTCCTTACTCAGCCTAGATATTGGGTGAAGGGCCTTGGTCCTGCCTTGAAGTGAAGTGTTACACTTTGTTACTTTGTTGACTCCCCACGGGAATTCCGCCTTACCCTTTCTGAGGAGTGGATAGGGGGTAGGGTGCAGGGAAGGTGGGGGAAGCCGGAGAAGGGGAGGGAGTGGGAGTGAGGATAGCTATGTAAAATGAGAAAAGACTGTGTTAAACAATTCTTAATAATAATAATAAAAAATCCTAGAAAAAAAGTTCTGTGCCCCTCTGTGCTGTTGTCTCTTGGAAGCAGTGTATCCTGAGCTCTGGAAAATAGAACAGTGGGAGAGGGAGAGGCAAAAGCAAAGCCAGCTAAGGGGCCTATGCTGCTGTTATACTCTGCACACAGGGCAGCGGCAGCCAGAGCAGCTCTGTAAGGCCATTTAGATTCTGTTTGTGTAGCCCGCGCCACAGGCCGCCCTGGCCCCTGCACCTCCCTCCGAGCCTGGGCCTTTGCACACTTGTCTGCTCTCTGTACACTCTGGCTGTGTCTCCGTGTCAGGTCAGCCTGGCATCGGGCAGAAGGAAGAACACCTCCAATTAGCAGAGCAAGCAGATGCTTCTGGCATAGGCAATCGCATTGGCAGGAGCAGGGGGCGACCCCGATTGTGAAGCTCCTGAATAGCAAACGGTCCATCAGCAGAAGCTGGGCACACGGGGACTGAAAAGAAGTGCTGAATGGGCATGGAGCTTGGCCACCCCGTCCAGAGTCCCAGCGCGTGACCAGAGGGACTGTGCCCAGTACCCACGAGTACCACATGTCAGGGAAGATGAGAAATTACAGAAGCAGAAGCAATTATCTTCTCCTCGCTCTCCTCTCTATAAAGAGTTCTCTCTCCTCCTCCTCCTATTTTCTAGTCTCATTGCAAGTGCAATTTTTTAAAAGAAATATATTTTGAGTTATAAACTGCAATCTATAAATATAAAAGCAGGATACCACCTGAGTATGTATAACAAACTCCCTGATTTCTCTTAAACTGCCCATTCTCCATTGCCTACCAACTAAAACTTCAGACTAACATGCCTGGTGATGCCAAAAAAGACAGACTCCTCTAAGTCTCCCTGGGAATCTGTACAGTGGATAGGCTTCACGAGGTCATCAGAGGAGCAGCCGGGGGAGACGAAGCGCAGGCCCACAGGGCCATCACGACAGGCAACACTCTGCTCTCACAGCCCCAACACAAGCAAAGGAGAAGTCATTTAGAAGCTGCTGCTGCTGTTGTTTTCAGAGAACACCTGGCTCAAGTGCTAAGTCCCTTCATCCACTGAAACATCTCCTGGAGCCACAGGTAGGATGTTACACTGGAAATGAAATGACTCAGACAGCGACACCTACTGACCATCTTTTGCGGGTGCAGGAAAGCACCATTAGACTTGACCTTTGCTTTTTATTTTCATTTTTCAAAGAAGAGCAGCAGGAGGTAAAGGCAGCAGATGCACAATTCCTTGTCAGCAAATCTGAACCTTGCCACATTTGATTCCTCTGCAGTGGGCGTTACAAAGAGACACTGCTCCTGCCAGCGATGAAGGAGGGTTTCACCTCGGCATTAAATTGGGGCTCTACTGAGCAAGTAGAGGAGAGAGCTCAAGGCTCCTGGGAGCTTTTCATTGACTGGTGACTCAGAAAGCAAACCTTGCTGCCTTCTTTGGAAGGTCACTTTCTCAATCACTTTGGATTAAATGTTCAAACATTCCACATTAACTCAATAGTGATACACAGAACGATTTTTCAATGTAAATCCTACACACAGTCTCAACATTTAGACTCCAGAAAGCCCGAATAATCAGTGGAATAGTAGATAAAACCTGCCTGCCAACCACTCCTGGACCACACTAAGACAGTGTAGACAACCCCCAATCTTCAGAGTGTGGGAAATCTGCTTAGAGGTCAATCCATACCGTAGGACACAAGAAACAACTAAAGAATTGATGCCCAGAACCACCCATGTAAATCGGCATTCTGAATGGCACACCCACTCTTGGGAGGGACTAGGGTATGCAGAGCAATTCACTATGCTTTGAGAAGCCAACATCTTATTGCTTTCCCAACTTAATCATCTAGAAGACTTCACATCGTCCAGGCTTTGAGAGTCTTGCTCCAAAGTAGTCAATGAAAGAGAAGCAACCCACCACCTGAAAGCTGTCTATGCATGACGTTTTATCTAGCCATTTTATCAGAATTCCTTTTAGCATGTGATCCAAATGTACATTAGATATTCATATAAGTTATATATACATTTACATATATTATATATATGTGTATATATATAAATTTTTATATATAATAAATATATATTACTACTACATGTTAAGGAAGAGTCAGTCCACTCCAGAGATGAGACCCCAATGGGTGGGCTAAAAACAAGTATCCCTAAACACATGTACATGTGAGCATCACTAAATGAACTCAGCAGGCTGCCTCTATATATTACATGTATGTATGTATATGGAAACATTGTATAAGAAGTCATGAATTGGAGAAGGGAACACAGAAAAATTCAGAGAGAAATTATATAAATATAATATTTATGTATGAAATTTTCAAAAGTTTAAAACATAGGAATAGCGGGCTGGAGAGATGGCTCAGCAATTAAGAGCACTTGCTACTTTTGCAGAGATCCCCAGTTTGGTTGTGGTACCCACATGGTGTTTTACTGCTGTTTGTAACTCCATTCCCAGGGGATTAAACAACCTCTTCAGGTCTCCGACAGGCGCCAGGAATGCATGTGGTGCACAGATATTGAGGCAAAATACTCACACATAAAATAAACTTTAAGGAAATGCTGCATTAAAAGAAAAGTAGTGAAGGATATCAAAGTTTTTATTTGCACTCTTTATACTTTCATGGTTTTTAAACACGTTTCATTTTCACCATTATGTGTTTATTGTAAGTTTTTGAAAGCTATTCTGTAAGGTTAGAAGAGCAAACGCTACACAAATACTAACAACTATGAAAGATTTCAGATCCTCAGAAGTTAACTGCTGCAGGGGCATTTAGACAAATCATAGATGGGGCAGAAAACCTCACCCTGTGCTGCCTGGATCTGAGTGACCATGAGAAAGGAACACGGACTAGTAACACTATCGCCATCAATACATGTATGTCAAATGAATGAATGAACCCATTATGACTTGTTTAAAGTAAAAGGTATAGTTGAATGAGCATAAAATCTTTGAATATTTGTAAACCACATGATTCAATATGCAAAAAGAAATCTCTATTTTAAGGTACTCTGCACTAAATCTTCCCACAAAGAGGAAAAAATAGCTTGCTTCATGAAAATGTAGAGAGACTTTAATCAACAAGTGTTGATTGGGCACAGCTGTGTGCCTATAACTGTTTTTAGTTCTAATAAGTATTCAGGAGATATAAGATATTTATTCTCAAATTCAGTGTGCGTAAGGATCACCTGGAGGGTTTACTAAACAACGAACTGCTGGCCTAACCTGCTCCTTTGACTTTCCCATGCACTAGATTGAGATTCTGGCCAAAATTCGATTTCTATCCAGCCGTAGGGTGATGCTAATATTCTTGGTCCAGGGACCACACTTCTAAAAGCAATGGTATAAAGTATCCTCTCTCACTCTTGCCACCCCCTCCAGCCTGGATATTACACTCACCAAGGAAGTGTTTTAAATACTTCACACACCCATGGAGTCAAAATCTCTGAAGGAAAGTCACATGCACCATGGGTTCCCCACTCCCGGTGTTTCCAATATGAAGCCAGCATTGAGCTCACTTGGCTTAGATTTTAGTTGGGAAGGTAAGACAGCTAAGCCAGAATTCTGAGATAATACTCACAGTGATTGACTGCCAACAACAGAGACCGGTGGGAGAAAACCAATTGCGCCATGTCAATTCCTAAACCCGCACTCAACGACATCACATCATACTGTTAGTGAGAAATCAACCACTGTACAAATATTTAAAATTCCAAAATGGGCAAAGGCTAGGAATCGGGCCTCTCCCAACGCATTCAACCCAGGGAACTGGTCTTTAAGCACTGACAGCACTCTGCTGAAGAGAAAACCTCCATGGCAAGTGTAAAACAAACAGTCAAGCAACAAGTGTCAGGGGAAGTGAGAAGGAAAAAAAATCCCGCCAGACTGGAGCGGACAGGAAGCACTTTACCTTCAGGATTCAACCAGGACAGATGGAAGCCATGGATAGGGTCTATCCAGAAAGGCCATCTCCCTGGGAGAAAGTATGAGTGCATGGTGAGAGAAACAGGACAAGTTGTATTGGGCACTAGGAGGAACGTGAACTCACTGGAGGGGAATCTGATTGGAGAGGTTAAGTTTCAATGAAAGCATGGTTTCTGGAGTCTATAGTATCATAAAAATGGGTCTCCGTAGGGAGGCACACATACAAAAACAGGTCCTCATTTTGGCCAAATTTATCTGTAAAGATCACGAATGGACAAAAGCAGGTGGAACATTGTAGCCTGATGGTAAGAACGGTCCAGCCCTGCCGGTGCTTCTGCAGACTCTCCTGACTCTACAGGGTTAAAAATAGATAAATATAAGTATAAATATATCTCCAGGAAACACCTAGGAGGTGCCCCAGGCTAGCCCATTTAACCCCCATTTCTTCACTTTGGTTATGTCCATCTGTTTGGGTCGTCAACCTTCTTCAAAGTCTTCAGAAGGAAATGCACATCTCTGAAAACTTATTCTAATTCCCAAGGGGAGAGATGAGGTTATGAACCACTATTTGGATCCCAGACCCCTGAAAGAAGCAGGTGGAATCCCAGGTTTCGGAAGAAAAATTTAATAGACGCTGAGGGGAAAAAGAAAACAACAACAACCAGGGATTGGGGTGGGAGAGGAGGGCAGAGCATTGCCCTTCACTCCCCAAGAAGCCAAAGACAGGCCCTTCCTACATGCTTCCAAAACTGGAACTTTTGGCCTGGACACATTTTTCCTTCTGTTATCTGGAGTGAAAAGAGGCACAAAAAAAGAAAGAAAGAAAAATACCCATGAATATTTCATGCTGTGCCTCTGCTGACTTCGTAGTTCCCTGAACACCCATTAAAATGCCACTGTAATAATGTCATTGTTTGCTCGTCATTTCCTACCTGGCTCTTAGGGAGGAGAAAAAAACAGAAATAATCACGCCTCGTTCTGATTGGGAGGTCACAGGAAATCATCAGCCACTTGTAACTAAGGCTTTTGAAGAGCAAAGGGCTAAACAATCACATTCTCATTTATTTGGCACCACTCAGGGAGGCAGGAGAACCTTCCAGATACATGAAGCTTATCCTGAAGTACAGGCTTTGTTTTTGAATTTTGAGCCATTTCAAATGGAAATGATTCTAGAATAGTATCTACTTCCCCTTGTTCTTAGACAAAACAAATGGAACACGATGTAAGCTTTCTCCCAGTATTGTAGGATCTCCATTGTAAGGAGCCTGTAGTTTTATCATGATATCGTACAGGCTGTCTCGGGCTTATTGTGATATTTGAGACTGCTTGTCTCTGAGTTAACAGCCTCATATGAATGGGCTTGCTGAATTCAGGCTTGTTTTGTTAATTTTTCTTCTGCGACTATCTACTTTTTTATCAGTCTGTCTGCCAAGAAGTCAGATTGTAATGTTAATTCTCTACTCCCACTTATTTCACAACACAAACTTTTTTAGTGCTTTAATTCTGCTAAGATATGAAAAATTTGCAAGCAACCTGATTACAAATAGTATGCAAAAAAAAATTTACAGGCCATGAACAGGGGCCAAAAGCAGTATTCTCTCAAAAGAAAATACAGCTTGCTTTACCATTTCTGAGCAGTGTTTATGTATTTATTGCTGCTTGATACACCTTGGGTAGCAGAGTTTTCCCAAGAAGCAATTCTTAGACACATTATAGGACCCTGGCCTTGGCTCTTCATTTCTTTCCCTCCCTGCACACGAGGTGAGTAGGTTTTGCTCTGTTCCACACTCCTGCCATAACATTCAGCACGACCAACATATCATTGTCCTGCTGTATCTTAATTTAGTGATGTCTAGTTCATATGTGCATGTTATCCATATGTGTTAAGTGCCATGAGCTAAATTATAAAATTCTTCCCACAATACTACCACTGTCTAGCAGTAGACAAGGCCTAGATACTCTGCCTCTGCCAATGTCTTCACCTAGCCCTTTTTCCATTGCTTAGGCACAATCTCCAATCACTCCAGCCTGCCCTGAACTATCACATCCCTGACTTTAACCTGTGTTCTTCCCTTTCCCTGAGATTCTCCTCCTATGGGTCTGTTGCAAGGGAGGGGGTCACTTGTTTGCCCCGGCCGTCCAGTTAGCTTACACCCGAAATAACCACATAGAAACTGTATTAATTAAAACACTGCTTAGCCCATTAGCTCTAGTTTCTTGTTGGCTAATCCTTACATATTAGTTTAACCCATCTCCATTAATTTGTGTATCACCACGTGGCAGTGGCTTACCCGAGATTATAACCAGCATCCATCTCAGGCGGAGGATCCATGGCTTCTCCCTGACTCTGCTTTCTTCCTCCCAGCATTCAGTTCTGTTTTCCCTGGCTACCTATGTTATGCCCTATCAGGCCCAAAGCATTATCTTTATTCATTAACCAGTGAAAGCAACACAAGAACAGAAGACCCTCCCTCCTACACCATGGGTCTGTGCATGGCTGGTGCCTCATGACCTTCAGGTCTCAGATCCAGCTATGGTTCCTCAGAGATTCTGATCTCTAAGCTTCCTTTTGCCTACATAATTTTGGTTTTGTTTACTGAACTTTCTGTAGGGAGATTTCTAGTTGGTCTTAACAATAAAAACCTGGAGTCAGATATAGGGGGTAAAAACAGAAAGATCAGAGAAGCAGGGTAAGCCAGCCACTAGCTGAATCCACAAACTAAATTATGAGCTCCTCTCTCCACCCAGCCATATTGCTCCTGTCTCTGCCTCCCTAGTGCTGGGATTAAAGTTGTGAGCCACTACAGCTTAGCTCTGTTTCTCTTTTAGATTGATTCAGTCTCGTGTATCCCAGGATGGCCTTGAACTCATAGAGATCACTCTGCCTCTGGCTCCCGAGTGCTGTGATTAAAGGTGGGTGCCACCACTGCCTAGCCTCTATGGCTAACTAGTGTGCCTAGCTCCACACTCTGATCTTCAGGCAAGTTTTATTTGTTAAAGCACAAAAAAAATTATCACCACAGCTTTTCATGTTCTAAAATCACCGAGTCCACAAACTTGCCCATCACACACTTGCCCCACCTCTGTCTAAGCTCCCCAAGTGCAGGAGAGGATGCTGAGGTGGCCTTTTCTGACAAGCCAAGTCCCCAGAATACCCAGGAGAGTGCTAGGCTGCAACAGAACATCCACCAAACCAACAATCTGCATAAATATGCTACCACGTGGTGGATAATAGAAAAGGAACGCCAAATACAGCTACCTAAGTCTAGGTATAGAAAAACATGTGCCAGTGTGGGTTAGGCCTAGGCTAGACCTACCCACTTTAACACTGGGATGAGAAAGAGTGGTCCAGATAAAAGACAATACCTAATAAATATACTGAAAAAAAAACTATTAATATAGCCCTGACACCATACCTCACCTAAATACCTTAAATATTGTCTACTTCTTAGTGAGAGAAATTTCTATTTCGCTTAATTATTGGGCAGGAGCACGTGCCGCAGCACTTGTGTGGACATCAGGGGACAACTTGGTGGGGTCAGTTCTCTCCTTCTACCTTGTGGACTCCAGGGATAAAATTCAAGTTGTCAGGCTTGGTACCAAGAATCTTTCATCCGCTGAGCCATCTCACCTGCCCATCTCTTTGTTAAGAGGGTTTTGTGCAGAAGACCTTAAAATAGACATTTCTTCTTACATGCTGGATCACATGGCTTATGAATATCCAAAGATCTAAGATGTAATGTTCATTCGGCTGTGAAGAAACACGCCTTTTACATTAATCCAAAACCACCTTTAGTCAGTTCACGAGTCTCTGTGCTGTGAGACTAGCAGAAAGAGAGAGAGGAGAGAGGCAGACATGCAGACAAAGAGAGACCACAAGGGAGAGAGGGAGAGAGAGAGAGAGAGAAAGAGAGAGAGAGAGAGAGAGAGAGAGAGAGAGAGAGAGAGAGAGATTGTCCTCTCGACTCCCAAAAGGATTATTTTGTGTTCCTTCCTAATATTTGTACTTTCTAATCTCCAGAAAGTACCCTCAAATATTGTGTGTTTGGAACCTTCTTTTGTTGCCCAGACTGCTGTATCAGAGGACTACACAAAACCTAATCTTAAGCCACAGTCATGGCAGCACGGCTTTGGAGACTAGAAGTCCAGGATCCCAGGGTACACGGAGTTGCCCATCTGAGGGCGGTTGTGCTGGGGAATCTACTCCATGCCTCGTCTGTCTGTGGTACCTGACTCACTATCTCTGATGAACTTTGATTTATAGGTGCACCACCTTGATTGCTGCCCAGATGGTCTCCTTTGTGTGGCTGTCTCTGCCCCAATTTAAGACTCTAGGGATCTTAGGGGCTCAACTGAAGACATAATCCAGAGTCTCATATTAGAAACGCATGTTCCTGGCAGAATGTGCTTCTGCGGGGAGAAGATAATAAGTATGGGATCCACTTGCAAGCACCGTGGAGGCAGACTTGCAGGCCACTCAGGGAAGAAAGGTACAAGGGAAGAGACTGGATTTACAAGACAGCCTGGGAGGGGCCCTAGAAGAAAGACTGGAGACTAATGCTCCTCACAGAGGGGCCACAGGACCCCAAACCACCAGCAAGATCACATCATCCACAGGTCTAGCTGTAATTTCAAAAGTGATAAGACACAGAGTGTCTAGGAAACAAGACACCTCAGTTAGAAAGTGCAAGAGCTGGACCTTATTTAGGAAATATACAGATGAGAAACTGAACTTTGCTCAAGAAGTCAGGGTTGACCCCGACAGAGCCTTGCTTTTAGGAAGTAGTCACATAATCACCATGGATGAGCTAGCTGAAGGAGGAGGTAAATAATGAACCTACCCTCACTCCTGTTACCCCCTCCTCCAGTGGAGAAAAGAATGCAGAGCAGTGTAAACATATCAAGGGCTGGATTAGACTTCGGCACACATATGCACACAAGTGCAGCCAGGGGTTTTCTTGCCCTGCCACACAGATGTCAGATTTCTTCTCCCCAACCAAGCACTAGTCATCGCTGGGACTTAGTCTCAAAGCTGTCCTCAGTATTGAGGCTCCCAAACAACCCACTGCAAGAAGTAATTATTTCTAGGACCAAGAATTCTGTCTTTGAGTCCCAACCTGATCTAAGTTCCTCCTGCAAAGGGCTGTGGATCTACAGCCAAGAATGCAATCAAAGAGAAGGACAACCTGGAATCTTATCTTTCCCTTTGTACTTCAGACAGCGCCATCAGCATCAAGGGAGCAGGGAAGGCTGCCCCTGGAGAATCAAGCATGCACCACGCACCTAGGCATGAGACTCGCGCCTCCTTTGAAAGCCAGGGTTTAAGAAGAGAAATTGCTCAGAAATGAGAACTTGAAAGAGAGACAAGAAAAGAGAAAGAGACCAAGAGAGAAAGTTCACGCCCCTCAAAGTGAATTTCAAACCCCTATCACAAGCAATATCCAGCTAAGAAAAAGCAAGGGAAAAACCTATTCCCTTGACAATAAAGCCACAGACCTCCCAGCAGACGAAAATGCAGACAGAGAACAGCACTCTGTGACAGAGGCATAAATGACAGTGCAGAACTCACAGGATGGAACACCTTACAAGTGCAAAGGCACTCTGCGGTGTGGGCCTCCGAGGCACTGTGTTCTTCATCCTGCCCGACGTCCGCAGGACAAACATCTACAGCTCTACAGTGAACAACTGGCAAAGGGGATGAATTCAAGCCCACGGTGAGAGTCTAGAGGCTCTGAGGACAAGAGCTAATGGCAATTATTTAGTTTTAATAACTGGGTAATTGCTGACCAGACCATCGGAAGCCAAAAGGCCAATGACTTTGCTTTGCCAAGAAAACCAAGGGTTAGGTGTCAACTGCATAAAATTAAGTGGGCTGCTGCCTGGGTCACTCCTAATTGGGTTGTGCTGCCACATGACACGAGAACACCCCGTTTGGGTCAGGGGGGTCTCTGGCAGACTCACCTGGACAGATGAGGCACAAACTTTTGTGAAATGTAATTGGCTAAAAAAAAATTTCAAAAATCTTTAACTTGGACAGCAGCAGCTGTCTGATGCCGGAGTGGGTCAGAAGTGCAAGGGTAGCAGATGATCGTGTACACAGAAACAGATCTTCATGTTTCGGGAGAAGCCAAGGGGGATAGCTCAGGAGGTCCTAGAAGCAGGTGGAACCTTTAGAAGGGCAAGGTCTTCGTATTTAGCCCTAGACACGGCTGATGGAAAAGTCTAGTCGATCTCCTTGGGTGCCAGCACAGCATTCAACATTCCAGACATATCCTGTGCTTCCAGCAGCTTGGAAGGATGGTGCTGAGCTCCCGGAGGAGCTGTCTTGAATGTGTGCTGTCTAAGGGTCAATGTATCCAAAAGGACTCCTCCAATTCCATCAACCGCTCTACTTTGAATGCTCGCCCCACCCTACATTCCTCCACCCCAGGCCCTTTTCACTGGCACCACGCCTTCTTTTCTCCTATTCAGATCTTGCTGACTGCTGCTGACTGGCTCACTTTCCCAGCTACCTTTCTTATACAGATCAAGCCTACCTGCCCAGGGACCGCACTGTCTACAGTGGACTGGACCCACCCACATTAATCAGCAGTCAAGAAAATGCACCACAGATATGTCCACAGGCCACTACAATGGAGGCAAATCCTCAGTTTAGATTCCCTCTTCCCAAGAGGGAGAAGATTGCATGCCTAGGTCTGTATCGTTGTTGACAAAAACTGTAACATCTTCCTTACCCTCCCTTAAGAAGCCCTGTTCATAAAGAAGGTACTAGAAGAGTGTGACCTGCCCCACATCATTATTGACCCCTGCTGAACTGAGCTCTTGGTTAACTCAAAGCTCAAAGGATGCTTAGAGATCATCCGATCCAACTCTACTTTTCAAAAAGAATCCATGGCCCAGACAGATTACATGGCTGTTCAGACATCCTTTTATTTATTCTTACTGTAAGAATGAGACCCTCCTCTCTCTAATCTGTTATATGCTTCTGAAATATGAAGTTTCAGTATGATCCTATTTTTCTAGTTTCTCATACATTCCCCTGCATATTTAACACTGAATCAGACAGTAGTGTTTCATTATCAACACTTTGCCCATTATTTCTTAGCATGGGTTCCTTCCTTGGGGGACCACTGATGTCCTAACTCTATATAATAGCACTGTGGGCTTAGAGAGACCTCAACTCTTCTGGCCACACTGATGACAGGCTGCATAATAACCTGGAATTTTATGAAAGAAAAATTAAAAAAAAAACACTTTATCTGCTTTGTCTGATGAGAGACATAGATCAGGCAGCAAACAGGGGAAGCAGGGTTGGGTCTCCCCACAAATCCCCCTGCACCAGACCAGACACATCACTTTCATTTGGTTCCCCACCACCACCACCAGACCAGACACATCACTTTCATTTGGTTCCGTCACACTAACTGTGTGCAATTATTTACATAAGTGAAAGCTTGCAAAAGTCAAAAACTGAGGCTAATGGATGAGAATAGAGAACATTATGATTCTGACCGACAAATGTGATGATGGTGAAGAGGCAAAGGGACGTCATTCCAGACCATAAAATAAAATTCTTTGTCTCTCTGACTCACTCCCAGTGTTCTCCATGGATACAAATACTCTCCGGGCTATTTGTAGAAGCCCCCAGCATATCTCAGTTTCTAGGTTTTACATTGTTCTCCCCACCTGGAGTGCCTTCACTCCCATTTGCCATTGAATCCTAGGTATTTAGGGGTATTCTCTTCCTCCTGACTTCTGTATCTACTTCACTACTTTCTGTCATAGTTTTTTGTCTCCTCGTAGACAGTCTCAGCTCTCCTGTAACCTAACTGTTGATCTGAAGGTTCAGTCCCTTCATAGTGAGTCCAGATTCTCTTTTCTAGAAAATTGAAGTACGGGCATGTATCAGACATACAGTCAATAGTCAGTCAGCAGAGAGGGCGGGAGAGGGGAGAGGAAGAAAGGTAAGTTAGTTAGGTTTCAAGACGTTGTTAATAACTCTAGATGAATTAATATTCTACCCACCTCACATGCTTCCTGATACACACACACACACACACACACACAGAGGCACATATAAGACTATTTTTAGACAACCAGAATAAATTCACCTGGAATGCATTAGCCACACAGCTTGGCTAAGATTAGCCAGGTTACCTCTTTAAATTTAATTTAATTTTCCCTCTCACATCCTGCTCCAACCCATCCTAACTCCATCTGGATTACATTAGCAATTGGAGGAAAGGAGCAAATGGGTAAATGTGCTGGCAGGAATGGGATGTGATCCCACAATTCAAATTACCACCCTTTAATGTGTGGAATAAATCTTTATCAATGCTAATAAACAAGATGCCAATCAAAGGGGACAGAGGTCTGAGCCTAGCTAGGTAGAGCCCCTGCAGGGACGAGTTTCGATAATCACCTTTAATTTCTCTCTGAATATCCCAAGATCCAAGAAGGTTGGATGGGAATCGCTTCCTGAGAATTTCTCATTACCCTGAAACCAAGCAGAGAGGCTCTAAACCCAAGCTTGCTTCCAGCTACAAAACCTAAAGAAGTTCCACTACCTTCCTAGGTCTCTCTTGACTTTCACCTTTAACACCTATGCTAGAAATGCTGAAGCAGAAAGATTAACTCCACCTCCACCCTCCCACCCCTGCCCCTCACTCCCCACCCCACCTCTCCACACAAGCTCCACCCCAACCCTGCCTCCCCACAAAGCTCCACCACACTCACAACCCCTACCTCCCCACACACACTATCCACAAACACAGTCTTGAACTTTTCCTCTAACATTTGCTGATCCCTGCTGGTGCACAGCCTGCGCCCTCTACAGGATGACACCTTAAAGCAGACAATAAGACACAAAGCAAGAAGACATAAAGCCCGTGGTTCCCAGCCTGGCTGCACAATCAAGCTGGTGAGTTGGCTAACAGCAGGAGATGTCTGATCCAGTCTTAGGTGGGGCCTGACAGTCTAACCTTTAACCCGGGTTGGAGGGGATTCCAAAGAACAGACCCATGGTACCCACACGACCCACGGAACCCATCCACATGACCTAAAGGGCCCACAGGAAAACTGATGGACACGGAAATAGAAGCAGCTTGTGTTGCGCGGAGGAGCTGCTTGTTCATCCCTGCCGCCGAGAACCGAAATAACCACACAGAAACTGTATTAGTTAAAATACTGATGGCCCAGTAGTTCTAACTTCTAATTGGTTGGCTAACTCTTACATATTAATTTAACCCATTTCCATTCATCTGTGTGTCACCCAAAGGTCGTGGCCTACCAGCAAAGTTTCAGCACGTCTATCTCTGGCAGCAGATTCATGGCGTCCCTCTGACTCTGCTTTCCTCCTCCCAGCATTCAGTCCAGTTCTCCCTGCCTACCTAAGTTCTTGCCCTACTATCAACAGGCCAAGGCAGTTTCTTTATTCATTAATGGTAATCACAGCACACAGAGGGGACTCCCACATCAAACTTGTGCTTTGGAGCAGAAGACCTGGCTCCTCAGTTTTTGGGTATGAACAACTTACTTCTTCAGAGGGACATCACAAGGATTTAAACAGCTAACACAAAGCCTGGTATAACACACTGGCCAGAAGGCATCGCAGACAGTTCAGACTCTACCTATCTGGAGTTGTGATTACAGGAGTGTGTAGCAACAACCAGTTTTGTTATGCAGTTGCTGGAGACCTGAACTCGGGTCCTCATGCTTCTGCGGTGAGCACTTCACCAAGAGAGTTGTCTCCCCAGCTCCCACGGACATTTTTTTAATCATAACTTAAGTATAATCTAATGTCCTAGGAATACATAAATTCTCATTTTGAAAAATAAAATACTTTTGAGGTTTCTGAAAACATGGCCACTAGAATGGCATCACGAAATTCTGTATCTGTGGGTCAGCCTTGAAGAGTGTGGCCATTGATCTCAGAAGCATCTCCTAACACCACGTCAAGCACAGCCCTGCACCACAATACTATCCTCAAGGACAACGTCACACTGAAAAATAAGAACGTGGATGAAAACACCCTTTGAAAAGTCCCTTGAAGATTAATGCACGCTACTGGTCTCTCTTTGAAAAATGGATTCAGAGGGAACTGGGGAGAAACCATCAAGAAATTCCTATTAGACTAATGCAGGCTAATCGTTCACAGTGTTAGGAGACAGGCTCCTGACAGCTAAGCGGGCTGGCTGCACACATCTGTGGTCTCTCTGGTCACATGCTCAGTGTGTCTTCTAGAAGCCAGCCTCAGTGGATGCTTCCATTCGAAGCTTCAGTGTGTGACTTCTCTGCTTGACATTATCTGGCCCAAGCATTCTACAAGGATGCAAAACCGCTGTTCCCTTTATAGTTCTTGGCAAGAAAAATTGCTGGTAAATATCACTTAACCTTTCTCAAACAGCAAAGGTGGCCTTGGTTCCATCCGTCAAATGGATTCCTCACTCTTAATTAAAAAAATTAAAAGATGCCCTGAAACTTTTTTTCCCCCTATGGAAAAAAACCCAAGCAAATCTTATTTGGATAGATTCCCCACGGTTGTCCAAAGTCAATGCCAGATTCTGAAAAGACACCTCGCCAGGTGCAGCATTTAATTAAAAGTTCAGTCGACTGAGTGGACATACTGCTTCTTGACTGGTCAATAGCTAGAAAGAGTTTTATAAATTATTTTTGAAGCTCCAGTCTCAGCCTCCATAAAACGTTTTTGCTATCATGCTGCGTGTTTCAAACTTCTCACGAAATTTTACTGGCACACTCTGTCCAAGGTTGCTGAATTACCCAAGACAAATGGCTATATCCAAACACTCAGCATACAGAGAAAATGTTAACTCGGGTTTTCAGTCCACCACAACTAATAGAACCCAAGCAGTAACTTCAGCTTCCATGGAATGACTCAGACTGCTCGATGATCTCTGAACAGGAAATAGTCAAACAAGAGTAATTAGTTCCCCTGGAAATGATAACGCAAGGTTAAATTTCCATCACTGTACACATTATACTCACAGGGAGACAAACCTAAAAGCTGTAGGCTTTTCATCAAAACCATAAGAGGGAGGTCAAATGCGCAGTTATCTACAGCAAACTGTGAACTGTACACTTGAAGTCTGTCTACATGTTTCAAAAGGGTTTCCTTCAGTGGTAATCAGCCCGCATCATGTTTGTCAACAGCTGCAACCTTCCTTAGCTTTGCAATGCAATCCTACCCCATTCTGAAAATGGTTTTTGGTTTCTCTGTTTGTTTGATTGCTTGCTCGCTTACGTTTTATTGGCGGAGGAAGTTGCTCAGTAAGTAAAGTGTTTGTTCCTCAGACCCTAGGACCCGAGTGAGAGAACAGAATACATAGTTTGGTTTTGTTAAAAAATTTTAAAAAATTAAAAGGCATCAAGCTTTGTGAGGTTGCATTTGAAATCCCAGCCCTGGGGATACAGAGATAGGAAAATATTTGGTGCTGGTAGTTCAGCCAATATAATTGATTGGTGAGTCCAAGCCAGGGAGAAGCCCTGCCTCAAAAACAAGCCTGTGAAATGACTCAATAGAGAGAAGTAAATGCAGACGACCTGAGTTCAATCCCAGAGACCCACAAAGGAAAGAATAACTCCCCCCAGTTGTCCTCTGACTGCCACACGTGCAGCGGCACACATGTATACGTGCACACATTCTTTCCTCAACAGCGAAAGATTCTTAACAACTTGGGTTCAGCTAGAACGTTTAGAGGTAACTGAACAAGAAACCCAATTCCTT
Organism: Myodes glareolus; assembly: GCF_982192425.1. Lineage (NCBI taxonomy): Eukaryota > Metazoa > Chordata > Mammalia > Rodentia > Cricetidae > Myodes > Myodes glareolus. Next base: position 13,499,987 of record NC_142032.1, read on the forward strand.
CCAGAGATAAACCTTGGTTTTTCCACGCATCCCTCCCATTAGCACCTGAGCCTTAAGTGAGAAGATGAGGTCTTAACTAAATGAATAAAACCAGAGTGATAAAATTCTAGTTCCTACTAAGTCACTGTAGGATATCTCTGGGTAGGTGCCACTTCTGTTTCCTTCCTCATGTCACACTACTTAGGTGAGCAGACACACAGCTATAAATGTGCCTTCCTTCCGGGGGCATAGCTTATTATAGCCTGTTGCAGCCCAGAATGTCATGAATGAAAGGGATCTGAGTCTAGCCTCTCATTTCAGTTGAGAAAGCTGAAAACCACAGCCAAACGTCCTAACCCCTCACCAGGAAGGGGGCTATCACTTACTCACTGCCACCATTTGCAAGGGCTTTAGAGCAAAAGCTATCCTAGACTCTTCTGTATTGATTTATCCCTCTTTTGTAGTGACTGGGGACACACTGGGGATTAAAACTGGGGCCTTGCACAAGCTAGACAAGCACTCTAACTCTGAGATAGGTCCCCATCCTTTCTTTACTTTCTGTGTTTGAGACAGGCTTTTACAAAGTTTTCTGAGCTGTCCATGAACTTTCTGTATGTCCCAAGAAGGTCTTAAAGTAGTGATCTTTATCTCTCAACCTCCCAAGTGACTAACATTACAGGCTTGACCTCTACTCAACTTGTATCATCCGGGAAGCAAATATATTTTATTACACAATAGCAACTACATTGTAACTAGTTCCCGGGTTCCAGACTAGCAGACCTCTTAAAGGCAGGTAAGAACACTTGCCAATCATCTGCTCATGACACTCAGTCCTCCCACTAACGGATACAACAGTATTAACAGAAATGACTTTGAATCTACATAGTCTTTCAACCTAGAAAGTACAGTATCTTCCAGGAAAACCCATCTCATCATCAGGAAGAACGTGTTCTTCATGAAGACCCTAAATGTGTCTTTCTGTGAATTTTCTATGTTAGTGTAGTTCTAAATCTTGGCTCAGTGTTAAGTGATTGGAATTCCTTTTGTATTTGACACACATCCCTACATCTAAAAGGTTGCTGTCACTGACCCTTCCTTCCTTTCTCTCTTGCCATATAATACTCTCCTTGCATGTCTTCCAAGTTGCCATGCCTCACTATGTATCCACAAAAGCTAAAAGAATTTTACAAATCCAAGTATTACAATATACTATTTTCAACTGAAAGTGCATAATACACTCTCATTCTAGAATATGCATCTATTAACATAGATTAAAGCTGCATGAGCTTTTTCGTTTGTCACACTTGACTCATAGCGAGCCTTAAGCTTACTATTTCCCAAGCTTCTTAATAATATTTTCCTCATGCTACTAATTCTATGAAACATCTCCCTCATCCTATTTCATGCAGTTTAATTTTGGGATTTGTAGAACTTTACATTTATCCCTGCCACATTTGTTCTGTTAGACTTGGCCCAGATCTCTAGTCTATAAATATCATTTTATATCCTGTTTCTATCTTAGCATTCAATGTCCCTCCTGTCTTTGTATTATTTGCACATCCGATGAATATGCCATCAATATCTTCTCCAAGATGAGGGAAGTAATGCCTGCATCTCTTAGCTAGACTGGCAGGCAGGACAATGCCTTTAAGTAGGTCGCTGGGAAATATCTCTAGGTTAACTTTGAGCTAGTAACATTTTTTGAGATTATAATTTAATTACATTTCTCCCTTTCCTTTCCTCCCTCTAAACCTTTCCTATACTCCTTCCCACTCTCATTCAAATTTATGACTTCCTTTATATTCATTATTATTACATACATATATGTATATATATTACCAAATATAACCTGTTCAGTCCACATCAGTGTTAGTATCTTTTTAAGTGTGATTGAACAGTAACTAGCTCATCCAGTTCCCCTTAAATGTGCTTGCTTTTTTATCACCATAGTCAGTACACATTGAAGATATTCAGATACATTGCAAATGTTGTCTCTGTTTGTACTTGATTGTTTCAGTTTTGGTTTGAGTTTGCTTGTTCACACCTAATAGCTTAGTAACCCTTGCCACAGAAAAAAGACTGGTGCTAGCAAGTAATTCTACTAATTCAAGAATTACTTGCCAGCTCCATCCCTTGCTGCAACCAATGATCATCACGTCTTCTTCATTATTTCAACCTCCTGTATCTGCCCTATTCTTTCCCAGGCCAGTGTTTCAGGGTTAGGGCATCTATCACCTGACGCTTCTCTGTTTCATCCTCCGAGGTCCCCTGAGTCCTTTGGTCATCTGCCAAGTACAACTTTTAGAGCTCTGACACACCTGGGTTAACTAAGGTGGATATGCTACCCCTCCAAAGTCATGTCACACAGCCACACGGCTTCTCTCTTCTATCCATGCTCATTTAAACACTGTTTCCACCCTGTTAACCTGAGAGCGTTTCCCTTAACAGAAAATGGAAAATGAGAGAGGAGCCAGAGGTTCTCAGAATCCCTGTCTTCTATCCCTCTGAGGAAAGTCTCTGTCTCATCATTCCAAACATTTCTAAAAATCCAAGTGCTGTCCTTAAGATTACTCTAAAATCTCACCTAAGATGCTCCCTTCTGAGTTCCGTGAGCTTATGTTATGGGCACCTCACCTGCGCATGTGTTTTTAAAACTGCCCTTAACACTGTGTCTAGGGCTGATCAAGAAAATCGAAAGTTGTATTATCAGTTAATAATTTATTCTTATCCTTTGTTGATGCTCAAAGAACAGCACTTAATGTTTTTTGCAAGAGATCTATAATTGACATAGGCTCCTGAAATACAACGAGACAAGGCTTTGGAAAGGTGAAAATAATTCCAGGAAAAGGGAATCAAAGAAATACTCTTTAAAACATTAAACATATGAAATATAAGCAAACTAATTCACTAAAATATATAAAAACTGAAGGCGATACTAGATAGGAGGAGGAAATGCAGGTTTTGAAATTGGCAAACTTTGAGCTTAAATTTATTTAAATATGTTCAGTTCATACTAGATGTGGCTAATCTTAAAATAGTTACCTCCCTTTTCCTAAAGCCTTCTTTCTCATATGGGAACGACAGATATCCTAAAGGGGACTGTGGAGAAAGGAGCCTGAGGAAGTCATGAGTTTGCACAGTTATTGGCATATAATGAACACTCATTAAATTTGACAACATTTTATACACTTCTATTTAAAATACACCTTTATTTGATCACTTGAGCCAAAGATGCCCCAATTTTCAGGCAGCATGGAATATGAAGGAGATATAAATATTTTAGAAGAAAAGAAAGTAGGAAACGGCTGATGTGCAGAAGCCACAGCCATGTTCAAATTGATAAAGTCATCTCTCAATCAGCCTCTGGCTTTATGCTACAACCTTCTAGGACAAGCACCCTAAAGCATGCAGCCTCGTAACTACGACGCATACCAATACAAACTCTCACATCTATCTCTCTGTCTCTTCCTGTACACACTGAGAGGTAGACAGCAAGGCTTCTTCAGAGGCAGAGATCAGAGACCAAAGCACAACTTTCCAATCTACCCAGAAAGCACCTGCCAGGCTGAGGAAATGCGTCCGTAAGCAAGCATGAAAACCTGAGTCCAGATCCCCAACACCCATATAAGAGTTGTGTGTGATGTCACACATCTGTAACCCTAGAGTTTGGAAGGGTAGACACAGGTGGATCCCCTGGACCTAGACATCACTTGCTAAACAGTGAGCTCCTGACTCAGCGAGAAACCCTTTCTCAAAAGAATAAAGTTGGGAGTAACTAAGGAAGACAGCATGTCAGCCATTGGTCTCCACACACATGTACATGCATTTGCATGAGTACATACAAAATATACACTACACATACACACAGAGAAATATTAATTTTAAAGCCGTTATAATAGATAGCATCAGTTGGCGTCCATGTTCCAGATTCTCAAACCTATGACTTGGCTTCATGACCCTGTCCTGTTTTAAAATGTAAAATGAATTAAAAATGGTCACCTGGTCACATCTGGAAAAACTGGACTCTGAGAAAATGTGTAGGAATCTGGTGGCATTTTGGTGATCTTGAAGGAACATCTAGACTTTTGCCCTGGATTTTTAATGACTTTGACCATGCTGAGACTTGATCTTAGCCTCCACCATCCCCACAATGCCCACAGTATCTTTCCAACACACTTATTTTCTTGCTTAAGTGAATTACAATTGGTTCTCAAGGTTTTTAATTGAAAAAATAAAATGGAATTAATACACTGGAAAAAAAAAACAAGAAAAATGCTATGGTCAGACTGACTCAACCTGTGGCTACACATGCTGCCAACACAAGAAAGATCTGATAGAGCAAACTGTGCAGGACTCAGTATTTGAATGGAAAGATAAAGAATTGCTTCATCAAGCTGTGTCACCAATCCTATAAGACAAAGATAGCTTTAGAGTAAGTCAACATGAAATTGGAGGAAAGTTAGAACTGGCAAAAAGAAATCCTTCTCAAAGTTTAAGACTTCATGCAAATAAAGCACCCATGTTGGCAAGGCTCTTACCACACACTGGCTTCTGTTCAGCCTTCTGTGGGCGTGAGCTTTCTTAATCTTCACCGTGTAGTGTTGTGCTATGATCAATACCGTTAAACACTATGAAACTCAGAGACCGGGAGACCCGCTTCCACAGTCAGCAAGCAGAAGATCTGAGCTTCAAACCTAAGCTCTTCGCAGTGTACAGGTGGGGTTCTAGCCAACTCACTGTGTTCCCCAGTTGCTGGAGAAATCAGTGTGGAAGTACAGACACAGAGAGAGGAAATCAACTCGCAGGAGTCAGTGTGTATATTCCACGTGTACTTGTTCATTTCCTCACATTTACAGAAGCTTCTTACCTGCCAGGGACTGCAAGGGTATGAAGCATCTCCCCTTACAGTTCTAGCTGGAAAAGTTTCTCTTCTAGACCATGAGTCCCCAGAGCTATAGGACTAATACACTGAACAGGTATTCGATAATCATTAAGATTCAACCTACACCACATCCTTTCCAACCTGCATCTTATTCTCCTTCACTGACTCCCCAGGAGTCCCAGGTATCATTTGCTAAAGATTTCTCAAAGCATGTGGGGTGTCTCTGAGTGTCTCCTTTATTAACATAAACTATTTGTCCCTGTGACTGTGCTGTTCATCTACCTCACTAGACCTTAGATGCATTAATGACACAGGTAGATACTCAACAAAGGTATGCTGAATGCAGTCTTGAATATGGCTTGCCTGTCTCTTCAGAACAAGGCCTTTGAAGACAAAAGCTCGGGGCAACGGATCCGCCGGAAGAGCTGGAGTTTTCCTAAACTAACTCTTCCCATTGCTTCTGCCTTTTGATGAGCAGCTATCACCATCTTGGAAGAAGCCAGCCAAACCATTTCGGACTGAGCTACAGGACAATGGAGCACTGAGCTACAGGACAATGGAGCAGAGTGCCCTTGAGTCACACCCAAGGTGCGAAGCAGCCCCATGAGTTTAAACCTTCATCACCTTCGGGAGGGGAAGCTCCATAGCTTCTCAACAGCAGGGATTTGAGATCACAGGCAGAGCTGAACATTGCTGTGCACCCAGGAGCTTTGTAATTTTGAACACATACTCTTTTCTGAATCAGGCTCTTTCTTGTTTTTTAACTGACTTCATGGTCATTATGAAGCTTATATTAGAATAATCAAATAAATGAAGATGTGAATTCACAGTAATTATCAATAAATATTGATAATTGACTAACTGGCTAATAGGCACTAATTTAATAGGCACATTCACTAACGCCTATTAAAAGTATCTACTGGTCCTTTAGGTGTCAATGTGTCCCTAACATCCATCAGAATAAACTGGTAAAGAAAATGAATTATGTGCGTACAGGGAGTAGCATTCAGCTTTTAAAGAAAGAATTGTCTGCAATAATGCACATGAATTCCAAGGACATTGTATTGAGTGAATCAAAGCAGACACAGAGAACAAACACTACATGACCTCACAGAATGAACATGAAAGAGTCGGGCTCATGGGCGCAGAGAGTAGAATGTTAGCTGTCACAGCTGGGAGAGGTGCCAGAAGAAGGACAGAAATTTCTGTTAGGCACGATGGGCAAGTCCTAGTCTTTAGCAGGTGCTGAGTTTGGCAATGCCGTATTCTATACTTAAGTGTTGTTTAAAGGGTAGGTCTGATGTTGAGTTCTTTTAAAAGCAACAACAACAATAACGCTAACTGAAGAGAGCAGGAAGACATATTTGGGATGATAAATAGGACTGGGGCACAGACTGTGGCAATAATTTCATGGGTATAGAGCTACCTCCAAATTTATCATTAATTGTGTAATATATAAAACATACGCAGCAAACACATCCATATGTTCAGTTCTACATCAATGAAGTGGTTCCTACTGATCCTTTCGAATCTTTAGGTCCGCTTTTCTACCTCCTCCATTTTCATCCATTGAGCTGATCAGGTTTTAATGAAGGTGTGGTAGCAGAGAACAGCTGTGAATGACACAGAACTAAGAAAGGAAAGCCACATCATTAACTGAGGATGATAGTCTCATTAACTCAGTTCTCCATCAAACCTCGGGTGGGGAAATACCCTAAAAAGCTTCCAACTCAGACTCCAGGATCTCAAGCCCTATTCACCACACAAAATGGAACATCGCTCCTCAAACCTCCACTAATTTTATGTTTAACTTTTTTAAACAAACCGTAACAAATACTAAGTGTGGCTAATCATCCCCTCATTCCTTTGGTATTCATTGTAATAGCACTAATTACGATAAACACATTCAGAATTAATGTGCATGTCTTATGCATATATCAATTCCGTTCTAATTTGCCATTGATTAACGCCTAGGATGTGAATAAGGAGTCTTCGACTTTGATACACCACTCACGTCTTGGGTAGCACAGCCTGCAGGCTCCAGGCATGCAATACCCAATCAGCAACCTGCAGAGGCAAAGGGCCACTGTGAGCTCTCAGAGAAGACGCAGCCTTTTCCCTCTCAGTGTTCATGTTGTGTTCGGAATGTGAATGAAGAGGCCCCTATTTGGCAAACCTCCACTCAGGACACACAAAAATGAGGTTTGCGGATTTAAAGATTGGACTTCTGCATGTTGAAGACCTGGTTTCAGGTCCTAGCTCCATCCCTGTCTCCAGGCTACTCAAGGACGCCAAGCTTTGGGTCTTACATCAGTAACAGCAGAGATGATCACATGTCCCCATAACATAGCTACGAGGCTTGTGAAAGAAAAAGCAACCACACCACTATTCTCAACATATGGCTTACACTTTTCAACAGCACTACTATAATTATAATTAATAATAATCACGACCATTACATTGAGAAAATGACTGTCACCCGATAGACATCCCACTCAACAGGATGCATTGGTGTAGGTATCACCCACACAGGTCAGGGTGACAAAAGGCTCAGAGTGGAGGAAGGGAGCAAGGCTCTACAAGGCTCTTCTGACAGCCTGTTCACTTGAGATCTCACTTTTACTGGAAACCGTATTTGTTGCTTAAGAAGCTGCGGTGAAAGGCTGAGTTTACAGAGCAGAGTGACAAGGGAGAGTGGAGGGAGAGGTGCCTGGTGAGAAGGCGGACCTGCCACAGTGGCTATGAAAGCAGGGCGTGGTCACACATAGGCATCATCTCAGCTACTCAGAAGGCTGGCGCAGAGGACCGTAAACATGGATTCAGGGCAAACCTGGGCTAATTGGCAAGACCCTGTCCAAAATATAAATAATTAAAAATAGAACTGATTCACTCACTTGCAGTATGGACATGACAACACAGCACACAATTTTACACAGGATCTAAGAGGCGCATGTAGGAAAAGGGATTCAGTGCCCAGGCCATCCTGGGGGTTGGTCAGTTATGTTCACCAAGGAAAAAAAAAACATCTTAGGTACAGTTTAAAGGTACATATCCAACTACCCCGCTTCCCCTTAAAAGTGAATTTCTATCTAAATACAGAAAGTAAAAGATTCTCAGGGTACATCTCCCACCTTCCATCCTCCTATACCATGCCAAACTTAAATTTGGTCTCCAAACCCTGAGGCTCTGGAGTATGGAATCCACTGGAGAAGGAAGATCTTCCTTCAGTTGTCCACGTATCCTGTAGTGAGTGTTCCACACGTTTCCTGAGTGATCGACAATGGCTTGCAAGAACATCACTGTGTTCTATGATACTGCAGAACCAGGTTGAGCTTCAACCTCCCCCCCACCCCCCCGTGAGAAGGATGTTCAGGGTGGCTGAGGCAGAGACTGAGGAAAGAATCATCAAATGCTTATTGAAACTGTAAGGACTCTGCCTCTTAGCGCACGCAGGGAGGCACTTGAGTCTAAAGACCTTGTCTTAATCCTCACACCATGAGGTAGTTCATTTAATCTCTCCGAGGCACAGCTTTATCCTCAGCAAATGAAAGGACCTCACAAGCTCTTACCACCACACAGCATTATCGTGAAATCTGAAGAATGTGGCATATGAACAAATTCTTTCTGTACGATACCACTGAGAGGACTGAAGGAGGTGCGAATACCCACCTTTCTCTACACGTCTCCCACACAGGGCACTCTTAGAACATAGAATTTGTAAGTACTGGTAAGAATCCTTCTGCCTACTTTCTGGTTGGTCTTCCCAAGTCTCAGCCCAAAACCAGCTCTGACAAAGGTGAGAGCTAGACCACATCTGTCATTAAAATTATTACCCTGGGAAAGAGGTGAGCAGTGTCCACCCCTCTTCCCAAGGACAAGCCAAGGTACAATTCCACCAAAGCTCATTCTAGGGAAATGATGAATTTATTGACCTTACTTACAGAACATAGGTGAGGTGTGTGTGTGTGTGTGTGTGTGTGTGTGTGTTGCTGCTCCTCCAAAAGACAGCACCACGAAGTCTCTACCCAGCAGGAATTATGGGTTGCATAGAACAGGGGGTAGGGAGTGGCTGGACACACAGGGGAGTCTCGCGTGTACAGGAGGAAATATGAACAGTCAACAAGCCCAGCTGGGATAGCCCTTTTGCAAGGGACCCATCTTATTTCTTCAAGGTGGCAGTTACTTGGCTCTGGTGACAGTCATACACAACACCATCCAATAGATGTGTCAACTACAATCTGAACCTTCAATGGATGTAGCTGTACTTACCACACTAATCCTTCAATGTCTGCCTAGCTGACTAGTGAGAAAACGTCCCCCTAATTTGTAGAGTCTAGATGGCTGCTATATAGAGCCCAGGCAAGGTCTAAATGCCCATATTTGAGGCCCAAGGTCCAGCTCCCTCCAACCAGGAGTTCTGGGTTGGACTAAGCATAACTGGCTTGATCCAAGGCTCTTTGCATCCTATATTTCGGGGGCCTGGTAACCTCTATGTGACCTTCTGTATGCACATCTGGCTTCCACTCAGCACATCCCTGAAGCAATTGCTTGTCACCCAGAACCATGTTGATTTTCAGTGCAAAAGAATGCAATGGCAAAGGTGATAGAAAACATTTTCTGGCTGAATTTGAGAGGTGGTAGTTTCATCATTACCTGCACAGCAGTAAGAAGAAAGCCCCGCCCCTTCCAAGGTGCCAATCTGGCCTTCCACCCTACCTGTAAAACAACAGGTTCTCCTCTGCCAGTCTCTGCCCCCAACCCCCATCAGCATGACATCAGAGAATACCTGCTAATCCAGACAATGACATCAGAAAAAAAGATGAATAACAGAGCATGCAAAGTATCCGAATTCAACTTTTTTAAAAAGAAAGTTGACACTGAGAGGAAGGTAATTATCCCCTTGCGTGAGAAACAACCCCACACGCCAACACTGGGGTGACAGAGATGTTGGGAATCACCTGACAAGGAGTTTGAAAACACTCTGGTGAATACATATGGATACAATGGAAAGAATAGAAAGCCTCAGCAAAGGACTGGGGCATGTGGAAAAGGAGCCAGATGGCGATTTTCAAATGGACACAATAACCCAAATTGAAAACTCAAAGGCTGGGGCACATAGCAGATCAGAGGAAAGGAAAGAGCAAACTGGGCTTTAAGGTGATACGCAGAAATTACTTTTTGCACAACAGAAAGAAAACAGACTGGGGAAATGCTGAGCAAAATGGGGCCTGTGGGACTGTGTACGCAAAGGTCAGACAGTCGAACTAGAGGGAGGCCAGGGAGGAAATGGAGCTAAAAAGAATGATAGAAATTGCTCCAAATTTAGTAAAAGGCAAAAACCTAGAGATTGAAAGTAACTGGCCACTCACATGCAGCAAACTCAAAGAAGTCTAAGCCAGGATAAATCCCAAACAAAAACTGAAGACACAGACCAAATCTTGAAAGCTTATCTATAGAGGAAATACATTTTGAAGATGAAGTCAGGAAGGCTCTAAAAGCCTAGGGCTGGCAGGGTGGTAGGCAGTAGCCTGGAGCTCATGAAGGCCCTGCCCTGAACGCACCACCCAGTCCCTAGATCACCTGGCTCTGAGCAATGGCAGAATATCCAAAACAGAAAATGTTCATGTTCTGGATTGGACCTCCTGGGAAAACATCTATGGTGCATGCTGCCGCTAGAGGCCATGGCTCCATAGTGGATCCAGGCTGGTATCTGTGGTCTGAGATGCTGTCACAGGCTGTGCTGATGCCTGTGGACTGTATTACTACTGCAGGCCATATAGATGCCCATGGTCAGTGCTGCCACTGGAGGCCATGTTGGCATCTGTGATCTGTGCTGCTGACAGACGCCATGTTGATGTCTATGATCAGGGCTACCACTGGGGACTATGTTGATGTCCTTAGCCCATCCTGCCATGAGGGCTATGTTGGTATCTGTAGTCTCTGTTGCAGCCAGAGGCCATGTCGACGTGTGTGGTCCATGTTGTCACTAGAGACCATTATTAAGGCTGCCGCAAGGAACCATGTTGGTGTCTGGGGTCTCTGATGTCACCAGGATCAAAGTTGATGAGAGACATTAAAAGTTTTTGCAACAACCTCCCCTCCTCCCCCCTCCAAGAAGAAACACTCTAGACAGAAAATCATTAAAGAGAGTCCTTAAAATTTGTGATAAAGATGCTGAAGTCCAGCTCTTCACAATTGATAGATTCTGGTGAGGGGTGTGGAAAAAGACTCAGTTATCTTTAAGGGTCTGGTTACTGGGAGTTTGACTATGCTCCAATGAGTGCATGGGCAATACAAACTATGCTTTGTGTATGGGGCTTAAGGGTGAGAGAGTGGACCTGGGAGGAATGGGGAGTGAGTGTGATCAGTGTACATTGTTTGAAATTCCCAAGTAATCAATAAAAATATTACGTTGGAAAAAATATCAGGATGGCAAAGAAAGGCACATCCCCATTCAAGTGTGTAAGAAGAAAGAACACTTAATACTAAATTTTATATCCAGCAAAAGTATCCTTCAAGAAGGAAAGGGCAAATTGAAACATTCTCAAAAACAAAAAACAAAAAAAACCAGAATGTATCTGTTTCCTTGTTTCTTCTAAAGATCTGAAAAGCATCATTGTTTCAAGTACTCAAAGAGGCCACAGAGAACCTTGAGACATTCATCTCTACAGCTTCTGGCCTGAGTTCTGAATTCACTGCTGCTTGAGAGACAGGAGGAAGACTTAGCTAAATGGTCTTTGCCTGTTTGTAGCGAATGCTTTTATCACCAAGGAACTTCTGTTGAATCTTAAGGCATTGGATTTTGTAAATCTCAGAGGAAATTATAAAACTGAAGTCAGTTCTGAACTATGCACCCAAATATACAGAAAGCAAGCATTTTTCTGCATAGCACCCTGAAAGATACTTTATTCACCCATGCATCTGATGGCTGCTTCACAACTGTTTGCCTCAGAGTCTTCCACCCACTCGGTACACGGATTTCAGAAGAGAAAGACAGTATGGATGCTGGGGAGACCTGACATCACCCAGAAGCTGCAGCACAAGAAGACATGCAAACTTTGTCCAAAAAGAAAAGTAAGAACAGCCGGTTGCCTCGCTGTCTGCTGAGCTCTGAGTTCTGATATTACCAGGTGTTTCTAAAGGGCTACGGCGAAATGCTGCTTCAGATGAATCAAGACCCCGTGTCTGGAGAGGGCTTGGGTGGGGTCAGTGTAAAATGTCACCGATGTGGGGGTGAGTGGAGAACCAAGGAAAAGTCATCACATTCAAAATGTGATCCATCGAGGCAGAAAGACGACAGTGACCCAATCAAGTTTTCAATTGAAGAGAAGTCAAAAGAAGTCTCTCGGGACTGAAACATTTTAAAGAAAAAGTTCACTTGCCAAGAATATGAAGAAAGAAGCTTCCAAAAGTACTCACTCCCTAGAGAGGAAACATAACTACTATCTAATTGAAAACACTGCAATACTGTCAAGGCAGTAAGAAGTGGTACAATGCCATAAATCTTTGGGGATAGTGACAGCAATATCCAAAATCATGAGCGGTAATGCATCAGTGCCAATTAAAACAGCTCTCAGTCTCTGCAGGAGACTGACAGGGCACCGCCACGAAGGGCCAGTGGTGTGTCTGTCACCGGGTGGCACATGAGGCCTCTCCACTTGGGAGTTCATTCTTCAGGAAGACATTGGATCACCAAGGACAAAACTTCCCTTCCACTTGAGAGAGAAACCACCCTGATTCTAAGGTGCTCGCCAGGAGCCTTCACAGGGTGCTCAGCTGGTTCACAAGAAGGTCTGATAGAAGAGGCGCAAATGGCCACAGTCACCGAGGATACTCTCAGGCCCGAGGCCCAGGAACTCATGCACTCAAGAATTAAGGCAACAAATTTCGTCTGGTCACAGGAGGACAATTAAGGATGCTGGCTGGTTTGTTTCATAAGTGGATTCCTGGGCAGCCCGAGTATGACAGCTGTTTAACATCGGCCCAAGGGGATGCGCTGAGATGAAAGAGAAAATGAGTTCACCCAAGCCTCATCCTACTATTAAAAGGAACGATAAGAAAGCAGTGAGATTCAGACATCTGGCTTCACCCTGGGCTACTACAATATTGTGTTTGGACGGCTGAATTTTTTTTTTCCGGGTGGTCAGACGAGGTGAGAGAGAGGTTGTATTTTGAAAGAGAAGCAGAAGGGTTATTAGTGAGCATATCAGAATCAGCTCTGAGGAACCCGAGGCCCGGCTGGACCCCGTGGCATGTGTAATAACTGTATCCTAAACAAAAATCCTTATCGAAATGCTCATCCCCAAAGCCGACTTCAATTGCTGCCTTTTCATCTTCACGGCCACCAGCAGGCCAGCCGCTCAGCAGCAGCTTTCATTAGTTTCCACTATCACTGCTGATCTGGAAGCTTCTGCCAGGAAGGGAGCCCAGGGCTTTGTCTTTTTCATAGGTAATTTACAATTACAAGGGCCAGTTTCCTTGAACCCCGTGGTGGGGCAGAGGGGATTGGGGAGCAAGTGTCTTTCTCTCCCAAGGAAACAAAGGGATCAGCGAGGGGTTGCAGGGAAGCAGACAGTGAGAGCTCATGAATACTAGAGCCACGGTTCCTGCCAGAAATAAACATGAAAAACAATGAGAGTCCTGAAAGTGAACAGCTGAGGAAGCATCCCCGGCTGCATTTTGGGGGCAGCTCTCAAAAACCACCTGGAGTTTCCTGAATTCCAAGTAATAACTTTCCAACTATTTCCTGAGCCAATTTTTGGAGAGCCCTGAAAGGCTGGCATAAGTGCCAAGCACAATGCAATGGTGCCACTTCCTCAGGAGCAGTGGGCCCCCTGCCCCGAGACATTCACCAGGCAGGCAAAGGACTGAAAGCGGATCCGCAGGGAACAACCCTCCCCGCTGAGAGCCCTTCTCCTTCTTAATGTTCTTCCAGACTCTCGAATCTCTACTCAACCCATTCTGGGGAAAGAATCGCTAAACTAAATACCTTGGAGCAATGGTTCTCGAATCTTCCTAATGCTGAGACCCTTTACTAGAGCTCCTCATGTTGTATTGACTCCCCCAACCATAAAATTATTTTCATCAATGCTTCATAACTGCAATTTTGCTACTGTTCTGACATGTGACTCTGTGGGGGTCACGATCGCCAAATTGAGAACTACTGCCTTAAAGAGTACATTATTTTTAATTTAGCTGCAAAACAAAAATACTTCCAGGTTTGTTTACATAAGAGGCATTCTTACCTGAGATCGTTTTGTGTGTATGTACATATTCATCTTCACAGGGTGGATGGTGCCTGTGCACATGTGTGCTAAGGCCAGTAGTCTACATCAGGTGTCGTCTGAATTACTTTTCTATTGCTGTGCAGACACCATAACCAATTTACAGAAGAAAGTGGAGAAGGAAGAGTTTGATGGTCTTACCATTTCGGGTGTGAGTCCATCATCAGTTTGGCCAACAGCATGACAATCGACGGGCAGGCATGTCACCAAAGCAGTAGCTGAGAGTTGACATGCTGATCCACAATCATGAAGCAAGAGGCTAACTAAGAATGATGCACCTCTTCCAACTAGGCCACACCTCTTCATCCAAAGAGTTCCAACTGGGGACCAATCACTAAAACCCACGAGCCTACGGGGAACCATTATGGTTCAAACGACAAGCATCTTCCTTGGTCTCTCGGCACTTCATTTTTTGAATCATCAGGACTTCCACTCGATCTGAGGTTAGCTAGCCTGTCTGGCCAGTGAACTTTGGGATCTGCCTGTTTCTGACCATCTTTCTCTTTCTTCCCACCCCACTACCCCCAGGCCATGGAGTTACCCACAGGCATGCATCTCAGTACTCAGTTTTTACATGCGCACTAGGGATCCGAACTCAGGTCCTCACACTTGTATGGCAAGCACTTCACCCACTGAACTGTCTCCCAAAAACCCATGCCACCCCACTTAATGATCCCATCACACCTAGTGCTGTTCTAGTCTCTACTGATGAGAGAGGTCAGATAATTTGGTCAAGAACAAGTGCCTAAGTTGGCCAGCTCTACCAAAGCCTACCTATACTCATTCCATAGCTAAAACTTGTCTCTCCTACCAAAACAAATCAATGAAAGGATATCAAAGGTGAGACTTTTTATAACTAGTTCTCACTATCAGAGCGACTAAGGCCACCATGCCCATGTGAGGTTGTAACCCACGGGCTAAGAAGGACAGCATTCCTGAAACCATCATGATTAGTAACTACTTCTGAGGGAGAAAGCCATACCCCATCCCTGAGGCTCTTCAATCTACTTAGGAAAACATGAGCAAGATCCTGTCTCAGTTGGCTGCAAAAGAAACAACTTGGCTTTGGATTGAGCTTGCTCCTTTGGCGTCTCTGTCCTTTCCTCTCTCAAGTCTTCTCTTCATCTCCAGGGGCTCCAGATGTTTTCCTTTCACTACTGAACTTTCTGCCAGAGCTAAAAGAACAGAACTCTGGCTAAATCATACTGAAGTGTATATAGCTAGAGATGTCCACAGCTGCAGAGCAAATCACGCGGCTAGCGGCAAGACGTAGAAAATGACACGCAACCCTACAGAAGGCATCTTTCTTGCATTCTTAAAAGACAATTCATAAAACAGACAACTCTTGTTCACCTTTTAGGGTAAAGCAACTGGACATGGATGGATATATACACACACACACACACAAATACACACACACACACACACAGAGAGACAGACAGACAGACAGACAGAGAGAAAATCTTAAAACTTTAATCTCAAATTACTCAGCCTAACTATTGTGTTCTGAGTATCTATCACTGTGCAGGGTTGGGGGGCAGATTGCCAAGACAGAAACTGAGATGATTAAGGCCTAGGGACAGTCATACAGAGAGAGGCAACCCTTGGAGAACATGCCAGTCCTGGTTTTTTGGTTCCAAGAGGATTCTGAGATGAAAGGCTCAGGTAAATCAGAAACTTTGAGGTTTAACCAATAAGGGGGATCCCCCACTTTCCTACTGCACAACAAGGATTAAGCTAAGGGAAGATCAAATCTTTAGGTATCATAACTAAGCACCATGCCTGGTGTGTTAGAAAGAAATAGAGAAATAATTCAACATTCTGGGGATGAATTTTCAAGTGAGTCTTTATCCTCAATATTTCTTAAATCTGGTTCAGTGCTTGGCACAGAAACAAAACAGTTTTTAATCCCCAAACATTAGATGAGCAAATGAAGGAAGGAAGGAATTTTGGACAGCTGTTAGGTCAGACTCTTTGGGTACCAGCTTGGTGGCCTTTTGCCTCATTGCTGAGGAGTCAAATGGCTGCTGTCACCACAATTCTGGTTCCAGGAAACATCAGAGGAGCTCAAAGCAGTCTATATATTCACGGTTCTTATTAGCCCTCTGGGTGCCTGGGACTTACACAGTAGCTCTGTATGGATGGGATGCACTCCTGACTACCAAGCTTGTTGTCAATGTGCTACCTGCAGCCTGGTCAGATACCAAAGCACAGAAATGGGATGGCCTGAACAGGGATCCTCCTTCCCCACTAAAGACTGGGCCTATGTAGGTCATTCTCATCTCCAGCTACACACTGCATCCCCGGTCCTCCAGGCTGTACCTAGAAACTAACGGCTTCTCTAGATTTCAAAGCACTGTTGGGACGCATTACCTTCTCTAGCCTGCACACTAACTTCAAGATTTTTTTTCCAGGGACCTGAAGGGACCTCTTTCTACCAAAATTTGCACATTTTGGTTCAGCAGCGATCTCAGGCACACACGCAGAAGCGGACTCTGACCTAAGTGGAGGAAGCTGAGATGGGAGTTCATCTTTCTAGTAATTCAGTGCCACCCACCCCACCACACCCCTCAGAGGGACAGCAAAGCACTTGGCATTTGGCCTTTGTTCTTACTGCAGCCGCATCGGGTTCTGAGTGTTCCTCTCTCCCTGTTGTGATCTTCAAAGCAGAGCTGTCCTAGAGTGACTTGCCTTTCAAACACAAGCGCCACCATTTAGGAACATCGTGTCTGGAGACAGCACGGACTGCTGATGTAACGGTAGCCCTGACCTCATGTTTGTTTCTCTCTTTATTCCCAAAATGTCTGTGATTAAGCCTGTGAGTTCCCACAGTCTTGTTTCACTCAATGTGTCAGACCCCCTTGGCTGAGCCCCTGCTTGCCTTCCTTTTATGTGCTAGGATTCTTATCCACTCAAGACAGACTTATTGAGGGCAATTAAACACCCGAGCAGCCAGCAAATAAAACATTCTTCTGCCCTCCTTATTTCTACAGTGGAGACGCTGCTGTTTTCTGGATGCTTGTTGTGGTTGGTTAGAGTATTTTATCTGATGATATAAATAGGAGAAGGGGGGGCTAATGAGAGAAAGGTTTAAGTAGAGAGAGAAATGGAAGGGTAAGACAAAGGAAAGAGTAGAGAGGGGTGCCTAAAACTAAGGATGTTTGAAAAGGCCACGTAGCAACCTACTGCTTTATAAACTTCTTGAATATATGTGTGTGTCTGTATCTATATCTATATCTATATCTATATTATGTGTTTAATGTATATTATATGTTCATATAAAAGGGTTTAATTGTAGTTACCCCACAGGGGTATAATGCTCCTCCCAGAAGCCATATACAAAGCCCAGCACCAAGTGTAGGATACCTTCATTGACATTTTTGGGGTTTGGTGCTCTATGTAATACAGGCTGCCAGCATTGCTCTTAGTTGACTACCAGAACTTGATGGTAAGACCCTATTTCTGAAGATACCACACACCTTGGTCACAAGGCATGGAGAAATCTGACACTAACTAGGAAGCGTCCGCCATGATTACCAGTCTTCACAGTGCTGGGAGGTGGAAGCAGACTACGAGGGAAAAGGTCACTACAGTCTTAGCCATTTGGAGCCCTGTGAACTCTAATGATGACAAGGGAGGTAAGATGTGCCCACAGGTGTAATAGTGACTCAAAAGTATACAAGTAAGCAACCATTTCTGCTTGGAAAGTATCAAATGGCCTTCTAAAAATCTATATTTCTATACTTATAGATTGATACAGTTCAGACTTCTGAAGAGACGTCTCTTTGTGGAGTTGGTGGCAGTAAAAGCCAAAATTGGTCAAAATGCAGAGAATGAGTGTCAGTGGTGCAGTCACCCACTCCTACAGATATCATCTACATCACCCATCCCTCAAGACTCAGGGACCGTCACAAAAGAGGAGACAGAAAGACTGTGAAAGTAACAGGGAAGACCGGAACAAGGTCTTCTGAACACAACAGGACTGCTGTGGTTGCCTATAGAAGACCCATACAAGGTCAAACTACGTAACATTCCAGCAAGGTGTGGAAAGGTGTTTACAAACTCCCAGCCTTAACTAAGAATTTTTGAATAGTTGATGGTTTCTGGAGAGAAGAGAGTCAATTTTCTTTAAAGGTGTATCCTCTAGTAAATGGACCTCTCTCCTGTGGTTGGTTCCCACACTCATGAGCATATGGACAGTGCAAATAGACCTCTTGGTTTATTTGCGGGGAAGAGTATCCGCTTGGAGGTTGGAGAAAAAGGAAGTGATTCCAGGAGGAGTTATAGAAAGGGGAAATAGGCATCATCAAAGTATGCTATATCGAATTCTCAAGGAATTAATAAAAATGTATTACAGAAGACTATTGTGGTGCTTTGAGCAAAAATGTCCCCATAGGTTCATATATTTGTGCATTTAGTCCCCTGTTGATGAGCTCTTTGGAAGGATTAGGAAGTATGACCATGTTAGAGTACGTGTGTCCTTGTTGGAAAAGGTGTGTGTGTCACTGGGGGTATGCTTTTAGGTTTAAAAGTCCAGATCAGGTCCAGTTTCTCTCTCTCTCTCTCTCTCTCTCTCTCTCTCTCTCTCTCTCTCTCTCTCTCTCCTTGGTCTCCTCTCTCTCTCTCTCTCTCTCTCTCTCTCTCTCTCTCTCTCTCTCTCTCCTTGGTCTTCACTCTCTCCCCCTCTATCCTTTCTCTCTCCTCTCTCTCTCTCCTCTGTCTCCCCTCTCTCCCCTCTCTCTCTCCTCTATCTCCACTCTCTCCTCTTCTCTCTCCCCTCTTTCTTGCCTCTCTCTTTCCTCTCTCGTTCTCTCTCCCCTGTCTCCACTCTTTCCCCCCCTCTCTCTCTCCTGTCTCCACTCTCTCCCTTCTCTCTCCTCTCTCTTTCCTCTCTCTCTCTCTCTCTCTCTCTCTCTCTCTCCTTCCTCTCTCTCCTCTCTCTCTCCTCTGTCTCCACTCTCTCCCTTCTCTCTCCTCTCTCTTTCCTCTCTCTCTCTCTCTCCTTTCTCTCTCTCCTGCTCTCTCTCTCTCCTCTGTCTCCACTCTCTCCTCCCTCTCTCCTCTCTCTCTCTCCTCTCACCCCCTTCTTTCTCTCCCCCTCCTCTCTTTCTCTCTCTCTCTGCCTGTGGTCAGCATGTAAAGCTCTCATCTACTCTGCCGGTTCCATGCCTCATGCCTATCTGCTTCCTTCCATGATGATAACGGACTGACTCTGAAACAGTGAACGAGCCCCCAATTAAATGTTTTCTTTTATGAGTTTCTCCGATCATAGTATCTCTTCACAGCAACAGGGCAGTGACTAAAACGAGTTTTCTATCCATACTCTTATTCGTTGCTCCCCAAAACCCATTAAGATGATTTACAATGCTGAAGGAATTTACATTCATTGGATTTAATGCTCCCAAGTGAGTGGAAGAGACAATATTCGAATCCAAGGCTGGGAAAGCTGGATAGCTCAGTCATTGGCAACATGTTTGCATGAGGCATGAGGGCCTGACTTCAATCCATAGCACCTACATAAAAAGCCAGACATGGTGGTGCATGGCTGTCACCCCCCCCACACTAAGAAGTTAAGATAGACAAATCCCTTATAAGCCAGCCAGCACAACCAAATCTTGCAAGCCCCAAGTTCCAGAGAGAGACGCTATGTCATAAAACAAGGTGGACAACTGAGGAATTTATTTGAATTCAAATCTCTAACTAAGAAAACACATTTATTTGCATCTCTGCCCCTGGCTGAGACCCAAGACAATCATTATGAAAAGTAGCCATGGTATTCTGATGACCATTTCTTATGTTCCATCCCAAAGAAGCAGCTGTCTGGCACTGCTGTGAATGGAAGGAAGGCAACGGGGTTTCTCACTCCTCTCCCAGCACACATCACCAGGTAACGATGTGAACAGGAACCATGGCCTCAGAATGGAAGGAGGGAAAAGGCATCATATGGTCAGACAGCTCTCCTGTCACTGCCAATGCCTTTGCGCATGCAGCGAAACTCCATCCACTCCCTGCCTGTCTGACCACGACAAACATACTTTGTGTACAACTAAACCTTGGCCTTGAGCCATCCACATGATGGGATAGAAGAACTGTGGTCACATCTTTCAATCCCAGAAGAATAATACCAATCTTTGAGCAAAATGTCTGAAGAAATCAGTAGAGAGACACAAGACAGCAACAGCAGGAGGACAGATAGGGAAAGAAAGGCAGATGTACCCCAAGTGACCAGTGGCTGGCATTACTTAATAAGGCATCCGCTGGAGTCCACCACAAGTGGATTTCCCCATTTGCTGCCAATTATCTTCACTAAACACCCTATCAATTATCTAGATCCTTACAGACTGCACATTAGGTAACTCAAAAGCACAGAGACAAAAGGTCAGATGATGACTCTAGCTACAGCCATAACTAAGTGCAGAGAATGGGTCTAAACTGGTGTGGGAGAATTGTCTGTATTCTGTCAATCATATTTTAATAAAACGCTGATTGGCCAGGCAGGCAGTATAGGTGGGAAAGCCAGACAGGAAGTAGGGGTGGAGCAAAGAGACTGGGAGAATTCTGGGAAGCAGGGAAGTCCCTCAGCCACTCCTGCGCAGACCACCGAAGAGGCAGCATGTAACTTGCCCAGCTGAGAAAGGTACGGAGCCATTATGGCTAACATAGATGAGAATAATGGGTTAATATAAGTTATAAGAGTTAACAAGAAGCCTGACCTAATGGGCCAATCAGTTTATAACCTAATGTAGACTATGTGTGATTTTCCTTGGGAGTTGCCAGCTGTGGGGTACCGGGTGGGACAGAAACCCCAACAAGCTGGCCCTCATGTTACACTAAACCCATCTCCTCTCAACTTCCACTTCCTTGCCTACAAAATGCCAAAACAATAGTACCAATTTCATACAACAGTTTAGATGGCCAATGTCAGTCAACTTGATTATATTTGGAATCACTGGGGAGACACGCCTCTGGGCATGTCTGTGATGTTGTTTACAGAAAGGTTTAACTGAGGACCAAAGACCCACCCAGAAGGTGGGTGGCACCACGCCACACACTCAGAACTGAATAGAAAGGGAGAGGGGAGGGCTGGCATCCTCATTCACTGATTCTTCCCAGACGTGAGGGGTTCCAGCTGCATGCATGCTGCTGTGGCCATTAGCTCTGCCATGCCTTCCCTGCCACGATGGACTGCACCCCCTTAAACCCCGGGCCAAATGAGTCCTTTCTCCTTTTCATTGGCTTTGTCGGGGATTTTGTCATGAAAAAGGAAAGAGTAACTAATGCAGAGGATGGCTGGGATAACTCACATGAACTGCTGAAGACAGACCCTGACCCACATGCTACCGAAACCACTCTTAAGCAGACAGCAAGCCTTTCATAACGTGACTGTCATGTCTTCTCGGAATCGTGTTCACCCCAGTTATCAAGAACAACAAACAGAAACCCAGACCTGGCGGAACTCCCAGTCAGCAAGACAGACACTGTCGCTCTAAGCAGTGTCCACAAATTCCACTATCCTCTTAAAATTTGCTCCAGAGCTCATTATTGACTATTTCACTGATGATGAAATTCAGGCTCAGAAAAACTGAATACATTTCCCCAGAGTTAAACATGGGCTGTTGTCAGGAGGTCCGGAAGCCAACACTTTCTTTTCTTATAGCACCTGTACAAGGCCTCTGATCAACAGGTCTGGAAGTTACCATGTTCTTTCCCTGTAGCACACTGTCTGCCTTTTGTTTCACTTCAAAGGGCAGTGCTCAGAGTCACCTCATACTCCGCACTGTGGAGAAGGCTGCCCCTCCTCACAGGTCCTGTAGACCCATTTGTTCAATTAGATCCGTTCTGCACTCGACACTGAATTCCTTCTGAGGGGCAAGTGTGCCAAATCCCTGGATCATGCACTTCATTCTTGTTTTACTATTTTAATGCAAGGATGAAACCTAGCATATGACCCTATTAGCCATCATTTTGATGAATTAAATTCATTTTCTTCAAGCCTAAACTAATCAATTTGGATCTGAATTCTTTCATCCGACATATCCATTATCTCTCCCGTCTTCATGCCACCCCATATGTCTCTTTGTCACTGATATAAGCAAACTTTAACATCATAGAAACATGAATAGAACCTCGCAGTGCTACAAACTTGCTGTTGGCTTAAGAGTTCTTCATTAAAGACTTCTCTGGAACTATCGCTCCCTGCATAATTCACCCAGTCCAAAGCCTTCTGTCTTGACCCCAGTGTTATCCTGGGAACTTTCCCAAGCCTTGCTGAGTATAAATTTTCATACATCGACCATAAGAAAGAGAGCAGGGTTAGTGAACAAGATTCGCTCCTCAGACAGCATGTGATAATGCCGTGTGATCATGTTTCCCCCATCAAGGGTACGTAAAGCATCTTTGCATTTGTCTAGTTTAAAATCTTGCCCAGGGTGTTACGACAGCTCCAAAGTATAGGTGTCAGAAAATTGTTTTGAAAATAGGAATAAGCATCCATCTCCAACCTACCAGAATGTTCCCTGTCTAGAATGATGTCCCCAAATATTAGCATGTGTCGCCTGCTGAGATATAACATTGAGGTCAAAAGAACCAAGGAGAGTGGAGACATAGGTCAGTGGTATATCACTGGCCTATCACGTGCACAAGGTCCTAATTTTATTGCCCAGGAATCTAGGGAAAGGAGACGGAAGGAAAGAGGGGAGGAGAGAGGTGGGAGGATGGGATGGGTGAACAGATTTGAGCTGACAGAAAGCAGACAGTATGCCTTTGTAAACAGATCACCACAGCTGGCCAGCCAAACCCATTAGCCCTCCTATACCTCACGGTGTGACCTGCAAAACAAAGCATGCAGTGGACTTAGGCAGCCACCATCAGTTCTGGAGTTCTGAGAAGTGAGGGCTGTGGAAGGTCAACCAGATATCAGGATCTTCCCTGGGTATTTTGTCATTTCTTTGCATCCGCAGGTCCCAGGAAGCCCTTGATCAGTCCTTGATTTCTACAAGGACAACTATAAGGACAACTCATGCCTGGGGCAGAGTTCACCTCTGCTTCATGGGACACCTGTTTTTGTAGGTATGTCTTGAGGCATCTTTGTCCTCAGATTGCCTCCCCTGCCTTTTCTCACTGCCCTAACCTTGGACCCAGCCACCTGCCTAGCCCAGCCACAATCTTCTCACCTTCTCAGGGACACAGTGACACCCAGAATCCAGCTCAAGCACAAGCCAGCTGGGACTCCATCTCACTTGGCTTTTCTCAGCCCTGTAACAGAGCTCTGTCTCTTCAAACCTGCAGTCAAGAACTGCAAAGTCATAGCTGAAGTGAAGATAAAGTCTAAGCAACATTCAGTCCCTCCTTTAGTAGGGGCAACCAGAAACCTAGGGGCGGCACCACAGTTCTAGAAGGTGCTCAGAACCATTCAACTCAGGACATCTACTTCAAATGATTTCTCTATCTTAAGGAAAGAAGATAGAATAAAAAAGCATGCATGCACATCGCTTAAGAGTTATATAAACCATATATACTAGGAACCTAAAACCTATGTTTTTAGAAACATAAAGACAGACTGTGATTGGACAGTTAGAAAATAGCATGGGAATATACTAGAGAAACAGCTACAAAGATAATAAAAGTAGTATTTTATGAAGTGTGGACTTATGATAGATTTATGGGAGCTTTTCTGCTTTTTCTAAATTCTGTGCAGTAGTAGTATAAACAAAGATTAATTAACACACATCAATTCTTACACCCATCCATTAAGATCTTTTCTAAAACTATTTTTGAGAGTATGGGTGTTTTGCCTGCATGCATATCTGTCTGTGTATGACTCGCATTTCTGGTGCCTGTTGAGGTGAGAAGGCACTGGATCCCTTGTAACTGGATCCGAGAAATCAAACTGAGTCTTCTGGATCTACAGTCAGTGTTCTTAACTATTGATCCATCTTCTCAACTGTCTATTAAGATCTCATCACTCGCCACATAAGAAGCTCTGTGTTCCCGACATTCCCAATGTCCCAACCACACTTTACATAAGGAGAGAAGCAAACATAAACACACGTGACAAAGGACTACTTGAGCAGCCCGAGTCTTAGGAATGCACATATGTGAGAGCCAGAGTTCAGATGACCAACGGGAATTCATCGTGACCCGAAAATTTGATACAATGGTATTTTAGTCACGGTTTTTATTGCTGTGAAAGACACCATGACCATGGCAACTCTCATAAGGAAAACTTATTTTTTTTATTTCCAAATATTTTTATCTTTTTTTTATTTATTTTACATACCAACCACAATTTCCCCTCCCTCCTCTTCCTTCAATCCCTCCCCCCTACCTTCCTCTACCTCACCCCCATTCATTTCTTCTCTGTCTCCACTTAGATGGGGTAAAGCCTCCAATGGGAGACAACAAAGCATGGCACATCAAGCTGAGGCAAGACCAAACTCCTCTGCACTGCATTATAGCTGAGCAAGGCATCCCACCATAGGGAATGGGTTCTAAAGAGCTAGTTCATGTATCAGGGACAGGTCCTGGTCCCACTGCTAGGGGCCCCAAAAGACCAAGCTATACAATTGTCACCCAGATACAGAGAGCCTAGGTCAGTGCCATGCAGTCTCTCTAGCTGTCCATCTAGAGTTCATTGGTGTGGGATCCCTCTCTGTATGCTAGAAATATGTTTTATTACCACTGGTAAATAAAGAAGCTTCTTTGGCCTATAGTAGGGCAGAACATAGCCAGGGTGGAAAAGATATAAAGGGCAGGCAGAGTCAGAGAAATGCTATACAGCTGCCAAAGGAGGCAGAACCAGACCCTTACCAAGAAGTCACAGACTCGTGTCAATACACAGATTGATAGAAATGGGTTAATTTAAGATGTAAGAGTTAGTTAATAAGAAACCTGAGACATTGGCCAAGCAGTGTTGTAATTAATATAGTTTCTGTGTGGTTATTCAGGTCTGGGTGGCCAGGGAATGAACGAGCAGTCTCTGCTTGCAGTCCATGAGCTCCCACAAACTCAGGTCGGCTAACTCTGCAGGTTTCCCCATCAGGATCTTGACCCCTTGCCCCTGCTCATACAATCCCTCTACCCTCTCTTCAACTAGACTGCTGGAGCTCAGTCTAGTGATTGGCTGTGGATCTCTGTATCTGCTTCCACTAAGTACTGGATGAAGGCTCTATGATGACAACTAGGGCAGTCACCAATCTGATTACAGGGAATACCAGTTCAGGTGCCCTCTCCACTATTGCTGTGTATCTTAATGGGATCATCCTTGTGGGTGCCCGGGAGCTTCCCTGTCACCAGGTTTCTCCTTAACCCCACAATGGACCCCTCCATCAAGGTATCTCCCCTGTCACTCTGTCACTCTGTCCTGCCCACAACTTGACCATCTTGACCCCTTATGCCCCCACCCTCCATCCCCTCCCTTTTACCCCTTCCCCACCCCCAGTTTACCAGGACATTCCATCTACCTTTTCTTCCCAGGGAGATTCATGCATCATCCCTCTATGATCCTCCTTGTCCCCTAGCTTCTCTGGGGCTGAGAAATGCAGCCTGGTTATCCTTTGCTTTACATTTATTATAAGAAAAGCATTTACTTGGAGTGGCTTGCTTACAGTTTCAGAGATTCAGTCCATTACCATCATGACAGGGAGCATGGTGGCTCTGGAGGAACAGCTGAGAGTTCTTGCAGGCAACAGGAAGTCAACTGATACACTGGGCAGTATCCTGAGCATAGGAAACCTCAAAGCCCACCCCCATAGTGACATACTTCCTCTAACAAGGCCACACCCACTCCAACAAAGCCACAAGTCCTAATAGTGACACTCCCTTTCAGATTACGGGAGCCAATTACATTCAAACTACCACAAAGGCCAATACATAGTGACAATGTGGGACTCGTGAATGACTCATCATGGTTTACCCAGGACTTGGCCAGGCTAGCCAGTAACATTGTATAAGATTCCAGTCCCAGGGCAACTGTGATTGCCAATTTCCCTCTGTGAGAAAAGCTCTAGATAGGAAAGGGAAAGGACATGCATGGAGCAAGAATCAAGAAAGACTAGAGCAGTAGAGGAAAGGTAATCATCCTAAAGGCAGGAACCAAAATTCAGAGGTCCAGGCCAAAGGAGTGGATGTAGCCTGATAACAGCGAGCTAATGAAGATTTCAAAGCAGGAACCATTTGGGAACATCAATCAGGCACCTAGCAGTCTACCTGGAAAACCAAAGATGAAGGAAAAAGTAGAGGCGAGAGATCAAAGAGGTGGCCAGAGGAGAACCCCAGGACAGCAGTGGGGAAGAAAGAGAAACCTGTGGATAGAGCAGAACTCCTGAGGCTCACATCAGATAGAACCACACCAACTGCAAACATGGGCCCTCACCGTCACCACCTGTACCTCCTCACGATGACTTCCTAAATCATCAGACCACATAAAGAACAGCAGGTTCAACTGCAAGCAAAACCTGACTGTTTAACAAAATGAAGCACCTCTGCAAGCAAATGCAAAGTAAGAAAGAAGCTCAAGGAGTGAGTACACTGTCCATGAGAGCAAGACCAGGTTTTTCTCGAAGTCTCCTGCAAGAGAACAGCACCATGTGTATGGAGCCAGGGGTCACACAACAAAGTGGTGTTCTTGGGGTTTGCAAGCACAGGACACTGGGTAAGAGGAGTTTCCTTTGGTGACTCCACTTGCCAGTGTTACTCACATCACAGCCCTTTATGAGCCAAAAAAAAACTCTTCCAGCCAATTGACTTTCTGAGGTGGCCTTATTCATGAAGGGGGATATTTCTTCAGACAGATTTAAGGTCCAATAACACTTTTTTCAAGCTCGATGCGAGCAGGATTCACATGAGTATAATCCCCATGGTTTCCTGCAGCACACAAGGTTGCCCTCTTTTTAAGATGAGAAAAGAAACCAGTTGGTTTCAATGATCTTAAATAACAAGGGTATCCTGGCTCTAAATGCATAGCGTTTTCACTTTTTAAAATTTCCTTTCCATCCAGTGTCCCTTGGCTCTCACACTAATCCTCAAGGCGAGTGTTAAACGAGCCTGCTGTCCCCATTTGATGGAGAAGAAAAGAAAGGACAGGAAAGGTGAAGCCATTTAGCCTAGACTCCGACAGTGACACATCACGATGCCTTTCTCTGTGTTTCAGCCACCATCCATTCTCCACAGCTTCCTGCTCCCTCAGGGTCTGAGTCCTGGAACACAGAGGTGAAGCTAAGCAGGTTCATCTTCAAATTACTTACATTCCACCACATCAGCAAACCTACATCCTTCACTGATGTAGGAGGATCATCTGTCTATGTGTTACTTTCATTGGTTAATAAAGAGACTGCCTTGGCCTTTGATAGGACAGCAGCTTAGATAGGCGGAGTAGACAGAACAGGATGCTGGGAGAAAGAAGGCAATGAGTCAGATGCCATGCTTCTCCTGCCCAAGATGGACATGGGTTAGAATTCTCCCAGTATACAGATTATTGGATATGGGTTAATTAAGATGTGAGAGTTAGCCAAGAAGAGGCTGGAGATAAAGGGCCAGGCAGTGTTTAAAAGAATACAGTTTCCATGTAATTATTTTGGGGGTAAGCTAGCTGGGATCTGGGCAGGAACGCAGCCCGCTGCTCCTTCTACACTTCACTCAATCCTTTACACACATGAGCACACACAAACATACACACACACACACACACACACACACACACCACACCACACCATGAGTACAAAAGGCAAGCAAGACCATTGAGTGCTTCTAATGAGGAAGGAATGAAAGAATTGAAACTTCAATGGAGGAAGAGTAATCTTTCATGTCTGTGCTCTTGGTCACCACTGATGACACATGACTGTCCAAACTTCAGAGGAACTGCACCTGTCAAATACACATAGGATTTCAAATGCGGTATGAGAAAAATACATAAGAAATCATGGATATTTGAATATTGATTATATGTTGAAGTGATAGTGGTTAGGCTTATATGGGGGTACATTAAAATACACCATTAAAATTAATTCTATGTGAGTTTTCTAAGCCCAGCAATGAGATCATAAATTACATGTATGGTTTCCTTGTATTTCTGTTGGACTGTGCTATTCTAGATGGTTTCATTTATTTTCATGAGATGAAGGCAGAATTTCCTGTTTCAAAATCATTAGAAGAATTGTGTGAATAAGTATTCCCACAATGGCATTGTCCTAATATTTCCCCACCTTTCTGGAGATGCTCTGGCTACTTTGGTCATCATGCTGACGCCCTTCTCAGAAACAATCTCACTTTCCCTTATCATAGTCTTTATTGACTACACCCAGCATCCAGGGCCTTAAAGTAAGAATCCATCACTAAAGTCTATTTCTGCCTTGGTGGGCTTCTGGCTTCTTCCCTAAAATAGAAGACAGTGGGTAGGGTTGGGATAGAACCAGAATAGAGAAGTTCCAATTATACTTCATAAACAATGCCCAAAGTCCTTTTGTGCAATAATGGAATTCAGTGTCTTAAAATTTTTTTGTGTCTCAACTTTCACTAGACTGCCCAGGCCTGACTTACTTTCCTGCTGACGTGGCTTTCAATGCACAGTGTGGCTATGGCACAAGCCCAGTAAGAAGATGTCAGTCTCAGGCCTTCTTATTGTCACTGCAATTATTTATGACCGTGGAGTAGAAGGTGCTCACAAGCAAAGGCAACAATTTCAGAGAAGAAAGGGAGCCTTGAAGGCACCCAGCAAGGACAGGGGAGAATGCTAGATTCCCTGGGCAGCAGAGTAGCGAAGGACCAGAGAGAGAGAAACCACCTCCTGTGTAAGAAAGCCAGCCTCGAGGGCAGGAGGAAGCCAGGGCCATAGAGACTGATCTGTGTAAGAAAGCCAGCCTCGAGGGCAGGAGGAAGCCAGGGCCATGGAGACCAATTTCTTTTCCTCTTATTCTCTGATGGAGGAGGGGAGAAGGAAGACAAGTTCTCTCTTGAGGGTACAGAAGACCTTCCACAACTTTTGTCTTTTCATTTACCATCAGAACCACAGTTCAGCTGGCATCCAGTGAGTGAAACCCTCCAAATAAAGGATACACAGTGCAGGTCTAACCAGGGGGTCTGTTCTGCCTGAAACACAACTTTAAAGAACCTAGGCAAGAAAATGAACCCAATGCCATCCCAAAATAGTCCTGAAATAGACACTCAAGGCCCTGGGGCATGAAGCTTATCTCTCATCCAGAAAAGACCATCTGGTTGCTCGATGTGACCACTGTTGGCTTTCCTTAGTCCTCACCATTTCTCATTGAAGTTCAATTCTCATACTTATCCTTAACCTCACAGACCCCCCTCCTCCTCCCCTCTCCCTCTCTTCCTTTCTCCATGTTTCCTTCTCTCCTGTGAAACATCTAGGTTTTATTATGTGCTTGTCATCCAAAAAAATGCAAGATTTGAAGCCCATCTCTACCTCTTTCAAAGGGCATGAAGTCAGCTTTACCTCTCAAGGGCTCTGCCATGCTAACAATACATCCCCACTAGTCTACAAAATGCAACAGCCCCGGTGTTATTTATGCGATTAGTTACTTAGCAAAAATCCATGAAGAAACTTTTACATATGCATCAGACATCAGAGGTAAGCAATTCCAGAGTGAAAACCTCATCTCCTTGCATCTAATATTCCAGTCAGGAGAATATAGTCAAAACATTAAAATGAATAAGTAAATTATATGTCTGGCATAGAAAATGTTATGAGTAAAATAAAATGGGAAAGATGAAATACCGTTTAGTTTTAAAAAGTAAGATTTAAGAAACTGAGCAGACATGGGACAAGAGATTTTGAGGAAGGGGGCCTCACGACAAAAGCTGGATTTTCACATAAATGGTGACCACTCGGTGGGGTGGGGGGGTGGCAAGAGTAACATCAGAGAGTCTTGATTTTGCTTGGCATGAGATAGGAAGGCAGGACAGGGGTGACACGGTCTGATGATGTTCAACAGGGGCACCTGGTGTGATCGTAAAAATTAAAAAGAAGGAAGCAGAAAGAATTGATGTGAGGCTGTTGCAAAACCCTCAGAGAGGTCAGGATGCTAGACTGGCTTCTCAGTCTTACAGCATGCATAGTAAGAACTAAGCATCTTCACTGACACACCCGGAAGTACTGGTTTAACAGTACTTCCCTTAGCCTAGTCAAATTGATTCAATATATAAAGTTAACCATTATAACCTACTTTGTAAAACTTTGGGTCTCCAAAATAATATGTGCAAATGGCACACACAATCGTGAGAACCAGGGATAAGAGTCATAGTATAAGCTTAATTATTAGGGTTTCTCTAACCTGCAATCCCATGTAACTTGATTTATGACCTAGTACCCACCTCTTCCCCATCCCCCTGACACTGGTCTTCCTGGTGCTCCTTATGACGTAATTATCTGACTATAAATTACCCTAACGTGATGCTCAGTCATCTTCTCTGTTGGGAAGACACCAACACACACCAAGACTCTATAGTTAAGCTGACATCACACTCCACCCAACAACATTGCCACACACATTCCTCCTATGCTGGCATGCAATGATCACCAAAATGCACCTTAACAAACACTACCCACTGGCAAAATATACCCCAAGACATCTCAAAGCAGGAAAAATCAGACCGAGGCTGTTCTCAGGCTACAGTACAGTTAAACTATAAACAAAAAGTATATATATATATATATATATATATATATATATATATATATATATAGTGGCTGAGAAAATCCCTACATGTTCAAAACTTAAATGATACACTTTTGAATAACAATGGACAAAATTAGATGCTTTTCAAACATTTAGAACAAAAATACATCTCCTCAAAACTTGTTATGTGCACTAAATGTGATACTTAGAGGAAAATTTGGTCTTAAGTGAGCATGTTAGACATATAAGAAGTGACTAAAACCAGTAACCTGGACTGCACAGCGGAAAATGAGAACCAAACTCTTGCAAGCTAATCCCCAGCCACTGTCTGCATGCTGTGCACGCACACATGCGGAATGGATAGCTCATGCACCCTCCATACAAAATAAATTAAAAGGTACTAATTCTTTTAAAATATGAAAAGGGTAAACTTCTATGAGGATAACCAAGCATAAGGAAAGAAAAAGACACAAATTGCCAATGGCAGAAATAAATGGTCATCATTGTTGATTTATCTGATAGCAAATGGATGACAATCCATTGCTACAGTCACTCTCCACCCAAAGAACTGATATTTTATATAAAAGATCCAGTTTCAACAAAGACACACACTAGCAAATTTGTATAAGAAAGGAAATAACTTAAAAATCCCGATTTATATAGAGAGTTGAATCAATAATTAATATTCTTCTAAAATATGAACTATCTGGCCTGGTGGGTTGCTGTGAAAGAATCCTTGTATGCACTGTGAAGATATGTTGCTCTCATTGTTAATAAAAAGCTCATTGACTGATGGTGAGGCAGGATTGTTGGGGCAGAGAGAATAAGGGGGAAAAGAAGGGCAGAGTCAGAGGACATGCCATGAGATGCAGAGCAAACAGGATGGGAAGTGGGTACACGTGGTAGACATGTCACAGGGAAACACATGGATTAATAGAAATAGGTTAATTTAAGTTATAAGAGCTAACAAAAAAGTATAAGCTATTGGCCCATCAATAATTATTAGGTCTCTGTGTGGTTATTCAGGGACTGCTTGGTGGGACAGAAAAGTCTACCTACAAATGGTGTTCCAACATGGGGCACCTACATGAACATAAGACCTAATGAAGCTTAACAAAAGATTCTAAGCACACAAAAACAGAGCCAAATATGGCTTACTGATAACTGTCTTTTCTCAAGCAGGCTCAGTGCCAGCAACAAAGGCACGGCTCCTTGGCATGGTGCTAGAGGTAACCACACACATGGCTCTCTTAAGAGGCCCTGCTATGAGAAACTTGAATGGGGTTTATGAGCATTGGGAAGTGTACTACTCAGTGGTAGCATAGACCCAACAACTTCTCCTAACTGGGGTGGTAAATGTGGCTCCCATTGCAATGAAGCTAGTCTCTCAGGGAACCATGGCAGGAGGAGCCAGCCACCAATGCCACGCACCAACACATATGCTAAGTTGAACCATGTCTGTGGCTGACATAGCAATTTAAGATTCATCTTATATGATTTGAAAACAATATAGATGCCCAATAAAGACAGATACAGATGGAAAAAAAAACTCTAAACAGATTACAGTATGTGTAAATATATATATAAGCTTGGGAAACAAGAGAAAAAAGATATATACACTCTTTAATCTATATATAGAGAGAGATTAAAAAATCTATATAGAGATTTTTAAAAATAGCTTAAAAATAATAAAGTCCTTAAAAAGGAATAAAGTAATAAAAATATAATAAGCCACTTAACGATGGAAAATACACAGGGAGTCTAGATTCTGTGTGTTACTGTGTTGTCTTTGAAGTTTTTGATTGTTGAAAAATGACATTTTTTAATTATTTTATTTTTTAAATGTCTTGTCTTCAAATATGGAGGTCAAAAGATATGGTATTTTGTAGAGGTTGTGCTTTTGTTCCCACAGGAAAGGATAGGCTATGGGTTCATCCAAGGTTAAAGATAACTAGGTTCATTCAAGGAAGACCCCTGAAAATCCTGACTGCAGACATGAAGAAAGAAACCTGGAAGAATACAAGGGGTGTGATTTGTATTTTACCTGCTCAGACACAAAGCCAAAAAGTCTTGTGCTGTCTTGTATAAAATGAATAGTCTATACTTGTATTAATATAGATATTAATGCTACCTTCTAAACTTTGGAGTATTTTTTGCCAGGCAGTGGTGGAGCATGCCTTTAATCCCGGCACTCAGGAGGCAGAACAGGTGAGTTCAAGGCCAGCCTGGTCTACAGAGAGAGTTCCAGGACAGGATCCAAAGCTACAGAGAAACCCGGTTTTGGAAAACAAAACAAAGTTCATGTATTTTCAGAGCAAGGGAACCAGACACCAAAAAAAAAAAAAAAAAAAAAAAAAAAATGCATGGCCCAGATGATCCAGCATCCAGAACAGCTACAAGGCTGCTGGCCGAGATGATCAGTCTCACAAAACACTCCAGTCAAGACTTACCAATTATCCTGGTTTTCTCAAGGTTCCCCCAAAGATTCCCGAGTCCCCAGACAACAGGAAGCAATCTAGGAAAAACATCACCCATAGTCCCAAAAGATGGGTTATGGATGTTTGTTATCATATAAGGGGATTGGTTAAAAGTTGTTATTAGTCATAAAAAAGTTAAATTGAAAGATCTCTTTGAATAAAGGGAAAAATGAATATGATATAGAAATGACAAGATAAAAGGGTGGATTATTGAATCTACTGTAATCCAGAAAACAATTATTGATCTCAAAATATTTTACATTGGTATAGATTTTGATTTATTGGTACAATTCAAAGTCGAATTCTGTTTCACTGTGTGTTTCTACTCTCGTTTGGGGTATTGTGATTATGATCCTGTTAGCATCAACTGACTTTAAAGAAGATGATGAATTGACTTCAAAGAAACTTCTCATGGAATTTACTTTCTTTATGACTAAAGCTTGCCATTTGGACAAATAATTAGACTTAAAGTTTTCCTTAGTTATGACAAAAGGTAAATTAGGTAAAAACTTATCACACTAAGATAAGATAAATTATAAGCTATTTTCTCTAATTGTGCCAAATACAAGCTGACTGAATATTCCAACTGTAATTTTTAGTTGTGAAAACTGCTTCGGTTGTATGTAATTTGCTATGTTAAAGTTAAAAACCTTTCTCTTTTAATTAGAGAAAAACGAGGAACTGCTGTGGAATAATCCTTCTGCACTGTGAAGACAAGTTGCTCTCATTGTTAATAAAAAACTGATTGGCCAAGGATTAGGCAAGATTTTCTGAACAGAGAGAATGCTGGGAAAGAAAAGAGTAGAGTCAGTGGAGTCTCCATGAGACAGAGAGAGCAGTAAGGGAAGTACACACATGAGGTAAGTGAGCCTCAGGTCAGCAAAAAAGATTATAGAAATGGGTTAATTTAAATAAATAAGAGAAAAAACACAAACCTAAGCTATCAGACTTAACTATTAAGTCTCTGTATGGTGATTTGGGAGGTAGTTGGTGTGTTTGTGGATTCTGCCAGGTATTCTACCTCTTCTCTCCTATCTCTTCCAGAAAAATAGAGGAAGTCCATGAGGCCTGAATTACTCTAACCTCCAAACCAGGTAAAGACGTTACACAAACAAGAAACTACAGATAGTATCCTTCATGGGTGTGGATGTAAAAGTCCCTGACCTGGTGTGGGACCTGCCCTGGAGTGTGGTTGATGTATCAGCTGACACTCCATGGAGGAAAACAGATTGCTCCCTCTGACAGAAGGTATACATTGATAACGGTGTCTTGGTTGGGGAGTCTGTTTCTACTTCCCCTTCTCAGCGTTGATGAGATCTGGTCTGGTTTGAACCTGGACTAAATATTCTCTCCCGGTCCTCTTTCCCATTCTCTTTTTTTTCCCCATTCCTTCTTCTCTGCGAATCCTTGTTCTTCCCTCCCCTCCCTCCTTCGGCATCTCTGCTTCTCTTTCTTGCTATTCTCCCCTTCCCTCACGTCTATCTCTCTTCAAAAAAGAAAGAAAGAAAAAGCAGCCAAAGCAGCCTAGTTCTTGGGCCCCATATGAGCTTCTCATCCCTTGCTCTCTCCATTTTAATCCCCCCTGAGCACTTTCTCACATGATGGACAATGCATGTTGTTAACTGGCCATCACCTACTGGTGAGTAAACTCATTATAAGCCCAGGGCTCATTAACTGCGTGCACTTGGTAACTTGCCTTGCCTGAATAGTCCTGTTTGTATCTAGAATGCTGAGGGAAAGTCGCTAGGAAAGAGAGTGCCCTTGTTGGGATTGTAAATCCCTAGCTGTGTGTGTCTTCCCCTAAGCAGGATACACAATGGACATACTCTCCTCCTCTTTCCCGGGACCCACTCTCACACCCTGTGAGGGAGCTGCTGCCAGTCTCTGAGACTGCTAACTGGCTCACCTGTGACAGGAAAGAATCCTTCTCTTCTCCGCCTCCACAGTCATCCCCAAACCTGGAGTGGCTTTCTGAGCCAAGAGGCCCATATGTGAGCATGGCTTAGAAAATAGCATCCTGCAAATGTTTTCATTCAACAGCAAAATCATTTGATTTCACTCAAGCTTGTCTTTGCAAGGGCAAGTGAAGCCAGCTTGACAGAGAGCCGTTAAATAGACTAATTAGGCAATGATTTAGAGAGGCGAGGAGTGGGGGGAAGAGTCAGGCAACTAGGATTAGGTTCTGTCCCTTGCTTAGTAGCTGTGGGGCTTCAGGCAAGGCTAGCATCCTTGCTGTGCCTTTATGGACTCATTTTTAATAGCGATGATATTTCACAAAGTTATGTGAACTCAAGAAAAAGATACACATAAAACTGCTTTGGGTTCTTGAGAGACGACACAGAAGTTAGGAGCACTAGCTGCTTTTTGAGAGGAGCTGGGTTCTCAAGTCCCAGCAACCACATGGCTGCTCACAACCCATATTTTAACTCCAGTTTCAGGAGATGTGATGCCCTGTTCTGGCCTCCACCAGGACCAGGCACCCACGTGGTACACAGACACATGCAGGCAAGCTAACCATACACATAAAATAAGAGAATTTTAAAATATAACTGATTTATAAAGTGAAGTAATTAGCCAAAACTATTTTTATTTTGCTATTATTATTTGGAAGACTCTCCAAAGTAGCAAAGGGGAGAAACTTAGAAATCAAAGGCACAGTACAGTGGGAATCAAAAGTAACAATTACGGCCATTTAGCTATTTGAAATTGTAAGATCAGCCCTGACTACCTGGATGTAAGTCCTGGATCAGAGGTCGATACGCAGCCTTGAGCTAATGACTACCCTTCTACTGAGTCATAAAACGGAGATAATGAAAGGATTCATTTCTCAGGCTCATTGGGAGGGCGGCAAGTGTTTAGCACAGCGTCTGGCATATATAAATGATCAGGAATAATGAATGCTAATATTTGTTTAGCAACAATAAATAAAAATGCTAAACCACTGCAGAATACCAACGCAATCCCACACACCCTCCAGCACATAACAGAGCTAGACAAATACCTCTAGCAGGCCATGCAAACAAACAAACAAATAAAAAAAAAACTGCCTTGTCAGCTCTCAACACTGACATCTCCCATTTACTTGCCAACTCTGTTTCTCGGCCAACACATGTAGAAAGTACAAACCCGTGCCCCCATATCCTCTTCAGCGGACATTCTGTTCCATTGACTGCCATGGTCCTCTTTGACTGAATCAGGCCGGTACCACCCCCCAAAAACAGTCTGTCACAAAACCCAATGTCCTGTATCCGTTATCCTGCTTACTTCCCCTGCATAGCAATTTCCCTTGCGTGTTTGGATTGGCTTGCCCTCAACTTCCCCAACTGAATACAAGAGACCTGCTCATTCCCCACAGACTGGAGAGTGCCAGGGTCACAGGTAGGAGACATTAAGATCCATGTCATAAATGAGTGAAACAATAAAAAATATCCCTCTGGCAGAGTTGACTCAGAGGCTCGTGTAGATGGCACATTTGAGACGCCTCCGCCAGGTTTCTCTTCTGAAGCCCGGGAGGATGCACCATGCACAAACGGAAGCTGCACACCCAGGCCTCAGCTCCGCACTTGCTGATGGATGGTAAGACTTTAACCGTCTTTTATCTGTAAAACACACTCCACGACACTCCATCATTCAATTAGGATGTTAAAGGCTTACAACAAAATTAATTTGCTTATCACCAGGGAAATTAAAATGTCTGCAAATAAATTTCCCCCTGCAGCCCAGTTTCAGGTGGGTGGGTGATACAGCCAATACATTGGCAGCATCGAGAACCAAGGGGAGAGAATCGGGAAAACACACTTCCAGCTGCAAGGGAAAATCCAGCAAAGATGAGAGGAGGGAGAAGGAGAAAATCACTGGGTTTGAGGCTGTGTTTCTAATGCCTTCTCCAAAGTGGAGAGATGATTTAAGGGATTAAAAATCATGCTATCCAGATAGCAGCTCACCTGCAGCAAGGCGCAATTCAGGTGTTAATTCTAACCCAATGACTTGGTCGCCATGACTTAGCACAGTATTTGAGAGCATTTACTTTGCAATTAAGTACACATAGGTTTGGATTCTATCTCTGACACTTACCTGCTGTGTGACCTTGGAATAGTTACTGTCATCTCTGAAACTAAGTTTTTCATCTAAGAAACAGGAGTCATGGAGTTAAATCTCCTGGGGTGTCATGGTACACAAAGCAAAGCAGGTGCTCGATATAGAAATATGGTCTTACTAAACCATTGATAAGAATTAGTGGTGTAAAAATGCTAATAATAATCACAACAATAAATGGCTTTGCATGACAGCGATGGCACCTAACCCAAAGCAGAAAGATGAATACAAAAATCCCACCGGAAACTCTAATTCTCCTG
Source organism: Myodes glareolus (assembly GCF_982192425.1). NCBI lineage: Eukaryota > Metazoa > Chordata > Mammalia > Rodentia > Cricetidae > Myodes > Myodes glareolus. The sequence continues at coordinate 13,537,598 of NC_142032.1, forward strand.
GAAATTTCCTCAGAGCACCATGTCAGGATCCGAGATAACATTCCTGTTCTACAAGGTCTGCAGCGAGGTGTCCTGAAATGACTACCAAAAGACATATGCACCCTATGTGATCCATAAACAAACACCCAGCCCAAATCTTGCCTCAACCTGGCTCTTCCCTCACCCTGCCTCCTCCCAAACAGAAAGGATGAAGTAACAAGGAAGTGATGCAGGGGACTCCCAGGGCCTGTGAACTGAGGGAATGGGAGCCAGAGACCAGAGGCTTATGAGACTGCTCTTGAGAATCAAAGACAAAGTGGGGAGAGCAGCCAGGGGAACGGAGGCAGAAGAGGTTTGATCTCTGCAGCCTTGCTCCAAGGAACCTGCATCCCAGAGACAGGCTGGGATGGTCCAGCACTCCCACACTGTCCCCGGGTGCTCGCTCTCCATCTGCTTTCCTAAAGTTATCAGCCACTACACGAACACCTTCCCCACCTGAACGTGGATGTGTGTTTTCTGAGGGAGAAGAGTGACAACATGGATAAAGCCAGGGCCAGAGAGAAACCAGATTGCAAGCGAAAGCTCTGAATGTGGCTCCTGCTGGGAAATTTAAATCAGTGCTGTGGCCAAGATGAACTGAGGCAGAGCTTAAGGGGAGAAATAGTGGGGCTGGGGATGTGACTCAGTGGTAGAGTTTGGCACATAGAAGACTCCTAAATATAAGACCCCCACATATAAGACCTCCAACACTGTAATGAAGATATGCATATATCCAGCTTGCCCAGAACCAGCAAATTCAGGGGATTTACAGGAGGGAACAAAAAGGAATAAAAACGATTTAAGGTGCAACTCCCTTTCTCCCCACTCAGGAATCCAAACATGGGTCTTTACTAGTTATTTGTGCTAAGCAGGATATTGTATGCAACTGAGCAATCGGGTAAGTGAAGATAAACGGACTTGCTCTGATGGCTTAAGCAAACTCTCTGGCCTAACAATTCCCCCCTATGATGGCTCAGCCCAGGCAACGGACATTTTCCTACGCTTGCGACTTTGAGTTCATTTTCCCTACCCTCGCTACTTTGAGTTCCTTGGGAAGAAAGAGGGCCAGCAGAGGGGCTGGCAAACTTCTGTGCTTAATTGCAAGTCTGTGGTAGCACGCAGCGCCATGCCATCAGGGGGCTGCACCAGGTGACATTTGTGCAGTCCATACTCATTCCCAGCTGCGGGCGGGTTGATCCAGGGCACCAATTACCTAATTGCTGCTAATGTTCCGTATATTTACTCAGCTGCAAATTTGCAAGATGGGGCCTGACTCACAAGAAGGGGATAATAATGGAAGATATATTTCCATTTGAAATTTCATGAATAAACAGCAAGCGCCCTGTTTATTAAAATTCAGATGCAGATAAACAATGAGTAGAGTTCCAGGAATAATTGCAGGGTTTCCACAGTTACAGAAAACCAGTCCCTTTGTCAACACTCCATTGTTCTATTTATACCTTGGGAGATATCACACTAGCTTTCTATAAATACAATGGAGACTCATTCATCTCAAACCCTCTCACGGGTCAAGTCCCAACCTTCTCTGAAAAAAAAAAAAAAATGAGCTGCATCCCGAGTGTCCCTGACACCAAGTGTCCCTGACAGTAGGTCTCAAGACTGTCGTGCATGAATCCTTCCTAATAGAATGGATAAAGAGCAGGATTTGGAGCAGGCTTGGACTGGGCTGAGCAGGAGAGAGGCAGTCGCGTGGATGCTAGGCTGGTTTCAGAAGCAGGTGTGAAGCAGCAGTATTTCAGTTGCTTCAGCCGCTCACAGCCCCGAGTTTTAAGAACCTCAGCCGTTAGAAGCAGATGAAGCCAACCGTTCAAGGAGTCTCTCTACCCGTGTGTGTGTGGGTGGATCTCATCAGTGACGTTCATTTATATGTCTTCTTTGAATAAGCCTGGGTCCTCCTCTGCACGTGAGGCTTGTCTCCTCCAGCCCACTGCAAACACCTCACAGCAGTCAAGAATCTGCAATTTTCCTCTTTACTCTCACGGTGTCCAGAATCCCACTTTGTACTTATTACATAGTGCTGCTCAGAAAGTCTCCATCAATAAGCTATTCCGGTTCCAACCATTTCCCAAAGCACTCCCCGCTCCCACAGATGTTCCCTGTGCTGACCTCAGATCTGACAATATTTATAAGGATACCATATTTAAGGTGATATTTTAAGTGATTTTCATCACATATAAAACCTAATATACATACTAGCTTTGTGAATTAACTCTTTTTTTTTTTTTTTTTTTTTTTTTTTTTAGTAAAGTAAAATAAGAAGGGAAAAGTTGCAGGGACACACAGTAAGTACAGAACCAGAACTTGAACCCAAAAGTCTCTGAAATTAAAGCATGTGCTCTTTGCTTTACCATACTCACTAATTTCACACACACGCGCGTGCATTTAAAGCATTAGTGCCTGTCTCTCTCCATAGTCTCTAGTCTGCAAGAACTGGCCCTCCATCCATAGCAATCTCTCATATGCCCACACTGATCTGTCTCATCACAGAGATACAGAATTTACACACACTTCCTCACGAGTGTATGTGCATATAAATAAAATAAATATTTGTAGATACATATATTCATGTGGATAAATAAATCCAAGAGTTCTTGTCAGTGCCTCCTTACAGGTAAGGTAAAATTACCCACAGGGAGTTGAGGCAGTGTCTGAAATGGGGCCCTGATGTATATGTAGCACCTCTTAGCAGCTGACATCCCATATGCTGTAGCGGAGCCAGACTCATTAAGGGCTTTACACGCTCGGATTTTAATTCCGATGGCCTCCTTCGGTGCTAAGTCCCTCCAGCATCGCTAGTCCCTGAACATTCTCAGGTATCAGAGCCAAAGCAGAGGGAACTGAAAGAGAAACAGTGGCAGGGAAGGGTATCCAAGCTGCTGGGGAGACATTTTAGACTCTGCTCAGCAGCAGCGGCTGGCAGGCTCACCCAGAAGTCTGTGCCCTGTTCACGAGAGAGAGATTTCTCTTCACAGACTCAGCTGGCAGATGGTGGGATAAGGTCTAGCCTTCAGATCTGCACCCAACAGCCCTACAGACGGAAGGGATGCCAACTGTGAGATCAAAAACTGGTGCCCCTGAAAGGTGATCATCACCCATTCCAGCCTCTAAGTTCTAGATGGTGCTGCGATCCTCCAACAAGCGACTGAACATCTATCTGAATGGGTGGTCGCTCAGCCTAGAAGAGGCTCCTCACTCCTCCTGGACTCTTGATTCCGGCCCATCCCACGCCCATCCTGCCGGAGTAGTCACTCTCATCTACCCAGCTCTTGCTTTTCCCATCAGTCGAGCTGTGTGTTTCCAAACTCAGTTGTCTCTGTTCCTAAACTACTTACAGTCATCATATTTGCTATTATATCCATGCTGTTCAATTAAATAGATGTAAATCAACAGATGATCAATACAAAAAGTCCAGTTTTCTATCAATAGTTACTCAGATGTTTTTGCAAAATCTTGATTAAGATGAGTCACTTTTAAGAAACGTAGTTTCAAGGGCTGGAGAGATGGGTCAGTGGTTAAGAGTACTTGCTGCTCTTGCCGAGGATCAAGGTTCGATGCCCAGCACCTACACGGTGACTCACAACTGTCTGTAACTCCAATCCCAGAAGATCTGGCCCCTGTGAACACATGCGTGGATGTGGGACATATACACATATGTGTACACATAAATAATTTTAAAAATGTACTTTTACAGACATGATGGTACATGCCTGTCACCCCAGCATTCTGCAGGGTGATGCAGGAGGATTGAAAACGCCAAGCTAACCCTGGGATATCTGGTAAGGGCCTGTCATAGGAAAGCATAAAGGGAGTGAAGGGGTCAGAAGGAAGGAGTTTGAATTAGATATGAGTGGGGTAAGAAGAGTATCCTGAGAGTGAGGAGACATTCAGAGTGTTTTCCAGTCCCCCAACCAAAACAAAACCAAAAAACACCAAAAGTGGCTAGTTATAAATGTGCTTTAAATAAGAAAGACAAGATTACCCACAAGCCTGATCAGTAAATCAACATACAGAATATGACCTGCCTATGTCAAAAGAATAAGCACATAACGCTGAGTCTGTGCCTGAAGCTAACACCGTCCGTTCTCAGCATCGTGGATTTGTTGTGACTGTTCAACATTTCAGACAAACTTTCACAAATCAACCACAGGCCTCCTTTATGAGACACAAATGGCCCCAGATGAGTGAGTGCTGAAACAATGGCCTCAACTGAGGCAATGAAGGGAGATGTAGACATCTGAACTGGACTGTGGAGAGTGGGGTCCAAAAGGAGAAGGAGGAGGAAGCCCTTCAGAAAGCCTCCCTCTGCTCAGAGCTGTGGCAAGGCCTACCTCTATTTTTAGCGTCTGCTGCCCTCATTCAGGACTGCAATGCTCGGCGAATACCACAGGTATGAACTGGGGTGGGCCATCTGTCCTGACTGACAAATGAACCCACAGCAGGGCTAAAGGGCTCAGTTTACAATAACCAAATTATTTCCCTTCTGTTTGGTGATGTTTCTCTCTAAAATGGAAGGCTTCCCCAACAGGCCCAATACCACCGAAACGGATGATAGATTAGATTACCTGATACACGTCTCTACCTTCCAAGAAACCTCCTCCTAATCACAGCGACGGCTATTTTTTTTCCGGATGGTTGCTGACAACATTTAAAAAGGAATCTTCACACACTCTGATTTTTACCCTTGACTAGCTGACTTTAATGGTAATCTCCTTAGGTCTGGAGTCCAGATGGAGTGGAAAATCTCTTTGATTTCTTTCAGAAGGGAACTTCACTAGAAAATGGGCCCACTGGGCCACTCATAAACTGTATTTCCCTTTCTTCTCTGCTCCTCACCCCAACCCTTGCCATCTTGTCTCTACCATCCCTCTGGCAATCCTGAGAACACAACCCTTAATAAAGAGGCTGCAATCCCCCCTTGGACTCTGGTGTGATCTTTGTGGCAGGAAAATCTAAGCTCTTATCTGATCAATAGATTTGAAGATTTAACTCCTTTAGGTTAATTAGTTTGGTCATTTGAAGGGCAGCCCATAGCAAAAACTATAGTGGGAAATAATTGCTCATGAAAGGATGAATGGATGGATGGATGGATGGACGGCGAACAGACGGACAGATGGACGGATGGACAGATGGATGGACAGACGGATAGATATGGGTGAGCAGATGAATGAACAGATGAATGTACAGAGAGACAGATTGATGGATAGAGGATCAGTCAATGACCCTCGGAACAGCCCTTTGGAATGAGGAAGGTCAAAATTTTTAAAGATTTGTATAGTTCTGCTCAGTCATGTGCTCTAGAACTCTGTGGATGTTTGTCTAGTACCATTCTGTTAGACCCCACTCGCCTGAATTCTGGCACTGGTTCAGGAAGATTTTTTTTCTCTGATTTTACTTCTATAGAACTAAGATAGGCCCCTGAGTCCAATCCAAGGTCCATACAGTCCCTAAGACAGAAATGCAGCCATTGGAAATGGACCCCTAGCAATTTCACTTAAATACTGAATCTTGTAACAGAGCTCTGCAGGGAAAACAAAGCAGGCCCACTGGGGATGCGGGGACACAGAGCTGGAGATGCAGGGGAAACAGAGCTGGGGCTGCGGGGACACAGAGCTGGGGATGCAGGGGAAACAGAGCTGGGGCTGCGGGGACACAGAGCTGGGGATGCGGGGACACAGAGCTGGGAATGTAGAGGAAACAGAGCAAGCACGCTGGGGATGCGGGAACATATAGAAAATGATGTGTATTTCAGCTGGGGGCAGAGAAAGCCGTGGTGACAGACTCCAACAGACTGTGCACCCCTGCTCTGTGAGCTGACACCAAGTCTGGCCCTCTACCTATTTCATAACAGGTATTTTATTGAAATATGCATTCTGTCAGTCATGCATGGACCGTGTGAGGCTGCTCTTGCACAATAACTGAGCCAAGTAGCCCACCCTGTGGCTGGAAAAACCTAAAATATTTACTATCTGCCCCTTCACAGACCAAGGTTTGCAAATTCTGTTGCAGGCTCTTGAAAATACACACACACACACACACACACACACACAAAACATCAACAATAGCAGCAGAAAGGAAGAAAGGAACATGGTACTGATTTCTGATTTCTCAGGACTGAGAAAGATCATTTTTTTTTTCTGCCTGATACAAAAAAAAATCACAAAACCAATTACCTCAGTACTTGATACCTGCTTAGAGGCCTCTTGTCAATAATATCTACTCTTGCCTGAACTCTTGAACCAGCCAGATACTTCCTTCATTACCACCGCATTTAGGATTAGCAATCAGAGGAAAAGCTACAGAAAACAAACTTTTTTTCCACTCCATTCTGAGAGAAAAACCGGGGAAGTACACAGTAAATGCAGCACTACAATAAATAGGAACTCTGCGTGCGTGGTAAAACGGTCTAGATCTCATTAAATGATTTCTGGGCTATTATCCTTTGGGCTCACCAATGGATTTGAATGGACTCTCCAGTGAAAGCAGATGTTTAAGGTAGCACCCTTTTGAAAGGAAATAGCATATTGGAATCAGAAAGGATGGAGGGCGATTATGACGAGGCCTGATTTGAAATTAAGAGTGCCATTTTCCGTCTTTAGACTTTGCCATGGATAGTTCCTCACAAATCCCTTAACCCTCCTGACGTCTCACTTCTTAAACCCTCTAACTGGAGGAAATCACGCCCATCTCCTAAGCCTTTCCTCTTTGCTCCAAACCAGTGATTTGGAAAGGCTGCACGCAGGAAGAGCGCTGCTGTGAGCTGCTGACGAGCCCCTCGCAGTTAATGTACGCCGTCCTCTCCAGCTCAGGCCGACCTCCAGGGAGGGAGAGCCCACAGGGAAAATGAACACAACACAGTGCAACAAACTTCAAAGGTTCAAGGGCAAACAACATCGCAACTCCTCCAAAAACTTCATTCTGCATGTAGTTAGCCAAAAATAGAACACTGTCCTCAGATTAAACTCCTTTAAGAGGCAAACTTCAATATCTTCCTCCCGAGGCTGAGTCTCAGTCTTCTGCCTGCCTGAGTAACTTTACATTGTTTTTAGTTAGGTTGGATATTCGAAGATGTGGGTCACTTTGTCCAGGTTGATGAGCATTGTGGTTGCAGGGTCTAGTAGATCCTTATTTCTCATAATTACATTCTTCGTTGCAGCTAACGCTAGGGCCAAGTCCTTGGTTTTTATGGGGAGCAGAGGATCTACAATCTTAGTTCCATGGGGTTCCACCCTAGGACAGCTGGATGTCAGAGTGATTGTGCCCAGCTCTCCTCCTGCTCCTCCTCACTCCATCCTCCTCACTCCATTTCATTCTTTCTTTGTTCTGTTTCTCAAGACAGGGTCTCTGTCTAACAGCTCTGGCTGCCCTAGAACCCCCTCTGTAGACCAGGCTAGCCTCAAACTCACAGAGATCCATTTGACTCTGCCTCCTGGGTACTGGAATTAAAGGTGTGCTCAATCACGGTCTGGCTCGATTTCATTCTTATGTGACTATAAATCAAAAGCTCTGCCTCTACGAACTGACCAGTTAAACAAGGGGTAGAGCACCAATCAGAGATAACAACTTCAGGGATAAAGGTATAAAGATGAAGAAGAGGGAGAAGAGAAGAAAAAGCTGACTAACTTTCCATTGGTCCACACAGGCTCCAAATGAAGCTACCTCAATCTGCACTTTTTGGTTGAGTTTCCAGCTGAAGCTGATATTGCTTGTCCTAAACCTTCTTGATCACTACAGCAGCCACACCACTCAAGATATCTCATTTACCTTCCCGAGGTGATGAAGGGACAGCAGTGGGTGGCTTGGGGCAGATCACCGCTGTCCGAAGTCACAGCTGCACACATACAATAAGTCAGGAATGTGGAACGCAACCGGAGGCATCGCTTACAGTGAACACTGACTCATGAGATGGGAGGATCGCCCTTGTCAGCAGCCCTCTGGGGTGGGAATTTAGTACATTTGTGCTTAGAGCTGGGTGAGGAAACGATTCAAAATAATTTAGAATGCACTGACTATAACCGCATCCAGGTACAATTATTGTGGCAGGAAAATCTTCCATCTCTTAAAACATTTGGCATTTTTCATCTGTTTACTTCTGTTTTCAGAAAATCAAGAATTTCTAACTATTTTTTATGGCACTTTAACATTTTGCTTCCAAGTTCTCTCTCTCTCTCTCTCTCTCTCTCTCTCTCTCTCTCTCTCTCTCTTACTTGAATTTTTTCATATAATATATTCTGTTTCAGTTTTCCCCTCCCCCCAAGTCCTCCCAGATACTCTGCATTTCCTACCCACCCAAATTTCTCTCATATAAAATAATAATGATAATAATGATGATGATAATAATAATAATAATATAAAATCAAAAATCAAACAGACCATACCAGAACAAAATAAATTTAAAAAAGAGTGAACAAAAAAGAGAACACAAAAAAAACGCATATAGGTGTAAAAATATACATGTTCATACACTCAGAAATACAAAACTACAAACCATAATATATCTGCAAAGGACCTATAAGGAAAAGCAAACAAAGCCCAGAGATAGCATTGAGACCAAGAACCTCCAAAAATGGCATTGGGTTCATTTTGTATTGGCCATCTCCTGCTGGGCTCAGAGCCGTTCCTAGAGTGCGGTCTGTATAGCCAGTGGAAACCCAATCGAGAAAATGAATTCTTCCTTTGTCAGTAGTTATCAACTAGAAATAGCTTCTGACTTAGGGAAGGGGGCCTGCGTCAACTTTCCCCGCTCAGTGCCGAGACTCCATTTGGCCCAGAGCTGTACAGGCCCCGTTCATGCTTCCAGTCTCTGTGAGTTCTTATGTGTGTTAGTCCTGCAGTGTCTGGAAGGCCTTGTTTCCTTGGTGTCCTCCATCCCCTCTGACTTTTATAATCCTTTCATTTCTTCTTTTACAAGGTTCCTTGTGCCCTGAGGGGAGGGACTTAATGGAAACACCCCACGTATGACTGAGTGTTCCAAGGTCTCTCACTCTCTGCACGCTGTTAAGTTGGGGGTTTCTGCTTCCATCCTACTGAAGAAGGAAGTTTCTCTGATGATGGCTGAGCAAGCCACTGATCTATACACAAAGCAGAATGTCATTAGGAGTCATTTGATTGCTACATTCCCAGAACAGTTTGATGTAGGTGGGTCTTTTGTATTTCTGTTGTTTTTATTGGCTAATTAACAAAGAAACTGCTTGGCCTGATAGGTCAGAACATAGATGGGTGGAGTAGACAGAACAGAATGCTGGGAAGAAGGCAATGAGGCAGATGCTATAGCTCTCCTCTCCAAGAAGGATGCAGGTTAAGATCCTTCCTGGTAAGCCACCACCTCGTGGTGCTACACACATTAATAGAGATGGGTTAATCAAGATGTGAGAGTTAGCCAATAAGAGGCTGGAACTAATGGGCCAAGCAGTGTTTAAATAAATACAGTTTGTGTGTTGTTATTTCTGGGTGTAAAGCTAGCCATGCGGGTGCCAGGCGGGAACGCAGCCCGCCGCTCCTTCTACAACAGTAGCACTTGTTTTTCTCCTAGGTGTCTGGCATATCTAGTCTCAGGTTCTTGGTCACCTAAGCAACATTGTGTACAGTTCTATCTCATGGGCCTTAATCAAACCAGATATTGGTTGGTCACCCCACCAGCTTTGTGCCATTGTTGCTCTGGCCGTGCACATCTGGCAGGTCACCATTGTAGACTGAAGGATTTGTAGCTGGGTTGGTATTTACCTGTCTCCTTTGGTAGCTTTCAGAGTACCTTCAAGTACCACGGACACTAGTCTGTTGGGGTGAAGGCTCTAGGTAGGCACAAGGTTAGCTTCTCCATGTTCAGTGGGTTATGTAGGTGTTGTCTTCAGTAACAGGGCCTGACCATCAGTTTGTGGAGAGCAACTAATAATCTTAGGAATAATTTGGGCTGTTTGGGGCTCTCCTGAGGCCAACAAATCGATTAGATATAACCCATTTCTGGTATTGAAATTTGGTGATGAGAAGAGCCTCGATGGGATTCCATCTCCCCAGTTATTTGGTAATTCCACTTAGATCACCTTTGAATATGTATATATTTTAGAACTCTTCTGCTATGTGAGTGTAGTATTAATATGGATCCATACAACCTCTCAAATGTTTTAGTGTTAGTTGTCCTTCCCTGTGTTCCCTCCCTGGCCTCTCTCTTCTCCCCGTCTCCATTTACTCCTCCTGATGCAGCCCGCCATCTTATCCATCCATAACTATCTGTTCTCTTCCCCTTCCTAGGGAGATCCAACCTCCTCCTTAGTCCCTTGCTCTATACCTAACCCCTTGGTTAAATGGATTGTAGCTTGCTTATTGAAGACTTAACAGCTAACCTCCACATATAAATAAATTGTATTCAAACTCCCAGAAGCTTTCAACCTACACTGAATACCCCCTATACTGAAGTTCCTTCCTCCTCCTCTGCCTAATACCCCAAGAGCACATAGAAAGTGGAACTGCTCTTCCAGCTTCACCAGCACACTCCTCTTCCACACATGCCCACCAGGTCTTCCCATCCACCCACCCTCCCTCGCTCCCTCCCTCGCTCCCTCCCTCCCTCCCTCCCTCCCTCACCTTGCACTCTTATACAAAGATACTCTGGTCTCCTATGTCATCATTGAAACTGTCATAAATATTTTAGCCAAAGCTAATTCTCTCCTTGGAGCTCAGGTCTGCTTCTTAAAATAATTATCCATATTAAAGGTTAGTTCTATATTCTTCAGACGGCTCACTAAAGGAAAGGAAAATACCCCTAGTGTTACAGCAGTCTACAATCCAAGAGCTCTGCACACACATTCAGCAGTAAAAATGACATTGTTCATGGCTAGGTAATCAGGGCCACTTTCAGCTAGACTCCAAAGTAGTAAGTCTTCAAGAAACATTTTTGTCCCAGGTTTGTATCCTTCTAACCATATCCTTTGACCTTTTATATACAAGGGAAGTCAGAAAACAGTGGTCTGTCCACTTTATATTTCCCCAGAAACTTCTGAGCGATGATTAGAAGCAGTAGAGTGGTTCGCTTGTTTAACAACGCAAAGATGTGATGCATTCTCCTATGTTGCTTTTTTTTAGCTCTGTGAAGCTGTGTTACTTTTCCTGACTAAAACACCTGATTGGTCTAATAAAGAGTTAAATGTACAATAACGAGGCAGGAAAGGAATAAGTCAGGCTGCCAGACAGAGAAAATAAATGAAGGGGGAAAAAGGGAGAAACAGGAAAAAAAAGGAAAGGGAGAGGAAGATGCCTGGGGCCAGCAAGCCAGTGACACAACCAGCCCTGGAGTAAGAAGTAAAGAAAGAAATATAGAATAGAGGAAGGTAAAAGCCCAGAGATAAAAGTTAGACAGAATAATTTCAGTTAGAAAAGATGGCTAGAAACAAGCCAGGTTAAGGCCAGGCATTCATAGGAAAGAATAAGTCTCCGTGTACTTATTTGAGAGCTGAGTAGTGGATCTCCAAAGAGCAAAGCGTAAAAACAAAAACAAGTACAACAGCACATTTGTGCTCCTGTGTCAGAGGTATGATCACCCATAAGCCAAAGACTGGCATGGAAAAAAATATTCTAAGCATCAAATGCAAAGTAATTTCTTTAAAAAAAAGAGCTCAATATGTATTTGCATGTATTAAACCTGTTCTGTGCTTGCCGTGATAAGACTACCTATGTTTGCCTGTATATATACCACTTTGATATGCTTGTTGAGTTATGTTTTTTTTCAGAAAACAATACAGTGATTACAAACAGGCAATCTGGGTCCATGTCCTAGTCCCTCCATAGTGCACTGTAACTCTGCACTACGATCCATGTCTGCACATTGGGTCACTAACGTCAGCCCTGCTTCTTGAATGTTATTCAAAGAAACTGGGGGTTTTGATAAAATGAAAGGTTGCTTATTGGACTCAAATGATCTGTGGCTTCCTGTGAAGAACTGATCTAATTAGTGGCCTTCTTGGAAACTCACTCCTCTGAACATGTAGTAATATGGTGTATGATGGAAACACCACATGTGCTGGGTCTGCCTTGATTCCCAGGTAATGGGATTAAAACAAAGGCAAGATCATAAATATTCTGAATGACCTCATTAAGCCAGACATTAAATTCATTAATACAGTTGTAAATAACTACTATGTCACAGAGTATATTCTGGGTGCATTTTAAGATGAATTATTCATAAGTGGTCCTGCCCAATGCTTATTTACATGTTAGGGGTTAAGCACCAGGTCACTGACACCTGTCATATTTGAATGTGCTCCCTTTTGTAAAGTCTAAATGATGTGGGAGTGCCCTCTGCATGCTGTGAATACAATTGGTTAATTAATAAAGAATCTGCTTTGGGCCCATAGCAGAGCTATAGGGGAACAGAGCTAGACAGGGAAAACTAAGCTGAATGCTGGGAGAAAGAAGGGCGGAGACTGGGAGAAGCCATGTAGCCCCACCAAAGCCAGATGGAACTTTAGCTGGTAAGCCACAGTCATGCGGTGATACACAGATTAATAGAAATGAGTTAAATTAATATGCTAGAGCTAATGGGCCAAGCAGTGACTTAAATAATATGGTTTCTGTGTGATTATTTCAGGGCTAAGAGGTCGGGATGAACAAGAAGCTCCCTCTGCCAACAGGGAGGCACACTGAATGGGTTGGCAGGGACATTTACTACAGCATGGTTTGCTGTGCTGAAATGCATGGAGAGACTGGGGAGATGGCTCAGCTAACAGCAGTCTTTGTTGTCTAAGCAAGAGTACCTAAGTTTGAAACCTTGGCACTCATGTGGAAAAAGAAAACCAGACATGCCACATACCTGTGATCCAAGCATTGGGGGTGGAAGGGCATGCAGAAAAGGCAGATTCTGGGAGCTTTCTGGCCAGTTAGCATTACTTTAATGGCAAGCTTCCATGTCAGTGAGAAATCCTCTGTATGCTGTGAATACCATTGGTTAGTAAAGAAGCTGTTTTCAGCCAATGGCTTAACAGAATATAGCCAGGCTAGAAAAGATAGAGAGTAGGTAAAGCCAGGGAGAATCCGTGGAGGTGCCATAGGAGACCTGGCAGATTTCCAGCTTCCCTCCTGCCATAGGAGACAGACACCTCCACCTCTGAAACTTTGACTGTAGGCCACGACCTTGTGATAATGCACAGATTAATAGAGATTGGCTATTTTAGGATATAAGGGCTAGCTAAAAATATGCCTAAGCTATTGGCCAAACAGTATTGCAAATAATAGAGTTTCTCTTGTGATTATTTCTGATTGGAGCGGCTGGGAACGAATGAACAGACCCTGCCAACATCCTCCTCTGGCATCCCCAGGTACAAGCAAGACCACCTGCACCCATCCACACCTAAGCATATACACAGAATACATGTACACAACTATAAGGGAAGAGAGAAGGGGAAAGGAGAAAGGCAGGGAAGAGCAAAGTCAAGCCAGAAATCACCAAACAATCACTGAGCAGTTGTCTGTTTATTTTAAAATACTAAATTGACAAAGATTAGATACCTTCAAATATATACTGTGACCATTTAATAGATAGATAGATAGATAGATAGAGAGACATAGATATAGATTTCTGTATTATTCCTCAAACTAAACAAAATCCATCACTACCACACATGCTGTGCACCAATCCCAGAATATTTTTTTATCGCACAATTCAAAGTATGCATGCCCCTTGACCAGCATCTCTCCACCTTCTCCACCCCTGCCCTGGCAGCTCTCTGCTATTATGAGTTCAACATTTTAAGATTCATAGAGTATTTATTATTCTGTCTGACTTATTTCATTTAGCAGAAGGTCCTCCAGTTTCATCAATTTTGCCGCAAATGGGGGGTTTCTTTTATTTTACAGCTGAGAAATATTCCATTCTCTGGACGAACCACAATTTCTATATCCATTCATCCATCAGTGGGAACTTCCACTGCTTTGGTACCCCAGCTACTGTGAACAATGTGATGCGGGCCACTGCAAATAAACCTTAGGGCAGCTGTTCAGTGGAACATTTCACACAGACATTAAAAAGAAAAAAGCATAATTTATAAATATTTTATATATGCAGACCTAACTATTATCCTATGAGAACAAGTGGGAGGGAATGCAAATCACACAGCAGAAATCATGAAAAGATTCCTTTATTTAATGCATACATATATATACACAGAGAGACAGACACATATAACGATGAATCTATATGTATGAAATCTGTATACAGAGGGCATCCGAGGAAGCTACATACTAACTTGTGACAATGATTGCCCCTGAGTGACAGGACTCTGGTTGGGAGCTGAGATGGAATGAGGCCTTTCACAATTACATCATATATTTAGAAATGCACACTCCGGCCTATTTCTTTGTTGCTCCAATTAAAGCACCCACCAAAATGTCCTTTGGAAAAGCTTGCTAGAGTCTCTTCCCTTGTCAGACCTTCCAATATCCTAACCACTCTCACTGGCAGATATTAGCTAAGCACTTTGACACTCCACAAATACACGATTGGGACACACGTGCATGTGTGCACGCATACATAATTATTGCACTACTATTTTCCTTGCTGATGCCTCACTAAAGGACTGAGTTTGTTGAATCTCTTCCTGCACGTGAACATGTCTATGGGACAACCACCTCCCAAAGTGTATGATCTCATATACAGAAAGGAAAGAAAACCACCATGGTTAAATTCAGTCACACTAGCCTGTCTGTCTTCTGTTAAGGAAGTCTGGCATGAGTCAGTAGGGGGGTCGGCTTTGAAATCTCTCAAGAATTGTTGTTGGCTCTGAGATGTATCAAGCCCTGACCATGACTGCATACTCAATATTATCCTAACTATTCAGAACTCCTTCCCTGGGAGTTCCTACAGAAATGTGAACGTCGATAAAACACACGGCACACTTACGGAGGACAATATCCCCTTTTACAATTGCTAGACCAGGCATGGACAGCAAAGATCACATTTAATTATCACAGTACCCTGTGTTGGAAATCCAGGACTCAGAGTCGGGGTTTACATAGAGAGGCTTAAGTAGTGTGCAGAGTTCTAAGAACCAGCATGGAGCAGGGAGGAGGCTGCAAGAATGGGTACAAATTGATGCATGCAGCCATGCAGAGGCCACTGCTCATCCCTGAACACCTCTTGGCTACACCTGAGGTGAAAAGGCAAGACTCAGGGACGCAGGCTTCCTTCAGGGATCAGGCACGACCTGGGCTAGGAAGATTTCATAGGTTGAGAGCATACTCCTTTGCCCAACTCCCAGAAACTAAAGGCAACTAAAGCCCACCTTAAAGGGTAGACCTTGTGAGGTACCACAACATCCCCTATATTAACAATTCTTACACCTTAATCTTAAAATAAGGATAGCCACTGAAAGAAATTGAATTATTAAACCTAGGTAAGCTAGAGGTGCAGAACTTGAATTTCCAAGGACCCGTACACCTCCCTTGCCATGTGAACTTCCCAAACTGAATGTCCACTTGGGGAATCAAACTCAGGTACCACAGTTCACTCAACACCCAAATTTCACTTACCTACGGAAAGGGAGAGGAGAAAGGCGCCCTTCAATCTAATCTTAAAGGGAATCTATCCACAGAAAACATCTGCAGTAAACACTGAAGAATACCTTCCCTAATAGCCACAGGGATAATCAAGGATCCATCGCTTTGTAATTACCAGCTACCTGGTGCCCTGCACAGCCTCCTCCACTCTTACTGATGGTTGACTGATGAGGAGTTTGATTCCAAAAGCATGCTCTAAAAAACAAACCGAAACTACCCTACTCCATTTCTACTCTCCACCTCCAGGATGAGCTACCAAAAATAGAAGCGCCGCAGCATAAACTGGGTGAGGGAAGGTGCATCCTGGTGCACAGAGGAAGAGAATAAAACGGGGGGGAGGGAGGTGGGGATGGAAGAATCTGCTCAGTGTACAATGTTTCCAATCAAAGATTGATGAGCACCAATTCTGGGATCCATCAATTACCCTTGAAGACTGTTTGCTAAGTGTGTAAAGACATCCCCCCCCACACACAGAATCACGAAAATGAGAAAGGTCATGACATGAACCTTCAGTGTTTCACATTGTGTACATACAAAGCTGGGACCTACTGATCGTCGGTTATCTCAGTGTTACTGTCTAGAATACTGTTATGATCAGCAGCATACCTAGTCCCATAAACGTAGCTCAAAAAGCTGGCAGGGTGTAGGTAGAGTTTTCGTGAACTTTCCACAAAGCATTTTGGCATTTAAATGACTCTGATTTCTGATTTTTAAACAGTCTTTAAAATGAAAAGTCTTCTCCCAAATATCTATCCTCTCTTGAATGTCATGGCCATTCCATGGTAGCCCCCGAGAAGACCTGAGCTCTTGTTCAAGACAGTGTATACACCTCAAACACACTTTTAGAGTCTCCGCACTTTCTTCTCCACATTCTGAAGCTCAGTAAAGCTGTATGGCCTGCTATCTTCAGGAGGGAAGAATGAGGAAGCATTGCACTGATGCGTCCTGGTCTGTTGGAAGGTAAGGTTCCTGGAGCTGCTGGCCCACAGAGCTGGCCTTAACAATGTTAAACAGATGCACAAATCTCCTAAGCATCGCAATCTCTGGGGTTTCTGGGTGTGTGGACAAGTCATGACAACATCAGCAATGGCCCTTGGGTGAAGAGTGTTGCTGTGTGGATCCCAAGCAATCTACTCCATGCTCTTCATTCAGAAAACATTGTCAAGGATGCTGATCCTGCTGACTCAGACTCTTTGGAGTGACAGAAGCTGCGTGTTTAATTGGGTTTCAAGATTGCTATGTCTCAATCAAAGTCTGAGGTCTTTCTCTAGGTTGCCAAGATGAACATGGTCCAAGAAAAGAGGCACACTTTTCTAGGTAGCCTTGGCGATCACTGCTTTATTAATGGGCCCACCCAAGCCCTGACATCTGCTCCTACAGCTCCCAAACTTTCACTTGATAGTGAACAAATTCTTTTATTTAATGTTGGGGGTGTATATCCTATGAGCGTCCCTGAAGGTAATTATTTTCATTCAACGAACATGGAGTAACCACTATATGCCCATTCTGTGTAGGTACTGTGAGGGACTGAAAAACAGAAGCCATATCCGATCTTGCAAGACCTCATTGCAGGCCCTCCATCTGTCATGGCTGAAGAGAAACATTCTGTGTCTCTTATTGCCTGGATCTCAAAGACATCTGTAGTCCAGACATAAGCCTGAATGGATGACATCCCATCTCCTTTCTCTGCAACTATAGTCCTATGTCCAACCCAACCCCACCTCGGATATCACATCTGTCTAATATGCTCTTCCTCAGCCGATTAGGGAGGATCAATTCCTTTCCCAGATCCATAGAGATAATCCTATATCCTAATATTTTCAAAGTGTTGGACATTTTGGGGGGGGAGGATTCTATCCTCTAGGGCTTGAAACCAGTTCCCTCATCTCAAATCAGGTCCTGGTAGATTTATCAACAATCTTTCCAGTGTCTATACAAGGGGAAAAAAAACCACCTTTTTAGTTTACTTTAGAGTAAACTCTCAGCAGAAAGCAAACGCACACCACGGCTCGCTGGCTTACTCAGTATTAACATGCACCAGAATGTGAGAGTCACATGATGAGAAGGTGGGGAGGAGCAGAGCGGCACCTGAGAGGGGAGTGAACCAAGGTCCACAGCGGGCATGCTGTTCTAAAAACCAAGGCCAGGCACTCCAGAGCAGACCAAGAAAAGGAGCGCCAAGGGTTCAGCCATCAGGGATGAATCAGGAAGGTGAGGCCTGCTGGATTTTTATATCTTCTTTATCGGTACTTATCATAAAGACTTGTCTCTTTCTGTTTCTTTTTATCTTTAAACATTCCCCACCCCACCCTGATGGGGAAGCTCAGCCAATCATATTTTGTTTAGGATGTGGCCCCCTGAGGCCAAGAAAAAAGGATAAAAACATCCAGGTGCACTCGCCTCGCTCTCTTTGTTCTCTCCACGCTCCTGGTGTTCATTGGATCCTTGGCCGTGTAAGTTTTCTTTTCCCCAATTATTAAATCTTTTGTATTAAACTGGTCTGGTTAATTCTAACTTATCGATCGACCACACCCATCACCACCCCCCACAAACAACATCCTCCACCAGCCTCTCCATGCTCCTTCCAGCAGCATCACAACCCAGTTGCTCATCTAAGCCAACTAGAGTTTGATACGTCCAGACCTTCCCTGTCTCCATGTGGATGAAATTCCTCCATTTGGTTGCCATGACACCATGGTGTTAGGGATCTCTGGCCTTGTTATCATGTAGAATCCTTCCTTCTACATCCATCACCGCAAGTCAGCAGACCAACGGTTCTGCCAGACAAGGCAACTGCAATGCTGGTCAAACCTTCTACTCTGAACACCCTCCTAAAAGACCCCACCATCTGAAGAGGTGAGACCTGGACTTTTCAGATCTACGTCAGAGGCTGGGTTAGATAGCTCCACTGGATGGAAATGTGCTGGCTGCCAAGCCTGATAATTAGTTAGACTGAGTCTGATCCCTGGAACCCACACCGTCGAAGAACTCCCACAAGGTGTCCTCTGAGCTCCACAGGTGTGTCATGACATGCACACATGTGCACAAGCACACACACACAGAATAAGTAATAAAAAATAAATAAGTAAGTAAGTAAATAAATAATAAATAAATAAATGCCAGATGGAAAACTGTGTCTGAAGAACATGCCCAGTACTTTTTTCCTGAAGATATTACTAAGTGTGGCTAACCAAAGGGAACCATCAGCATAGTCTCACCCTGTGCTTGAGGTGCAGTCGGGTCGACAGTGCCCATCTGAACCATGATTCAGAGAGAAAAGACCTACTGACCATGCCCCTCCAGCTGAACTCAATATTCCCATGATGCTGAGCAAGGAAGAGGAGGAGCATGTGCTAAGAATGACTTGTCTTAACCTCTCAAGTCATCTCTCTGGGTTACTCTCCAGCGAAGGCCTGGCTGTAACCGAAGTGAGGCACCCAGGTGAGACTGTAAGAGAGCCAAGCCGAGTGTGACGCCAGTCCCTGCCGCCAGCACACGCCCTCCACAGAGTACTTCTCGTGAGCAATGGCTTCTGCATCTGAACAGTGTGTGCTCTGAACAAAAGCAGGCCTTTTCAAAAGTGGCATTATTCACCACGTACAGGGACCTCTGACCCAGCTTTCCTGAGTGATGCAGGGCAAATTGTAGGTACCAAAAACCGAGCTCTCAAAACATGCTTTGCATTCTTGCCTGGAGAAGTCCAAGACAAGCGTGTTTCCCAGGAAGAGGTTTCTCACTGCCATCCACCCTAAGTCAGGGATGTGTGTAAGAGCACAGGTGTGTGTGTGTGTGTGTGTGTGTGTGTGTGTGTGTGTGTGTGTATAAGGGCTTACTAGTAAGGGAGGTGTGTGCGTGTGAGGGCACACTGGTAAGGGAGAAATGAGATTCCACGTCCAACCTAAGTCACGTGTGCATGTGTGCATGCGTGTGTATGTGTAAGGGCATACTGGTATGGAAGGGGTGTGTGTGTGTGTGTGTGTGTGTGTGTGTGTGTGTGTAAGGGCACACTACAGGGAGGAATGAGACTCCACACCCAGAATCAGAGCTCACCTGTCCCCACAGCTGCTGCTCCTCCAGTGTCCCACTTTCAGAAGATGAGCCCTTCCTTTGGCCACAGAGCAGCCAGGTCAAAGCACCTTACGCACGCATACATTAAAACTCTAGCTTGCAAGGATGGGGTGCTTGACATGCAAGAATGAAAACTTGAATTGGATCCCGAGCACCCACATAAAAAGAGGCTCGGGGGCATGTGCCCGAAATTCCCACGCTACAGAAGCCGAGACAGGCAGATTCCTGGAGCTCACTGGACAGTCTGGCTAGCTGAGTTGGAAGGCCCCAGGTTCTGTAAGAGACTGAAAATTGAGGTAGAGAATTGAAGAAAAAACCTGATATCAACTATGAGTCTCCACATGTGTGTACACATATACCTTCACACAAATGAACATGTACACACACAGTACACACACACACACACACACACACACAGAAACTTCAAAGGGAAAGGCTGATGATGCCACTGAGGCATCATCTCCCTGACTAGCTGATGTCATGACCGCGTGTGGTGTGTGCTGGATGCTGCAGCCTTCAAAGAAATCTATCCACACATCCTTGCTTCCTGTCAGTCTCACCCTGGAGGTCCTGGCCTGGAAACCATTTTACCAGGCCTCATTTTCAGCTCCCTGCTCACTCAGAGTCCAGATCATCAGCAACTGACACTGGCCCAGATGGCAGGATGTGTGGGTGATCCAGCTGAGAGGATTCTGCCTCATAGGTGTTAATGTCCTGTGACAAAGACTGACCAGTCACGACAAGCTCCTCAGATAAAAGAGGGTGCCGCAATAAATAATCACTATGGTGATGGAAATCTGCAGGGGTGATTCCTAAATACTGAGGAGAGGAGGAGGAGGTGTTCCAAGACAAGCAGCACGTGCAAAGGCCCTGAGGCAGGAATGATTGAAAGACATAATTCAAGACAGATCTGTTTGGCGTGAAGAACCAGATATATAGCAAATAGGAACTCCATAGAAGTTAGAAGGGACAGAGACATCAACACGGGCAAAGAAAGAGCCCTGAAGACCAAGTCGGCAGGACTTCCAGGAGAAGAGGTATTTGAGCGGAACCGTAAAGCATAGGTCCAGACGCAGGAGGAACGAGGCTGGGTGTGTGGGGACCACACAGCTCTCTTACTACACACAGCTTCAGGTAGGAGGAGCGGCTAAGCGGAAGAGGAAGGAGCTGGACTATGGAAGCATTCTTAATAAAAAAGGAAAAACAAGGAGCCAGAGTATATGTCCCCAGTAGGAAGAGCAGGGAGACATTAACTGTACAAGGGGCCACTTTTATTTTATTTTATGAACACAGGTGTCGTGCCTACATATATGCCTGTGTGCCATGTGGCATTCCTGGTGCTTATAGAAGCCAAAAGATGGTGTCAGATCTCCTGGAACTGGAGTTACAGATGGTTGTGAGCCCCCACACGAGTGCTGGGAATTGAACCTGAGTCCTCTGTAGAAGCAGTCAGTGCTCTACGCTGCTGAGCCATCTCTCCAGACCCAAGGAGAAATTATTAAATGTCCTCACACTGCTGAGATTTCTGGGTGACACTTCCTCAGTCCACTGCGTGGATGCCAATTATAAGGGGTCAGGCTCAGGTTGCAAAGGTCACACGCCTGGCCCTGGAGGTTCCTGTCCCTGGGGACTCAAGGCCATACTGCTGAGGGCTGTCTACCTCACTGCAGCTCTCAGGGGTGGGCGGAAGCCTGAACAGCGCACCAGCAGGTAACAAAGGATGTGTCAGCAGCACACCTACATTAGATAGCTAGGAAAGGTGGGCACGGAGGGGATTTGAGTAAGGAAAGAAGAGAATGAAATAGGGACGGAGGAAGAGACGAGAGGGGAAGCAGAGGAAATCTTGGAAGAAATCACATGCCACCGGATGGGCACACTCAGGGCAGCACTGGCATTTTCTTCCAAGAATCAAAAAGAATCCCTGCCTCTGTGCTCCTGCCACAGTGACGCGGAGCATGTCACATGCTGCTATTAGCTGCCCACAGCCGGCTGGCAGAGGCTACAGTTGGCAAGTGCTGATTCACAAGGCCCTCAGCTTCTACACGCACAGGCTTCTGCGCCAAGGCTGGGTACACACGAACATGCAGGCACACACAGCCCACTCCCAGACAGCTCCTCCCTGCTCAGCTTCCCGTCTGTGGGCTGCTGGACCATTGGTCTGCCCTTCACGAAGAGCTCCCTCACCCACCTCTGCCTCTCTCCTGATCAGGACCAAGGTGAAGGAGGCAGCCGCAGACCCTGCTTCTAGGGTGTTGACTGAGGACCGAGAGGCAAAATGCAAGAAACCCAGTCAAACTTGAGTTTCCCACATTCCCCTTCATTTTCATTGCTAAGGCTGGGAAGGCTGTTATTGATGGTGCAAGCACGCAGTTCTCTCTTGCCTCTCTTCTCCAGAAGCTGCAGGTGAGGGTGGGGAGGTCATGAGGGTGGGGAGCTGACATCAGAGGGATTGTTAGTACCCATTTACAGGTGAAGTAGCTGAGGCTTAGGGCTTGCCTGAGGGCATACAGCTAGACGTTCTCTCTGAGACCAAGGCTTGGACTCCAAAGTCAGTACCCTCTGGGGACAGGCTATAGCGTCCAGTGGTGAAAGTGAACTCTGAGCTCTCCAATCCAAGTTACTGCTTTCGGTCTGAAGCCTGACATCCTTTCTCTCTGCCTAGGTTCTATGTGGCAGCCACCTCACAGTCCAGGCTGTCTCAGCCCCAGTGCCCACATTCAGGTAAAAACCCTTCCTCCTTAGTGTGTGCTCATATTTCCAGTGGCCTCTCCCAGACATTTCAGTGTGGGTTGTCACACAGAGAGAAGAAATGGGCTGTCCATCACTGAAGAGAGGATAGTCACTGGAGTCTTAGCATGCAGTTCCTAGAAAGGGTTGCTCTCTGCCTGGGGATGCTAAGATGAGGTAAAAGACCCAAACAGTTCCTAAAGCATATCAACAAGACTTTATGGCCCAGGCCAGTCTGGCTAGACGACTGCCGAAGTCCGAGTCATGGGCACTGACCTTAATTGAGAAGAATGTCTTGCTCGTGGGAAGACTTGAGACCGGAATAGATGAAGGCATAAAATGGGGGGATGAGATGGGGGAGGATGGGCGAATGGGTAGACGTTTAGATAGACCGATGGATGGGTAGACAGGAGGTTAGATGGGTAGGTGAGCTAACGCATGGGGAAAGGGTGGGCATGCAAACTTAAAGGAGACCAAGATTGGGTCTTTTCTATTGTGTTCAGTGAAAGATTTTAAAGACAGGGAGACAAGAGGGAGGTGTAGGAACCAGACAGGGAAATGTAAGGAGAGAGAAAGACAGACAAATGGGTAGAAATGCAGGAGGGTGGCCTTCTCGGTGGCTCTGTCCAAGGTTCCCGAACATTCCTGGCTGTTATGGTAGCATAGAGATGGCTGGTGTCCAAGGTTCGAACGCTCCCAGCTGTTACGCTAGCGCAGAGATGACTGGCCACGGGGACACTAGATTTCCATCTCTATGATTTGCTTACTGGCCGTGGGTGTTGTGGAGCTCACGACAATCAGCTATTTGTCACTTTCGGTATCCAGGAAGCTGGGACCAGGGTGAGTCAGGGGGGTGAAGTCACCGTAGTCTGAGTCTGTTGCAGCTGGTGGGTCCCTTCCAACACCTTCTGTACCCCCGCCCACAGGCCCAGGATGGTCACCACAGCCCCAGTCATTCTTCTACACCCCAAACACCACTTCCCCAAAGTGAGACACAGAGAGCACCCCCACAATGCCAGCACATGCCTGTAGGAAAGCTAGAGTGCAGCTTGGAGCCTCGTTTTCCACCCTCTAACCCTGGTCATCACCATAACAGAGACACTGATAGGATAGGGGATGCTGCACAAGGGATCAGGGACATGTCCTTGAAAAGATACTTGTGTTGCCTCTGCCCGCTCCTCCCTACCTTCACCCCATTGCGGGATGCAAGAACTCACAGTCACAGGCAATAAGGGGACCATAAATGGGTCAGGAAAGAGGTGACATTAATCCCAAAATAAGCCAAGAGAGCAGATGTAAAATCTATCCCAATTCTCTAGAGTCTGCCTCACCCATTTGGGGACATTTACAGAGAGGAACCAGTGGCATTTACAGGTGAAGCTACAGACGCTATGTCCTACTAAAACATTAGGACGGTACAATAATATTCTCGTTTCCCCAAACCCAGCCAGACCCTTTACTGAAAAGTACTAAACATAGACAGGTCTTGGTGTATGTGAGAACATGCTTCAGAGTTAGAAGTGAAGAAAATGGTCAGGGTTTGAGGCAATATACTAAGGAAATCCAGTATTCTAAGGGAGACACTGATGAGCTGAGGAGCTTGGGATATGTGGTTCAAGCACCGACAAGAGATGTGATGTCACCACATCCAGGTAACCCTTGCGGCTCTCCATCCAGACTGGAGAGTCAACATCCAGCTAGAGTCAACCCCAGGCTCCTTGGCACTGTAACTTCTCTCAAAAGAAAGCACTTGTAAATGGTATTAGATGACTTGGAGGCCAAGGGGATCCCAGAAGGATTGATAAGCCCGTCTTTGCACACAGAGAACTGCTCTTACATTGTGTCTTGCCACCAAAGTCCATGACTCCCCTGAACTGGCACAGTGCTTGTTCCTGGGCTCTTTGAGGGGTTAACGAGCTGCATGCCCACTTGATGGCTTCTCCATCACTCCAACTATTTATCAATGCTAATGCTTATTGATGGGTTTCTAAACACTCAACACCACATTCTTTACAAGTACTAGCTCATGCACTGCCACAGCTACCATTTAAGATTTGTGCCTTCGCCACTATCCTTTGTCAGATGAGCTATATGAGTGATAAGAGATGGGTGGACTTCCGGGAGTCGACAGGGTAGAGCAGGCCCCATCAGAGAGTTGCAGGAATCAGGAAGGAATTTTACTGTCTCTTGCTCCAGTGTTAGCGCCTGTGAGTGACACACAGTGAGTGCTTGGTAAATGACAGACACATGGAAGGAAAGGAGGGAGGGAACAAGCTTTTCTGACTCGGTGGTACTATTAAAAAGGATGCAGCCATGTCACAACCTGAACACAAACAATAAATGACGCCAATGAAGATAACCGTTAATGGCTGACAAGGGCTCTGTTCACTGGCACATGGCAAGTCTACTCTGTGAATGTGGATTAAAGGTGGGTACCATGATACCCGAGACACAGCAGAGGAGTGGAAGCTTGCAGTCCTTCATGTGTCCTGGACCTTCCCTGGAGAGAGGCAAGAACAAAGGGCCTGGCCCCACAGCTGACCTGACCCACTGAGAAGTCACCACCTCGAATCCTGGAGCCTTCGAGACCCAGTCCTTATATCACCGCACCTGTGAATTATCCGAGTGGATCCTCTGACTCTACAGAACTTCCTACAAAACCCCAGCATAGAACTCTGCAGGCTTCTATGGCTCTTTCTGCAACGAGGAATTCCAGAGCTTGCTGTCGAGTATTTCACACAGAACCCTGAGCCTAGTGCGGGAAGGTGCTTAGAAGGCACATGTGGATAGAGTCAACTGGCTGCCCTTCAGTTGTCCTGTAAGACGGATAAGGATTGTGAAGGGACCTCTCGCAGAGCTTCACGGCTATTGGGGTTGCTCCGTTTCTCTCCTCTGAATCCTAAGAAGGCTAGGCACCCTATAATTACCATATCTAGCTTCTCCACCTCCCTCCAAGCAGCTGTTGACTATACAGGTGACAAACACCAGCTGCCACCAAAAAAATACCCAGGAAACATCATCAGCAGAATGTCAAGGCAAATGGGTGGGAGCCCCCTTCACCCCTGCTCATCTCCCTAGTCAGGTCTCATGCAGAGGGATGGCACTGCCTAGAAGCTGCATGGACCCACCAGGCAGTTCTCAGATGGCTCTTCTCCTTCTTCCCATGAAGAAGATGTGAGGACCTGTTGGGCACCCGGGGATAACTCTAGGCACAGCTTTTCTGAATCCAAAGCACAGAGAGGTATCTGCATTCTGGCCCTCGAGGCTAGGGGGTTCCTAAGAACTGAGGCATACAAGGGTTTACTCTCTGTCTTAGCAAGCTTTCTGTCACTGCGAAAAGACACCATGACCATGGCAACTCATAAAAGAAAGCATCTGATTGGGGCTTGTGGTGGTACACAAGCAGACTTGGGTACTGGAGGAGCTGAGAGTTCTATTTCCAGATCTGAAGGCAGCAGAGGCAGGGGGAGAAGAAGAGGGAAGATTGAACAAATCACTGGGCCTGGTCTTGGCATCTGAAACCTCAAAGCCCACCCCCAGTGACACACTTCCTCCAACAGTATCACATCTACCCCAATAAAGTCACACCTCCTAACAGTGCCACTGCCTGGTGACCAAGCGTTCAAATCTGTGAGCATATGGTGGCCATTCTTACTCAAGTTACCACACTCTCAAAGTTGTCGTTTGGATACTGAGTCCAAATCATCCAAGTTTTCTCCTGCTGAACCCTCTTTGGTTTTCTGGAGTCTTCAGTACCCAGGCCCTCTGCTTCATTGACCCGGGTGCTTATTTAGAGACGGTGCTGAGAGAGACATAGAATAAAGGAAACTGTCCCTAGTCCTAGAACATTAGACCCTTCCTCTGAGCTCATAGAAGACTTGGTCCAAAGCTTGATCAGACACCCTGAGCAGGAAAATGTCCAGAACCCTGGCTAAGAGCCAATAGCCTGCAAGTTGCTCATGGTGTCACAGAGGATAAGATGTGGTCCTGGCTGTACTTGGGAGCAGAAGGAAGAAGGCTTCGGAGGCTGCCTCACGAACACCTGCTCCCAAGATCAGCCACTGGTTTGTGTCAGGAACACAGGTCCCTCCATTTCAACCCCACTTCTGATACAAGTCCTAGAGGATGTGCGATTCCTAATCCAAATATCATTTGGAATGTGGTGCAGGAGAATTGTTTGCATTCTGTCAATCATGTTTTAAATAAATGCTGATTGGCCAGGCAGGAGGTGTAGGCAGGAAAACCAGACAGGAAGTAGAAATGATGCAAAGAGAGCAAGAGAATTCTGGGGGGGAGACCACGCCCCAATGGGCTGGTAACCCAGCGGCGATTGGCTGTAGGAGTGGAAGGGGCTCCCGCAGCAGGAATGAATACTCTTCTAGATGGATGTCCATTCTCTGAAGGCTTAGCAGCATACAAGGCATAGCTCATGCTATTTGTCCAACAATCTCTACCTAACTCCAGAGCTGACTGCAGGACAGGGTGCACTAACCAAACCGCTACCTCTGGGAGTTTGATTTGAGGACTTAACCATAGTCCCATAGTAGGTATCCTCCTGCCTGGAGTCACATTAGACCTAAAAGGACATTTTAAATAGCAGATAACCTGCTAATTACTTAACAAGATCTCAGCTTGCTTCAGACTTCCTAGATGCCTACAGCAGACAGCATTGCAAGGTACTTACACCATTGTCTCCTTCCTACAGGAAAAGGAGTTGAGGCCAGAGAAACAGAGGAACTGACTCAACTTCAAAGTCATAGGGCCTGGCATCATATTTGTTCATTCGCCAAAGAATTATCAGAGGGTCAGGTGTGCAAGGTGACCCCCACCCCCAAGTCATCCTGAAGATTGCTTCCAAGTCAACATACCCTCTGGAGAGGCCCTCTCTTCTTCCAGCTCTGGAGACATGAAGAAGAACATGGCGCTTGCTGAAGCATTTCCCTTACTATAACTCCCTACTCTGTTATGTCCAACCCATCCAGTCACTCACACCGAGAGAACTGGAGACAAGTCAAGCATTGTCTTCCTGGAGTTTTCATTCTGATGACACAACAGACAATACAAAAGACAAAGTGGTAAAATGGGCGATCTGAGATTAAGGAGGAAAAGCAGAGGGATAAACTAAGTGTGTAGATGGATAAGGTTTAGTCAGTGCTCCCACAGCAAGCCTCACTGAGACGGTGATTTCAGTACATAACAGGAAGAGGGAGTAGAATGGAGCACACATCTCTGTTGTGTGATACTCTGTGTTCTAACCAATAAAGCTTACGTGGAGTTAGAGGGCAGAGCTGGCCACTAGCTCACCATGGAGGTTTGCAGGACTGTAGAGAGAGGAGACAGAAGTAGTAAAGTGGGGCGGAGAGAGGATGTTGGCCCCTTTAGGATGGAGGAATGGAAGAGGTAGGAAGCAATTGTCAGCTGCTCAAAACTCTGTGGGTACAGAACACTCCAGGGAGCAGGAACCATTAGTACAAGGCACTGAGAGTCTGGAGGGAGGCTGTGGAAAGACAAAGTAGGTGAGGAAACGGGAGGCATCACGAGGACAATGACTCTGTCCATCACCAGGTCGCTGGTGATAACAAGGATTCAGGCCTGACTCTGTTCCCTTGTGACTGATGAGGAACACAGGTCAGGGAGAGCTAGTGATTTGCTAAAAAGTATATAGGGCAAGACTTTAAGTCAGAGCCCAGAACTAACTTTAAGTGTTCAGCTTACCAATCAGGGCACCATGGCCTTTTCCTCCCATCCTCTGCCCCTGGCAAATCATCCTTTCTCACTTAAAATAGATACGGTGGCAACTGACATTAAAAAAAAATAAAAAGGCAAGCTTGGCCATGTTCCATGGAGAACACAGAGAACTGAGTCTCAGGCCTTCCCTGCTGCAGTCAGTGATGGGGGAGGATGACGAAGCTGCCTCTGGAGCCAGGAACCTGGGGATGGTGGTAGGTTCTCCTCGCTCCTCAGCTCTGCAGCTGTAAAAAGCAGCCGCCTCTCCAGAAAGTGGGTTTGTTTACTTGAAGAGAGTCCTTGGGCTGATTCCTAAGCATCTTCTTAGGTATGCCCTACAAATAAAACTCACATTTCCCATCTTAAAGTGGGAAACACAGACCACAGAGTGGAGCATGAGTTACATACACACACACACACACACACACACACACACACACACACCCCAGAACACATCTGTCCCAGAAAAGATAATGTGGGGATTTGGAGAACATGCCTTTGCTGCCTGCCTACCCTTCCTGCTATAAAAGAGGCCTCCTTTCAATCCGGAGGCCAGCCTTCTAGAAGGTTATTTACCATGGCCCCTATCTTTGCCCTCGCTTTACTGTTTCTTCTCTTCTGGGCTAACCCGGAGCTCTCTATGTAGACCTGGCTAGCCCTGAGCTTGCAACAATCTCCCTGCCCCTGCGATCCAAGTAACAGGATTACAGACATGCATCACAGTTCACCTCCAATGTGCTTGGCAAAAGTTCTGAGGGGTGTCTGCTATCTTCACCAAGGTCTCACCCGTAGTTTGCCTGCCTCCTCATGGAGCAAAACCTGGTCACAGGGCTCCAGGGAACAGAGCCTACAGCTGCGAAGATGTCTCAAAGTCATGGACCAAGGTCTCCGGGCAAACAGCAGTAATAACTTACGTGCCTACATGTCAACACTTTCCGTGGGCCAGACACTCTCTGGACCACTCGGGAGCAACTGCTGGGTTAGGCCCGACACAGTCCTGTGAGGAAGACTCGATAATCTTCTATTTGTACAGATGTTACCGTTTCCATCGGGATGTCACCAAAGACTCCTGAATGGAAGGCTGCTGCCGGACCCTTCCCTTGGAAGGACCCTTCCCCTTGAAAGAACCCACAGTTGCTGGATGCAATCTTTGAGAGGTTATTGGCTCACAAAGCCTCTGACCTAATCAACTGATTAATGCCCACATAGATTCATAACTTGATGGCCATATTGGAAAGTGGTAAAATCTCCCAGAGGTGAATATTCACTGGGGTAGAGTCATGAGGCACCATTCTCAGGGTTTTACCTCATTCCAGGCCTCTTGTAATCCTTTCTAACTCTCTGCTTCTTGGTTCCAATAAGATGAGTAGTCTCTGCCATACTCCTGCCATCTTAATAGTCCACTCTACTCTTGCCCCAAAGCAAAGGGCTCCGCTGAATATAGAGTAAAACTTCAGAAACCATGAACCGAAATGGATCACTTTTTAAAAACCACTCCTCTCAGATTATTTACCACAGCAATAAAAAAGTTAACACAAGAAACAGAGGCACAAGGAGGTGACATGACTCACCCAGTTCACACAGCTACTGAAGTAGCAGAACTGGGGTTTGACCCCAAGCATTTGAGTCCACCCAGTAGACACTCTCTCTGAGACAAGCTCAACAGTACCCCCATATCTTGGGCACTGATTTGGGAGAGAGGCACACTAAGCTGCATTGAAGTTAGGACTCAAACTCTGTCCTGATGAACGCTACGGTCCATAAGATGGAATAGCTACTACCCAGGCTATTTACTCACCGGCATGTTCAACGTGACTGATATCTGCCTGTGTTTCCCATGCAGCTCTGACATGGCTGACTCACGCATTTGCCTCACCCATGAACAGACCATGCATTCTTTGGGATCTCTGCTCTATACAGCGATGCTCTGAGAGGCACCACAAGGGCTTACAGAAGCTGAATTAATGAATACACATGTGGATGAATGAATGGACTTGACCCATGCAGAAATTTAAATGTCTCATTGACAAAGGACAGTACATCACAACACCCAGTTCAATGTTTCCTAGCTGCCTCCCACGTGGCCTCAGAGCAGGAATGAAACAGAGATGCATACATACTCTTTTTTATCTTTTTATTGCACTTAATTCTGTGTTTCTCTTTAATTAAAAAAGTACAATAGCTTCAAGTGCTGGATCTTGGTGCACTCTACTATTCATGAATATTTATCACTTCGGGCTATATAAAACTGAATAATTATTAGCAATTAAAAGAAGGTCAACAGAAGGCTTTCCAGAACCCTCCACCAAGGGAAGGAAGGAGAAATGGGACGCAGTGATGAAGAGCCGTCGGCAAGAACTCTGCCGGAAAGGGAAGAAAAGTGTTGGCTGACGGTACAAAGAACCGACACGTAAAAGCATAGGCTGTTTTGAAGAACGATGCTGTACTCAAAAGCCATTCAGTTCAGTGTGGAAAACTCACTAGGTATGAAGAGGGTGTACTTGACAATGTGGGTTTTAGGAGAATATTCAGAAAGGGAAAAGAGAGCCTAGACAAGTTCCTCCACCTCCTTGAGTCTGCTTTCCACTGTTCATGCCTGGTGGTAGATCAGTTATGGGAAGAGCATCTTGTGATGTCCCTGAATACAGCTCATTCTTGATGAGTGATGGGCCTTCCGTCCCTCTTTAAAGATGGACAAGGGTCTCAGCAGCTCTAACAGACCTGTGTGGATTACCCAACATCGTTTACTTCTCCCGTCACCAGAAAGAGACCTCACTTCTCATGGAATCCTGCACATACACTGAGTCCTGGAGAGGCACCAGAACGGGTGTCCATCACTGCTCACACTGCCCTGTGGCAAAGGCCATCCTACAGCCTGACAGCAATCATTCCCCCTGCTAGTGCCTATCCCTCACCTAACTGGTACCCTCTCAGGCCAGAGAGAATGATCCCCACACTCTACATGGATGGAGGCACTCCCGTAGCACAACTAATAAAAACCCAGAGACAGATACTGGGGTTCAACCTGAAGGTGAGAAAAGCAAAACAATCAGCCACTGGCTCTTACCTCTACCTCAGTCCAAAATGGTGATACTGTCTCCAGGAATCTCAGAATGAGACTGTGTCTGAGAGTTGTCGCCTCCGGCTTTATATTCCTCTCTAGGACTGGGGTTCAAGGTGTGCACCACTACCACCTGGTTTCTATGGCAAACTAGTGAAGCTACAGGGATTAAAGGTGTGTGTCACCACTGCCTGGTCTGAAAGGCTGACCAGTGGGGCTGTTTTACTCTCTGAACTTCAGGCAAGCTTTATTTATTAAAAAACAAATGAAATATCACTACATTTCCCCTTTTTGCCTAAGATTTTTAAAAAGATTTTTATCTAACTAAGATAAGAAAAACTATGTATAATACACTCCAGATTCTGGGAGCTCCTGGACTGGTTACTGTCTCTAAATGAACCTGCATTGCTTGGGAACTGCTTGTCTCAGAGCACAGTTCCAGGGTCCTCCTCTAGGCATGTCTCCATCCTTGAATAAACATGATCGACTCGTGTGTCTTGAGTTTTGAGAGGGGTCATTATAGCCCCCTCTCAAAACTGGACCAGCAATGCAAGAACAGGGTCCTGAGCAGACACGTTCTGTGGCTCTTGCCTTGGAAGACTGATGCTGACAGAAACAACTCCTGAGTGTGTTCCCGTGAGGTCATACCCAGCAACATCCCAAGAACCTGCAAAACACTCAAAACCGAAAGTCAAGCCTGTCTCCCCTGCTGCCTCACTCCGGACATTTCCATATTGTTACTCTGTCCTCTAAACCCTCACCCCAGCGACTAGCTTACTAGTTTCAGGTGATCTTTACTTTTACATTTTTTTTCTACCAATAGACATATTTACTAATGTTGATAGAAAAATTGCTGCGCCCTGGGTATAAGGACCCTCGCGTGGATAGACACCTTTACTAGCTGCCGTCTCAGATCTGAACTCTGGAAGTCAGTTACACTGCAGGAAGTCTCTTCTATCCAATCAGCTAAGCACAAAGACATGGAACCCCTTATGTTGATAGGTTTTCTATCACTAAGCCCCACATCGCTACACATGTCATCATCCTGACATCCTGACATACATCCAGTCAGCTAAAGACATCAAGGCAGAGTATAGGAAAATGGGCAACATCGAGATCCCTTCCTTCCCTGCCGCTGCATTCCACCACCACCACCCGCTATGCTCAGGACCAACCTAAGGCCTCTCGCATGCTAAGGAAGTGATATACTCCCTGACCTTTCTCTACTTTTTGATGCAATCTTACTAAGTTCCCAGGGCTTGCCAAGAACTCACCATACCTCAGGAAGGCCTTGAACTTGTGATCCTTCTACCTCATCCTTATTAGTAGCTAGGATAACGGACCCACCACCAGGCCCAGCTCCAGGCTTCTTTTTTAACATGTGTAGTGATGTTGACTGACAGAATTAAAATCTCAGTTAAGAAATTAAACGTTAGGAATCTCACAAGTGTTATTGCTGGCAGACCAGTTGCAGGCGTATTTGACATTGACCTCGGTTCTATTACGTCTGTAAACCAGGCTCCAAGAAACTGGGGTGTCCGTGGTGAACATAAACTTCTGCTTGAATCCCACCCTTCGTATGTTAAAAGTTACATAAGACGGGGAAACTTCAAAATCTCAGAGATGGAACAGTATTGGTGGACTTCTGACAGGCAAGGTTCCCACTCCTGTGTATGCCTCCTTCCCTCCCTCCCTCCCCTCCTACCTCTTTTTCTTCTCCTCTTCTCTTTCATCCCTTTTTCTTTTTCTCCTTTTCCTCTCTGCATGTTTGGTTTTCAGGAATAGGATGGATGTCACTGGACCGTGCACACTTCCACAGGTCGGCCTCAAGAGAAAACTGCTCACTTTAGGGAGACTGACTATTGACTCTCGACCTGGAGAGGAATAACTATTCCTGATTCATTGCGCAGCAGGACGATGGTCTCATCACCACCACTCTTTCCACTCTGTACAACAGCTCTCGCCGCCAGGCCAGTTGGCCTGGATGTTCAGTGTTTCCTCCGTGAAGAAGCTCCAAAGCCAAATTTCTCCCCACAGCCAAATTTATCTGTCTCTTCCTAAAAGGACTTTTGTGCCACAGAATAAGTGCTTCAGGTTCACAGGTAACTGTGATAGATGAAAGGTACCAGTTAAAGCAGCATCCTAAACATTTAAAAACCCTCTAAAACATATTTGCACCCATATTTTAAAGAATACAAAATCTGGACCACTGAGAATAATCAGCACAGACAGACACTTGTCTTGCAAGCCTGTGGACCTGAGCCCAGTCCCTAGACCCATGTAAATGTTAAAGGAGAGAACTGACCCCACAAAGTTGAACTCTGTCCTCAACATTCACAATACCTACATATACACATGTGAAAATTTAAAAATATTTTAAAAGA
The DNA here is from genome assembly GCF_982192425.1 of Myodes glareolus. NCBI lineage: Eukaryota > Metazoa > Chordata > Mammalia > Rodentia > Cricetidae > Myodes > Myodes glareolus. The sequence goes on from NC_142032.1 coordinate 13,571,144, forward strand.
ATACAAACTAAGTCTTGTGCAGTGATATATGCCTTCAATCCCAGCACTTAGGAGGCTGGGGCAGGTGCATTTCTGTGAATTCAAGGCGAGCTTGGTCTACATGGCTAGTTCCAGGATAGCCAGGGCTACATAGGAAAACCTTGTTTCTGAAAAGAAATAGAAAGTAAACTGATCTTTAGCTCATGCTTTCAATCTTTTTTATGATAGCTTTGACTTCCCTCTCCTTCAATGAAACTATCTTAACTCAATAAAAACTAACAAACCAAATAACAACTTTAGGTTAGACTTTGCAAGGAAGAAAGCAAGCCAGCAGGAACAGGTGACACACTGCAGCCATCTCAGCAGCTCGGAGCCCCACCCTTCCACACATCCAAGTGAAGCACAGAACAAGAGTCTCGGCTCAAAATGTAAGCTTGCCTAGCCGAGTTCTCTGGACTGAGGGCGAGTTCAGCCTTCACTCCAGTCTGAAGATCGCTCACCTCTCTTTATCCCATCATCACTAGTGACTGCTGAACAGCCATAATTCAGAGATGTGATACCACCAAGGAACCAAGAAGGGCCCAGACATGGTCATCAATTTCATGCCTAAGTCACTGTGGTGTGAGTGACCAGGGTCAGCTGGCATTGTGTAATGGGTGTCTCAGATGTTGAATTAAAAATAGAGGCATCCCGGAGTGAAGGAGACTCGCGAGACTGTGACAGACAGAGAAAGAAGCCACACAGCACCATTTTAGCTGAGCTGGAGATAGAATCTAAGAGCAAACTCAAGACACAGATGGAGATGCAGGTTAGGAAAGAGTCAGATAAAGAGAGGTGGTGAGGGATGGGAAAGAAATGCAAAGCCACACACATACACCAGGATTCGGAAGAAGCCATTCTCTTCCTCACACACTCCCTTTCCGCCACACACATATACCAGGATTCGGAAGAAGCCATTCTCTTCCTCACACACTCCCTTTCCCTTTTCTCTCCTCCTCTCAGTGCAGCAGAAGGGTTGAGGCCCTGGTACCTGAAGACCCACTCTCCCATCTGACCCCCAGACATTACCAGCCACCATCCAATCACAATTTATCCCCACTCTCAGAATGCAACAAACACAGGAGGAGCCAATAAATCTCCCTCTTCAGCTCCTTTGTAGCACACTCCTTTGCTTCCTTCTCTGTCTTGCTGCTCTTCTTCTTACTCAGGTACCTTTATTATTCTTTCTACATATTAGCTTTTATGCTTTCTATATAGAGATGAACATCAAATGCTAGACCTAAAAGAGTCTTTTATCTGTGGCGAGATAAAAGGTGTCTATAACTACCTACAGAGAGCATGATGCTTCCCAGTGGAGTTCTGAATCCTTTCCCCTGAACTCAGAAACAAGAGAAAGCGGTCCAGGATCATCACTTCTATTCAGCACTGCAGGGAGGTCATAACCTGTGCAATAAGGGAAGAAAATAAAATGAACAGTATAAAGCAAAGCTCAAAATTCTCATTATTTGCAGATACCATGATGGTATGCAAAGAAAATCTAAAAGAATCTGAAGATAACACTAACAACAAAAAACGAAAATGAATTATTTTAAATGCTCTCTTTAAAAACCATATCAAAGGCATTAGATTCCTAGGAATAAGTCTTCTGAGATATCTATAAGATCTTTATACTGAAAAGAAATTAAAGAAAATTAATCAGCAATTTCCTCCACAGATTGATTTATGTACTTTCAACCTACCATCCTTGTGGGCATTAGGGAAGAAACTGAGAGGCTGATTCTAAAATGTATCTGGAGACATAAAGGGTCTAGAACAACCAAGGCAATCAAGAAGGAAAACTATGAAAAAAAAGATGAAAAGACCAGGCAAATTGAAATTACCAAAGAATTGCACCCATTATAAAATCACAACATAGAAACAGTGTGGGATTATTGTCAAGATAAGTAATAATTTCTCTGTGTACCAAGGAAGGAATTCACTAATAGGCACATGCAAGATATCTGTTGGCAACATAAGCTGTCTTTCAACATAAAGGTTTTGGAGTTCTAGGTAAGTAACAAAATTTAATCCATTTTTTTCACCCACATAAACTCAACACACTGAAGAAAAAGAAAGAAATTCCAGACAGATGTCAAAATTAAAACAATAAAGCTTTTAGAAGGCCTTGTAAAAGGCAAAGATTTCATAACAAAAGGAGAGACTTAACCACACTTCCTCTGAATCAAGGCCACCTTCTTACCAAAATATAAACTGAAGCTTAAGAAGGCATCTACAGTCAATACACCTGGCCAAGAGCTTTCACTCAAGCTATAAAGAACTAGCACGCATCTGGTTTGAAAACAGATAACATAATACAAAATGGGAAAATCAGACACTACAATGAGACACTTTCCTGTACCTGACAAGACGACTAAAATGAAAATAAATATACAGGTGCTGGCAATAACGTGGCATACTTATGAATCCCATGCATTTCTGCAAGAAGTGTAACTCATACAACCACTTTGGAAATTTATTGGTACCTTCTCGATTTGACTCTATGGCTCAGTCAGTACTCTCTTAGATGCGAACTCAAGAGACAAGAATGCAAATGTCAAAAATAATATACAAGAATGAAAACACAGCTCAAATTTGAGAAGAACCAGATGTCCTTTGATTATACATATCCTTAATTATAATGCAATTAAAAAGCTTGAATATATCTATACTATAAAATTATACAAACCCAAGCCATCCACAGGAATAAATTACACAGAAAATGGTAAGTGGTATGGAAGGGGCTCTAAAGACAACACACTATGTACAGCATTTACCTTTGCCTTTGCGTGTACTTACGATTTGTATCATAAATTGCTCTGAAATGGAGTGTCTCGAGACAATAAATATTTCATGTTTCTTAATTTCTGCCTGTCAGGAACTCGGATGAGGCTCAGTTGGATCTCCCAGCTGAGCTTCTCACAAACTTCCAATCAAGATGTCACCCAGGCTACAATCATCTCCATGCCCAACTTGGAGGTTTGCTTCCAAGCTCACACAAACAGCCACTGAGTTCCATTCTCCATTACAGAACCTCATCGATGTAGCGGTGAGCTTTATCACAATAACCAAGGTGAGCCAGAGAGAAAGCCGCAAAACAAAGCTAAAACCTTACAGCTAAGCTAGGAATGGAATTCCCATCCCTACATGTTTGCATATTTATGATCAGGTTACTGGGCTCAGTCTACACCGGAGTGGAGATTCAGAGACACAAGTCTGGGTGGCAGAGGCTGTGGGAGCCGTGTCAGAACTGTATGTAAGCAACTTCCTGCCACACTGTATTATTCTACTTACACGACTCTCAAGAACAGGTAGAGCTTGGTACAAATCAAAATATTGATCATTTCTCAGTAGAGGTAAGTGTGCAAGGGTCACAGAGAACATTCTGGGATGCTGTGCCTTAGCCTTGTTTAAGTAGTGGGTGACATCAGTGTAAAAACAACACAGAAATGCACAGTAAAAATCTGTAGCTTCAAGCTACATTTTAAAGAATTGCTAATTTACTTTTTGGCACACATATGTAATAACAGGTTTTTGCATGCTACTTAAGACAAGCTAGTATAAATTCAAGTTAGATTATTATAACTTTAGGATACTAAAGCCCCCATGGTAATGGAAAATAGCTACACAATGCACATTGATTGTCCCTTATCTAAAACGTCTAAAAGATCAGAAATGGTTAGGATTTCATGGTATTTGCTTGTTTGTCTGTTTTGAACATTTGCATAAACACAATGAATGTATGTCAGGGATGTAACCCAAACGTGAACACAAAATTCATTCATGTTCTATATGTATGTTTTGTGTATAGCCTAAAGTAATTTTATAGAATATTTCTTAAGAATTTTGTGCATGAAACTAAATTGAATGGTGTCAAATTCACACTAGAGATTTCATGTCTGCACTCATGTGTTTTAGATTTTGGAGCATTTGGATCTCTGGTGGATAATGGCAATGATCACACACCATTGAAAATGTATTTAATACCACTAAACTATATAATTTAAAATTACTAAAACTGTACAGATATAGTTTAGTGATAGACAGATTGTCTAGCATGTGCAAGGTTCTGGATTCCACTCCCAGAACCAAGCATGGATTAAAATGGTAAATTTACATTGTATATTTTAGCGTAATAAAAATAGTTTATGTATGTGTTCTTACACATGTGTTTGTATATACATATACATTAGCAAAAACAAGGACCTAGTAGTTACTATTCTTTTTTCTTCTATATCTGAGAATTTGAGGACCAAAAGGATGAATTAAGTACTGAAACGTCATAGAGCTAGATGTCTGTGTCAGGACTGTCTTTCTCCTGCTCCAAAGAGCTGCCTACTTCACCCAGCCAGCATGCAGGCATGCCAACTCACACAACCAGGCCGAATTTCCCTCTCCAGTACCTGTACCAGCTCATGTTAAGCGCTATTAAAGGCAGGGGATTACATCTGTTTAGTGTGTCAGCATCACGTAAGAAAACATCTCTACTATCTTAGCAAGCCCTGAGAACTCGATCCTGGTTAGAGTTAGGCTCCTTCCCCCAGAGTGTTCTAAATGATGAGGAATTAGGATGCCAAGTGTTGTGGTTCTTCAACTTCAAACTCAGGAAAGTCTAGATATCTGTGCTATAATTCAAGTGTTTCACTAAGAAAAAGGTTTCGTTCTTATTGAAAAAGTGCAAATGGTATGTGTGGTCACTTAATTGTATTCTGTACAACACACACAAAGATGCAACCTCTTAGGTGCCTCTTACTGATTCTGAGCACCAACATCTCACTGTAGATACTAAGATATACACTCATTTTATCATTTCATTTAAATGCAGAGAATATAATAATTGGTATAAGAGCCTATTACTATGAGGGGGCTGAACCAACATTCATGCTCTTATTTTGGATAAATCGTATTGCCTTAACTAACTCCTATATGACTCCCACATGGATGACTTTAAACAGCAAAAGTTTTAAAGTCACGTAGTAGTTCTCTACAGGCCAGTCACAGTGGTTCTGATAGGATCAATATAACAGGTCCAGGAGCTCCCCTCAATAATCAGCTGAATTACTATACATCCTAGAACAGACACTCATGAACTGTAAATGTATTTAATTTGTCTAGTAATTAAAATATACACACACGTGTGCACACATGCATGCACACACCTACCAAAGCAGAATAGAATAGCAGAGCTCCAACCAGCAAGGTGCTTAGCTAAGTTAGACAAGCCCAGTCTGCAGACCAAATAGAGATCTGGCCAATCTGAAGTCTTCGGCGCGCAAGGAAGGAGCCTTGAACTCAAGGAGCAAACAAACACTGTTGAGGCTGAAAAGAGTCAGGAAAAAGCTCATTAAGGTGACAGAGACTACAGGTTCCCACAGACCTCAGGTGGTCACCCCACCCATGTGTGTCTGTATACAGAGGGTGCAGGGCAGGCAGAGAGGACCAGGGTGGAGGAGGGAGCTGGAAGCAAAACTACAAGGACAGAATGTGAGAAGCTGGGATCCAGACAGAAGCGAGCAGGAAGAGGTGGTAGCAGTGGGCCCTCAGGCAGACAGACCTGGATAAGCACGGACCTCATGCACAAGTGTGCCTGTCCTCAGTCAGAGCTGGATCTAAATCACTATCACAAAAAATCACCTCTCACTATCTAGTACCTCCTCACTACACACATGCTTGATTTCGTCATGACATCTACCACAATTTTAACTGTATATTTTAGATATACACCTGCATGCATAGTTAAATATATATTAATTTATATACACATGCCAACACACTCATACACACTCATATACTCACACATACACACTCATACACTCATTCTCATACACACAAACATGCTCACAATATAGACACATACTCGCACATACACACAACCACACAGTTTACTCCTAATACACACACTGACTCATATACACACATATACATACACTCACACACACACTCACACATTCAAATTCACATACTTATATAATCATTCTCATAGAGACACTCAAACACACACTCACTCATACACACATATACACACTCACACAGCTCACTCTTAACACACACACATTTACTCATACATACACATATACATGCACTCACACACACATTCAACCCCACACACTCATACAAACATATACACATACTCACATAACACACACTCATACACACACACTCACACAGCTCACTCCTAACACACATACCTTAAAACACGAACACACACTCACTCAGACACACATATGCATACTCACACTCACACATTCAACTTCACAAAACACTTATGCACACAAATATATACATATACATTACTCACACATACACACATATACACACATTAACATTCATATACTCACACACACCTACACACTCACACACAGATACAGTCACGCCTTCACACATATATGCACGCACGAACACACATGCACGCACATGTTGCTAGAAGCTGCTTAAGAGCACAGTTCTCAAATATCTACCACTTTTCTGTGGAACCCAAGAAGGTTATTTAATCTCCATCCTCCAGCAGTCCATGGAGATTTTCTGACTATCAAATGAGAAATACAAAGCACAGAGGAAATTATTCATTTTCAGTTGATCTGTCCTGAGCAGTGTCAGAGCCCAGGGTCCACGACCCATACACATTGCTCCTCCTCCTCTTCCTGGAGGAGGCCTGATTCAGCGCCTGGTTAAGCTCTATATTTGAGAGTCCTAACAGGAAAACCCTATATTTGACTATTTTCTGGGCTTTTCATCCACCCCAGTTTCAATCCTCTCCAATCTTCCCTTCTCCCCTCCTCCCATGCTGCCTGGTGCTATGATGCCACAATCCAGTCTCTGTGACTAGGGGAGATGTTTCCATGGTGACGAGCAGTGATGTCATAAAGGAGGGATTGTTGCAGGGTTGAATGAAATCTGGCACCAGATGGACCTGCCTCCTTATATAAGAGGAGGGGAAAATGATGCATGTGGACACATCCAGAAAATGGGAAACCAAATCACTCAGTGGATGGCAAGGAAGGATCAGAGGGACAGAAAGGCCCAGTCCTCTCCATGGGACACTGACACTCCTATTTGGAAAAGAACAGATTTAATGGACCTCACCAAGACAAAAATCACTTTTCATCCAAGGCAACCGAAGCAAAGAAGGCGCAGCATGAAGAAACGACACCTTCTGGTTTAAAATGCCCAAGATGAGGGCAGCTTCATCCACCAAAGTGCCAAGTATCGAATATTTTACTGAATAAGAAAGCATGGACTCTTCCCTTCCAGAAGCTGAGACTTACATGTGTCTATTGGCTAAAATAAATCAATATCATTGCAATCTGAAGCCCAGCATGCAGTTTAGAGTAACAGGTCTCACCAGGGAAAAAAAATTGCAACTGTTTATGGCCATACTAACCAGAATATTTCAGCTTCGACTGATCCCAGAAGCTAAGCAGGGTTGGGCATGGTTGGTACATGGATGGGAAATAGAAGAAAAAAACAGCAAGCACCCCAGCTTTATTCCTGGAGGAAAGAAAACTATCCTTTAAAAAGGACTGGAGAGGGAGGGGGAGGGGAAGTGGGGGGAGTGAGAGGGAAATGGGAGGAGGGGAGGAAGTAGAAATTTTTAATAAAAAAAAGAAAAAGAAAAAGAAATTCCCAAAGGACATCTTTCTGTAAGCTATGCCCCCATATTGCTGTGTGTCATGTCCAGGCTCTTGAAAAGCAAATCTGGCCTCAAGAAAGGAATGCCCAGAACCAGGGAAGCATGGCTGAAGGTGTGAGGGGCGGGGAGGCTGAAGAAAGAACTTAACCTTGACAAGACAACACTTGTGAGTAAAGCCAGAAATGTTTCCTTGGCAGGACCTGGCCAAGGTAATCATTGTCTCTGGCTGGTTCTTTCTGTGCCCCTTTGTACTTCAGCATGGTTGAGTAACAGCCTTGTTGGGGGAACCACGGACAGGCCCTTCCCTCAAAGGGTTTGTCCTGGCCGCACAGGAGGGTCCGAGAGACGGAGATGCACGGTTCCACGGCGCCTTTTCCGTGGCTGGGCAGCTGCTTTTCCAGAAGATTTTTCTCTTCCAGAAAGTACCAGTCCACAGCAACCGCCAAGTCCATGTATGGTGAACGTGTAGCCTCCATCATTATTTATAAACCAACTTCAAAAGAAAGTCATTTTCATCCAAGAAGCCTGACGCATGCTCTTCTGTGCCCACACATGCCTAGGGATGGGACAACTGCTCTCTTGTTATATCTTGAGAGAATAGGAGGTGGTATTTTCAGATGCTAGTGTGGTCTTTACCAAACCACTTAGCGTGTTTCACAAAACAAATTAAATAAATAAAATAAAAAATTAAAAAATAAAGCCAGATGGCCGGGGAGCTGCATTCCCAAGCCGCTCTTCAGTCCCCAAGAATACCACACTCTCTGTTGCCATGTTGGCCAGGAATGTGCCCCGTGCCCCATCAGGATCTTACCTCCACAGTTCCTTCACCCTAACATTAAGGGGCCAATGGACTGGGTGTTTCCTTACTCCTCCATCTTCACAGCAGTGGGATCTCCAAGAACAAGGAACTGGTCCTTATTCTCATTTGAGTCCTGGGCCCAAGCACAGGCCCCCAAGGAAAACACACAAGCCAAGGGGAAAGGGGAGCCATATACCAAGAGCCCTGAACTCGGCAAGTCATCTCTGCCAACTTCAATTATTCTAAAACCAAGCTTGTTATGTGTTCCGCTGTACAATTTTGTGTGTATGCACATCCTTGTATAGGCTTAAGGCCAGCTCCCAGCATCATTCCTCAGGAGCAGTCCCCCAGGCTCCCTGAGTCAGAGAATCTCTTAGCATCTGAAGCTTGCTGACTAGGGCTGGTTGGCGGGTACGTCACAGAGATCTTCCTGCCTTTGCCTCCCAGAGCTTGGGTTGGAAGCATCGGCCTTCAGGCCTGGTTTCCTACAGCAATGCCAGGGATCAAATTCAGGTCGTCCAGCTTGCACCTCATTTCACAGGACCAGCCATCTCCCCACCCCAAAGAAAGCTGACATTTACAAAAATAAAAAATAAAATAAAAACTAACTCTGAGTGAGTGGAGTGGCTGAGTTAATAGACAAGGACCTTGGCACCAGCACCAAAAGGTGCAATTGCTGCACTGAGACCCTGGGACTTTGCATATTTGACTTCCTCGTCTGAGGTGAAATCTTGCCAAGATTGAGCTTTGTCTGGTTTCTAATTCCTTGGAGCGGCCAGCAGCATTTCCTTCCCCTGAACTGGAGTGCATGGTGCTTCAGGAATGTCCCCCCTCAAAACACTGTGCTGCCCTTCTGGGCTCACCTTAAAATACCCCCTCAGGCTGACTGCTGGCTGCTGGCTGCTGGCTGCTGGCTGCTGGCTGCTGGCTGCGCACTCCAGGTTGAGATCTGGTCAAAAGATCAATGGAAGCATTGCCTGCTCAAGCTAGGCTTGCTAATGAGCCCTCCCCCAAAGATGGGCGGCCAGTTTTCTCCATGCATCTCTGAGCCCACCCTCGACCCCAACCCTGCAAAGGCCTTCTCGAAGGTTGCCTCAGTAGAGCTCAATGTATTGTTTGGCAAATGCATCTTTGAGTGCTAGCAAACTGTCAGTCTCCTTATCTGTGACAAACGCCTGGCATAAACTTCCCTTCAGAAGTGTGTTCAGACATGCAGCAAACACTCAAGGAGGCCCAGGGAAAGTGCGAAGGTTAGGGGATGGTGGAGATGTTCCGAGTTACTGAATCAGGAGGGAAGAAAAAAAAAAAGGAGAAAAGGGGGGAGGTGGCCAGGGTAAGGGGAAAAGCTACTGGCTCATTCAGCAGCGACATGCAAGTGTTGAAAGTCTATCCTGGTTGCTCAGCAACCAAGAAAAAGCATTTCAGAGAGCAAGGGGCTAATTGGACAAATGAATTAATTAGACATTTCCAGAGTCGATGTAAATGACAAGAAGCTTGGGTGGCTACTGTTTGCTAGACATTTCTGTGCCCCATCCCTACCTGTGTATTGGTCCGGCAAATACGCGGTAGAGAGAAGAGCCACGTAAACACATGTTAAGACACACTTGGAGGGTCAGGTGATGGAGAAACCCTGCAGCCCGAGAAGTTGCACTAAATGACCTCTGAGCTCTCTTTCAGCTCTTAACATTTGATCAATGTTTGCACTGCAGGGGACGGAGGACAAGAAAGGCGTATAGACCAACTCTAGCAGCCTGAAGGTGACTTAGAACCCACCTCCCTCACCATCCTGTGGGGTTTCCCTCCACTGTATTTAATGCCAGCAGCTTCCCAGGAAAGCAGATAGACAGGAGCTGTTAGGGAGTTGGTGTAGGAAATAAGATGTTTTGTTGGTGGCTGCTTCTCCCCCTTGCTCTGCTTTGCTTCCCCTGTTGGTTTCCGTTAATTACAGCAGACCCCCACTGCTTGCTCTAATGATGGAGAGGACCTCTACTGTGCAGGAGAGGAGGGAGCAGGCAAGAGGCTGTGCTGGTAAAAAACGGAACAGACTGAGGGAGAAGAAGGTGGCCCAGAACTGGAAGGGGAGAGGTAACCTGGTTCTGCTACTTCCGGTAGCAATTTCTGCTGGGTTTCCCCATAGGAATGGCTGCACCTCTCTGGGCCTCTGTGTTCCCTCCTGGAAAGCAGGAGACAGGTTTGCTGCCGCACTGAGACGGTCAGGGCCCCTGCTCTTTAGTCACATCTCTGTCTTATTCAACGTGACTGACTGCCTGTGATCACAAAAACTAAGAGCAAATATGGCACGAGGCTATGCGGTGCCTCTTTCTGCATCCCCTGGCTCCCACACATGCTGGTCCTCCTTACGTCTAGCCTTCCCCCATGCTGACACCCACCTAGAAACACCACATCCAAGGTCTTCAAGAGCACAGGAGCACAGGCGAGCCCCATGGGGAAAGAGGAGAAATCGAAGAGGGCTCTGCACCTAGTGTCCAGGAGCATGCAGGTCAGGTGAGTCTGCATGACACAAGGTCCTCTGCCACGCCTGCTGTGTAGGTCAGGTTCCCAAAGCTACCAGGCCTTGTGTGCTTCACTTTGCAGCAAGGCTCACCTCACAAGAAACTTTATCACATCTCCACAAGGATTGAATGAGATGCTGAAGGAGGTTCCACTCAGTGTCAGGCATACAGTAGGGGTTCAATCAATGCTACCCAATAATTGCCTTAAATTACAACACGCTAGAATGACATGAATTTCCTTACCTCCCACCTTTGACCTCCCCAACCCCCACTCCAAACCTCGACTTCCGTATGATTAATTTAGACCACTCAGCCTCACATCCTTCAAAGCTCTTTGGCTTTGTTTCATCTCTGCTCTGCCACCGGACATGGCATGCACCCCACAATCTAACTCTCTTCCTCACAGGTTCCGTAAAGTAGGGAAGGTGCCACCTCCCAGCTCTTACAGCTGCAAAGACAGGAAAATAAGAAGACAGGAGGCAAAATCTCCAGATCAGTACGTAGAGGGCTTTCGGTAAGCAGAGTCCTGACCTCGCGGAGCTTGTTTTGGGGCCTACTGTTAGTTATATTTCAAGTTCTCACAAAGCCAAGATCAAAGCAGAATTGCCCATTGTCAGCACCAACCAAAGTGTGGGAGCACAATTAGAAATCGGCTCACAATACTTCACAAACTGTTCATGGGAGGACTGTGTGGTGGTTTGAATAAGAACGGCCCCCATGGGCTCATGTATTTGGATGCTTAGTCACCATGGAATGGAACTGTTTGAGAAAGATAGAAGGATTAGGAGGTATAGCTTTGTTGGAATAAATGTGGTTGTGTTGAAAAAAGTGTGTCACTGGGGGTGGAATCTGAGGTTTCAAAATTCCTGCCCAGGCCTGGTCTCTCACTTCCTCTCTGTCTGTCGTCTAGAGATGAGGATGTAAAGCTCTCAGGTACTGTTCTAGTGTCTGTCTGCTTCCTGCCATGATGATAATGGACTAACCCTCTGAAATTGCAAGCAAGCCAGTAAGCAGCATCCCTCCATGGCTTCTGCATCAGTTCCTGCCTCCTGGTTCTTATCCTGATTCCTTCAATGATGGATTATGATGGGAAAGTGTAAGTCAAATAAACCTTTTCCTCCCCAAATGGTTTTTGGTCGCATTGATTCATCATAGCAAATAGAAACCCTAACCAGAACAGACTGCATAGTCAAGGCATGATTGCCTAGCCCATCATTATGATGTTTAACGACAATGATAACCACAAGTCTGGGACACATGACCTCAGTGGTAGAATACCTATGTCTTAACCTCAGCTTTCTATAAGCCTTCCTTATACACCAATCCCATGAACCTCTTCCTGAAAGGAGGGAGAAGAAAACAAAAAACAGCTAGCAAGGGGACGTCAGCAGGCAGACCACAGGGAAGAGCTGGAAGCCCCAGTGCTTGCTCAAAGAGAAGAGAATTCAGCTGCCTTAAGAGAAACAGAAGAGTTGAAGTCATCTCCTAATGGGTTTTGTTTGCATAAAGGAGTCAGACTCAGAGGAAATGACGGTTCCAGATCAACGTGCCATTAATGCTACCTTAAAACGGTTCAGATGACAATTTTCATATTAGGCATGGTTAAGATATGGAAAGAAATAAACCCAAAGTGGGGGAAAGAACAAAGCAATGATCTCCCCCAGTTCCCATTTACCAAACTGTAGAAAATCCTCTGGCCGACGGAGATGAGAGTCAGCCCTAGTGAGCGCCCTTTGCTCTCATCACAGGGAGCTTGTCAAGCTCAGATAGCAACAAGCTAAGAAATAGATATCTCTGACCCTCGGGGCCAGTCCATCTCTACCTGACAGTGGGGAAATTCGGCAAACAGCACAGGTACCAATTGTACATGTCCCAATCTCCGAAACTCCCAGTGTGTGCTCAAGAGCTTCACTGACCACTAGACAATCTAACTTAAAATGTGAAGGCGTCAGAAAATTTATGGAAGAAATAAGGATGGAGATAAGACTATTTTCCCTGGGGGAGAGATAGGATGGCAGAAACTGTTCAGCGGAAGCAGGACGAGTCAGGCGGGGCTGAACACAACTCCTTGCGTTTCTTGCTTTCCTTGTCGCAAATGGTTGGTACTGACCCATGCCGAGAAGGGACTCAAGCTCTCAGGTACCTCAGATCTCCTCTAAGCTCCATTCCTTGCTAAATGTTAGCCCACTGTGGCCATGATCTCCTGGCTGTAAATGCTCAGGGAGCACTGACATCCTCTGCTCCCAGACAGTTGGGACAGACTGTAAGAAGCAGGATAAACTTCCAGGTAAAATCTGAAAGGAGGAGCAATCTGTCTTAGGATGTCGGGGGAGCCCGAGCACACGGCGTGCAGCTGTGTGTATGAGCATCACTGCCCCAGTGTGAGTTGCCTGCTGCTGCTGCTGCTGCTGCTGCTGCTGCTACTGCTGCTGCTGCTGCTGCTGCTGTGCTCTCTCATCCTCCTGCCCCCCACATCCCTTCGCAGGTTCCTTCAGACTGGGTAAGAGTTCTTCCCTGTGCCGTCAGCAGCATCTGCACCTCTTGTCTCTCACAGCAACCATTCTGAGCAGATGTGTTTGAGCTTATCCTCACAGATTTGTTGACCATTTCTCTGCCTTAAAAAAGTGTGTATAGTAGTTTGTGTATGCATGATAGATGTACTTGTAAGTGTGAGTGTGTGCATGTGTGCATATGCCTGTGGAGGCCAGAGAAGGACACTGGGGTCCTTCCTGTCTCTGAGACAAGGTCTCTCTGTGAACCTGAAGCTCACTGACTCTGCTAGGCTGACTGGCCAGGGAATTCCAGGCATCCACCTCCTCTTCCTCCCCACTGCCCAGCACTAGGGTAACAGGTACACACTGCTGCATCTGACTTTTCACGTGGATGCTGAGAATCATAAGTCCTCAAGCTTGTGAGACCACCACTGTATGCCTGAAGTGAGACATTGCTCCAGAGAAATACACATTCCGATCATTTACTCATTAACTGGACAATTCGGTGGTTTTAATTGTTGAACTGTGTTTCTCATATACATAAACATGAATTGTCTGAATGGTTCTCAATTATAGCTGTTATAGAAAAGAGTATCAGGGCTCTTAAAAAATTTAGAATAGAACTATGCATCATCTAACACACCTACTATTGGGTATTTATTTATCCAAAAGAAATAAAATTAATATACCAAAGATATACCTATAGCCCCATATTTACTATAGGACTACCCATAAAAGTTAAGATAAGGAATCAACCACTGTTCCCACCACCAGATGAAAAAAAAAGTATGGTATATACAATGGGGAATGATTCAGCAATAAAAAGGGATGTGCACCAGCAGAGAGAGAACTGGAAGATAATATCCTGAGTACGAGATGATAAACACACAAAACTATGGCACACGCCCTCCCTCATAGATGGAAGCTATCACTGCTTGAGTAAAATGGCATCTAATAAAGAGTCTGGAAAAATAAGAGGAGAAGAAGAGATATACAAAGGATGAATAACATGAAAATACACTTAAATAGGAGGGGTAGCTGCCAGAATTCTCCAGCGCATGAGGATGACTGCAATTATACTAATTCATTATATATCTCAAACCAACCAATAAACTTTCAGAGTTCCCTCGAACAATCAGATGATAGAGACATGAGGAAATGGAAGTGATCACCACTCTGACCTAATCATTACACATCACACTAGGGTACTGTGCAGTGCGAGTTCTAATTGGCCTTAATAATAAAAACTCGAAGTCTGATATAGTGGTAAATGCTGAAAGATCAGACAGACAAAGGAGCAAACCACAGTCACTTCTAACCTCACCAACTCCTCAGCCTAGAAGGGTGCAAGCTCCTGTCTCTCTCTGCCCTCTATTCTTCTCTCAGCCCAGCCATACCACTTCCTGTTTCCTCCTCTCTAGTGCTGGGATCAAAGGCATGAGATCCCAAATCCTGGGATTAAAAGTGTGTGCCACTACGGCCTGGCTTCTATGGTTAACTAGTGGCTAGCTCCATACACTGTCCTCCGGACAAGCTTTATTTGTTAGAGCACAAAGTATCACCACAGTACTGAGTTACCTCACTACACCCCGTAAGTAAAAACAATTGTTGTCAGGTGAAAAGTATTACGGAAATGGAGCCGAAGCTGCCAGTGTCTTAGGTTAGAGACAAAGGGAAATGTGTGGGTAAATCTCGACTGGTTCCCCTGACAGATGCTGGACTGTCCCCTACAGTATGACCTTCTCTGCAGGAGTCTCTCCTGTCCATCACCACAGCACCACAAGGCAGCAATGCAGCTTTCTTCTATATTAAAATACTGAGCTTCACAAGAGAATGTGGGGAAATGGCTCACCGGAGGCAGGCACATTGGCAGGGAGGCCAGGCTAATCTTTACAGCCTCTTTATCTAATAATGATCACTTGTACCAATTTTAGAATACCTCCTACCATTGGGGTAGGCACCTTGCCAAGCACTTTACGCTGACCGTTTAAATGGTCAAAGTAATCATCAAAATAGAGATTATGATCCTGATGTTGTAAGGGAGAAAATAGAGTCTCCTAAGAGTACCTTGTTTGAAAGCGCAAATATGGCTGGCTAGTCACGGGTAGACCTAACATTCAAAGCAAGACCCCTCTGCCTCAAGTGCCTCTCTCGGCCAAGGAAGCTTATCTTCATTGCCACAATTACCGTGTGTTCAAAAGGCGCTGGGCAGGGACTGAACGGATGCACACTGGTGTTTATGCTTCTACCGCCTGGATGATGAGAGAATTCCATAATTCCACATCAGAAAAAGAATGTGATTAGATCATTCTTGCTCTTTCTAATTCTGAAACATTGTCTACAAATATTTTATATGTTAAAGGGACCTCAGAGAAGACAGTCTTACCCAAAGGAATTACTCTAACAATGCCTTTCTTGCTTAAAAGAAAAAATAAATTCTCCTTATTCTCCCTCAAAATCCCATCACAAATATTAGCAGTTTTGTAACTTAATGACAGTGGAATTTCCATAAAAATGTGCATTTATAGTATGTGATGCCATTTCCAATATATGATATCATGTTGATCCTTAACGCAAACAGGAAAGCCTGCATGTCAAATGCTGGTTAATTTGTGTCTGCATTAGGTCTCTAGCTATAGGTAGTAACAGGGCTGACCATCAATTTCAGTTTAGTCTACAACCAGAGAGGTTGTCCCTCAGTGTCCCTTTGAACTCAGATCCAGGTGGAGCTCAAGCTCATTCGGGCAGCAATCATAAGCTATCAGAATCGTCACCATCACCATCACGATAGCACTTGAACATATACCAGATACTGTATAACAGTTACTGACACAAGTAATAAGGGGCACTAACATCATTTTAACATGGCCACAAAACAACTACATCTCTAGACCAGCTATGCCTAGAGCTAGACACATGCGCCCGCTCTCTCTCTCTCTCTCTCTCTCTCTCTCTCTCTCTCTCTCACACACACACACACACACACACACACACACACTCCTGTGCACACATGACTTCCCACTATTCCTTGTCCTCAGTTCCCAAATAAAGACACACAGTGAGCCCTTTCTTGCCAGACAGGCTTCCTTCAGCATCCCTCAATCTGCCGCTGCGCAGGCTTCCTGGCCGAGAAGAATCATCCTGGGCAGGAGTTTTCTAGGCCACCTTCCTACATTCAGGTTCTAACAACGTTGTTATCATCTCTGTCCCAAACTCCATTTCCTAAAAATAATCCATATGTGTACAAGATAGGAATGGAAACACCAAGCAGAATCAGAAGAGGGAAAAGGCACTCCTGAATGAATTCAACTGCAGAAGCCCATGTTCCTGCAGGCATGGTAGATATTAATAATTCAACAAAATATTACAGTAATTACTATACTCTAAAATCACAACTGTGCACTTTAGCACAGCTCCTACCGATCTCCCTGAAACTGCCATTAATAAATAAAGCACAGTTCCTCATATTAAATTTGTTGTTAAAAAACCTAAATATTTTATCAGAACTAATACGTTTTAAATACAGTCTAAACCAAGGAAATCCCCTGACCCTGTATTTCTCCCCACTTTTAAGTGAAATTCCATCTAACCAGTTAGGGCAAAAATTAACTTGAACTCTTCAAGAAAACAGAGCAGTGGGCCTTGAAGGCCCCTGTTAAGAGGCCTGAGCTCCACTCAGCTGGAATGCACTGCTGGAATCCGATTAGGCTGCTGGGAAAAACCGAGAAGGGAAAGAGGTCAAAATTAATTATTTTAGACTGTGGATTTGAACTTCCTCATTTGGCTCCAGAAAGAGAAGGCATGAATCATAAAGCAAAGTGAGTGGCAAGCAGCCACCAAGAAGAGCTATCTAAGGCTCGCTCTGACTGTATACACAAGAAGCTAAGAGCTGAAATACATGGAAATGAACTGATTACATCTGGGCTCAGCTCCGGGACTGTGTTGCTTGCTATTGTACAAAGCCAGGCTGAGCCCAGCAGAGCTGAGCTAGGCTGGCAATGCCTGCCTTCTTCTTGTCTCTCATCCTCTTCAAGACCAGGATAATCCTGACATGTTTCTCTTGCGCACTGCAGTGGCATATGATATATAATACAAACACATATGCATCTTGGCAACTAAACCTTGAACGGACACAGTGTTGGTGTCACCCCTACCTCTTTTACCGGCCACCCAAGTCACAGGGCCAGGTGGACGGAGAAGGAAGAAGGCACCGAGATAAGGAAGAGCTACATATACTTAAAGTATATTTTATATTTGTATAAAAATATTCTTATGAAATCCAGTACTGTATACAAAGGATACATATTAATAAATTTTTAACAATAATGATAAAGTTAGTTGGGAAAGAAACCTCTACCTACAGACAGTACAGGTGGTACTGCAAAGGCCCAGGACAGAGAGAGCTACAGAAAGGAGTAAAGAATTACAATGACAAGATCAGCCACATCAGCTAAATTTGTCTTATGTAGGCTTCTTCCTGCCTGTCCTACTACCGTGACCAAACAGCATGTTTTCCCAATCTCCTGTTCCTGTAACTTACATGACATCCAGTGCGATTCTTTTGTTTGATTTTGTTTTTTTGTTTTTTCATGATTTTTCAAGGCTGTCCTGAAATTCACTTTATAGATCAGACTGGCCTTGAACTCACAGAGATCTGCCTGTCTCTGCTCCCAAGTACTGGGATTAAAATTGTTTGCCACCACAGTCTGGCTCAGTGTAATTTTTTTAATTAAAAATTTCCACCTCCTCCCTCCTCCCCTTTCCCTCCCACTCCCCCTTCTCCCTCTCTAGTCCTAAGAGAAGGCAGGGTACCCTGCCCTGTGGGAAGTTCAAGGCTCTCCCCGCTCCATCCAGGTCTAGGAAGATGTGCATCCAAACAGACTAGGATCCCAAAAGCCAGTACATGCAGTAGAATCAAATCCCAGGGCCATTATCATTGGCTTCTCAGTCAGCCCCCTAGTCAGCCACCACATTCAGAGAGTCCGGTTTGATCACATGCTCCATCAGTCCCAGTCCAGCTGGCCTTGGTGAGTTCCCATTAGATCAGTCACACTGTCTCAGTGGGTGAACGCACCCCTCCAGGTCCTGACTTCCTTGCTCATGTTTTCCCTCCTTCTGCTCTTCATCTGAACCTTGGGAGCTCAGTTCAGTGCTCCAATGTGGGTCTTTGTCTCTATCTCCATCCATCGCCAGATGAAGGTTCTATGGTGATATTCAAGATATTTATCAGTGTGGCTATGGGACAAAACCAGTTCATAGCAGCACTATTTGTAGTAGCCAGAACCTGGAAACAACCTAGGTGCCCCTCAAGGGAAGAATGGTTAAAGCAGGTGTGGAACATATACACATTAGAGTTCTACTCAGTGGTAAAAAACAATGACATCTTGAATTTTGCATGCAAATGGATGTAAATAGAGAACATTACTGCGTGAGAAAACCCAGACCCAAAAAGATGAGTATGGTATGTACTCACTCATTAGTGAATTCTAGCCATAAACAAAGGACATTGAGCCTATAGTTCATGATCCTAGAGAAGCTAAATAATAAGGTGAACTCAAAGAAAAACATATATTTATCCTCCTGGAAATTGGAAGTAGACAAGATCGCTGGGCAAAAGTCGAGAGCATGGGGGTGGGAGTGAGGTGGGGGGAAGGGGAGGGGGAGAGAGAAGGTAAAAGGGGAGGATTGGGGAGAACTTGGGGGAGTGGGATGGTTGAGATAGAGAAAGGGTGGATATGGGGGCAGGGAAGAAGATATCTTAATTAAGGGAGCCATTTTAGGGTTGGCAAGAGACTTGGCTCTAAAGGGGTCCCCAGGTGTCCAAGGGGATGTCCCCAGCTAGGTCCTTGGGCAGTAGAGGAGAGGGTGCCTGGTCAGTGTAATTTTTTTAAGGTAAATAAACAACATCATTCTCCCGAACATTGCCCACGTCTACTATGAGGACCAACATTGACTTGAACTTTCCATCCTTTTCGGATACTCTGCTCCCTGTCACAGAGTCCACGTGCTCAGAACACTGCACTGCCCCCTTCAACTCCCTGGTGCTGTGCATCTTTCTCTCAGCTCCTCTGCTGCTTCTCTCCAGCACTCCCTAAAGTCGGTGTCTCGTGCGCAGTCTTTGGCATGCCACTGTTAAGAGTTCAGCAATGCCAGCCCTGGGACCACGCAAACACGTGCTGAGCAATGGGCAATGCTATAGTTTTAACGGGTTAAAGTAAAAGCCACACCTACTTTTCTGGGTGTTTTCCACAGCTGCCTTTGGAGAGCAAGCGCCAGTGGCTGATTGTTCTGTGTGATGTTCAGTCCCTCGACAGCGCAGGGCAGACTTTGTGCTGCATCCATCGTTAATGCACTGTGCTTTATTATAGAAGGGCACACCTACATCTGAACCACAGCATGGGGCTCCATACCTGGTGCCTCTTTCCCTCACTCTCATTGGTCCCAGGGTGGGAAGTAGAACTCTTATGCAAAATTTGTAGATGACACAAGAAACAAGTAATGGAGGAACTTCACAGGGAGGGGCACGTTGTTTTTCTACCCCAGAGTTCTATGTCCGGATGAACCACCAAGAGAAGGTGAAAGAAAATGAAACTCCAGGCTATCTCCATGTTTGAAATGCATCTCCTAATATTGAGTGACTATAGGATTCATCCTAAAGGCCAAGATCTTCATATTACGTTGATACAAATATGAACAAAGATTCCCATGCACACCGAGGGAGACTGCAGAGGGTGCATCACACGGAAATGAAAGGCAGCCAGCAGTGAAGAAGAAAATCTCGGGAGCAGAACACAGATCCAAGAATAAGACAAATGAGAATCTCAAGATAGGAAGAAAAGGGGTCCAGAAAGGAAGGACTTGGTACAATCACAGCAGCCAACTAACACGTGCTAGCACAAAACTGGACGTTTCTTCTGCCTATGTGGGAAGGAGATAGTAGGAACATGAGGGTGTAATGCACAAGGAGAAAGTGAGGGCAGAGCCACCCGGGGTGCGAGCCTTCAAGCCAAGCTATCCACGATGTGGAGGCAGCAGGCTCTCAAATACGGTCAGAACGTGTCCTGTCCAAAGACACTAAGAGAGAACAATGTTATATTCAGTCACACTGCTAGATTTTGTTGTTGAAATAATAAAAAACACTAATGCTATTTTTACTATCCCACTTTACTTTTAATTTATATAGTCTTGATACATAATATCAAGACATGATAAACTACTGTTATTTCCTCAATATTATCAAACTAGTATATGTATTGCCTCACACTGCTGCATGTAATACCTGTCCCGTGCATGCTTCCCACACATGAAACCATGGGTTCAGGGTTCTCAGGTCTACCATGTGAGGTTTCTGTATAAGCTCTATTACCGGGCACAAACTAAGTGCTCCCCAGGAATGCTTTATCTGGAAGGGGAGAGGCAGAGCAATCAATACAGGTCAAGTTCTGGAACAAACACTTTCTATAAACATCAAATTAGAGTCCATCTGGAAATGTTATTGTATCAGATGTGACCAGAAACAAAGGGTACATCATGCTTGGAATAAGAATTGCTGGGTCTCAGCCTCAGAGTACGTGAGCTGTGTGTTTCGTTTGTACTCAGAAGAAAGGGGGGTCTATGCATAACCTCAAATCTGCTGGTTAGGGACTTCCAGCTCCCCAAGAAATAAATGAGGGGATGGTAAATCAGCCCCTTGCTTTCAGAGTACCCGAGTTCCATCAAAATGTTTCCGTGTGCAGCATTTCCTCACTTGACTGAGACATAAAGGGAACACGCAGGGCTGGCCTTATTTCATGAATATATAAATGATTGACATTTACTTTGTCATGGCATGGGACCATACCAGCTTATACGACTTTTTTTTTTCATTTTACATATGGGGGAGGGGTTCAAGACAAGTTAAATATCTTGATCAGCATTGCACTAAAGCAAACAAATTAGTGAATGAATTAGCAGAAGAATAAATGGAAATTCACCAGCTTAAGGTTAAGACCAATCTTCTCATGCTTGAAAGAAGAAATCTCTGATTTTAAAACCGTAGCTCCTTCTCCTTACTGATAACTAATTTTAAGAAGGACCACTCACAACTCCTACTCATAAACTAAGCTCCTAAATCGAATGAGTCCCCAGGTCCACAAGCCTGAGAAGCAGATGACTTAGTGACATAAGTTCACATGAATAGGGAACTCACACCAGAGCTCCCCAATCCCAAAGTGAAGTTCCCACCAGCATATCATGACATCCTTTGGTGATGCTATCTTAGGCAGAAAGAACTAACTGTGAGCCCAGTGGCTCCTTCCAATTATAATAAAGCTTAGGAAAATGAATGTTTTTTTTCTTAGGCTTTTTAGGTAGATCATCACCTACCAGCTGTTCAAAGTCCAAATGTCAGAGAGTTTAGGCATTGTAAAAATCAAGCACATTCCCTGAGTGAGAAAAGTCCCTTACTTCTGAGAACTGGCACTAAGAAGTAATTTGTATGTATGGGTCCCCTCCTAGAAGCCATGGGACTGCTTTCCTCTGGCAGGTACCAAACAAAAGAAGGGCCATCTAACTATCTTGATTTCCCTCTGCAACTCTAAGACAGGGTCCAAAATAGAATTTTAAAAATATTTTTTATGAATTCTTTAAGAATTTTATATGGATTTTGACCACATTCACACACACACACACCCATTGTGTCCTGTCCTTACTACCCTCTCCACTCTTCCATCCCTTCCTACCCACTTTTGAGACAACTTGATTTCCTGCTTTCCCCAAAGGAGTCAGTGTGTGTTGCCAAGCTAGTCTTGGGGTTGGGGATGCTCTGGTGTGTGGTCTGCCTGCTAGAGATCACCTCATTAGAAAATAGATAAATAAAGGGAAGAAAGGAAGGGAAGGAGAGAGGGGGAGAAAGAGAGACCTAACTCTCCCTCTCCCAAGTGCCATCCAATGTTAATAGCTCTTCAGCTCAACTTGTGGTAGGATCACATGCCATCTTCTCTCCCAATATGCTGGAGTTTACCTTGCTGTAGCTTGTAAAACCTTGTGCATGCTGTCGCAATCATTGTGTGTTCATCTATGGGTGTGTTTTCTTAAGTCTGGAAAACCGTTCTTGATGGTACCACAACCACTACCACCTTTCCAAAGATCTTTGAGCCTTGGGGTGAAGCATAGATGTTCACTTTGGGGCTGAGCACTCTACAGGCTTTTGATCTCTGCATGCTGGCCAGCTGTCAGTCTCAGTGTTAACTGCTATCTCCTTCAAACAAAACTTCCTCTGATGAGAGTTGAGAATCCATATGAATATCAGTGAGTCACTGGAAATCATTTTAATACTATTTAGCGGAGTAAAGATATTAGATTCCCTTCTAGGACCTAGGATCTAGAGGGCCAGAGGTTATTAGCCCTTTTTATTGTGCCTCATATATGAGTTCCATCATGCAGAGTAGGTCTTGGAACCAATCGGAAAGCTCTTGGTTACTCATATAACATCTGTGTCACTATTACACCAATGGACTCACCTTGTCAGGAGAGCCACAATTGTAGCTTACAGTGTTCACAGGTGGGTGAGACTGAGGCTTTCTTTTCTTCTCCAGCAGAACGCCTAACACCTCCAAGCACCATGAGCATAGCCATAGCGATGAAGTTTGTAGCTGAGTACCAACTTTACGTCTCCGTGTTCAATGATGTAAGTATATCATGTCTTCAATAAGCAACAGGGAGGGTCTTAAAGTCAGGTTTTACAACAGTAGTGGTAATCGCCTGTAATTCTTGGATCTATGTGACTCTATTGGGAAACAACACATAAATAAGCAACCTATTCCTGGTTCTGTGGTTTACTTCTGCTGGCATAGGGTGTCTCAACACCCCAAAGCAGGATTCTTAAAGCATGAGAAAAGATTCTGACTTGATATGATAGATAACTTCATGTACCAACTTAACTAGAGCACAGGGTGCTCAAATATTTAGTAGATCATTATTCTATCAGGGTCTGTGAGGGTGTTTCTGGGTAGCGTTAACATTTTAAGCAATCAATAGACAGAGTAATGCACAGAGGCACAACTCATGCAACCCACAGAAGGCCCAAGTGCAATAAAAGGCAGAGGAGAAAGATCTTTTTTCTCTCTGCCTCACTGGTAATCTGGGGCACCAGTCTCCTCCTGCCTCCATGCTTGGTCTTTGTCAGGAATTTACAGCATCGTCTCTCCTGCTGCTCAGTCTTTAGACTCAGAATAGGACTAGACCATCTGTTGCCCTGAGTCTTCAGCTTCCCAACCACACAGCTTTCTTCTCGGCCACGAAAATTGCCTATGTCAAATACTTATAGTAAGTCTATCCCTATATACCATTTGCTCTGAATCTGTAGAAAAGCCACATTAGTGACTTGAAATAACTTAAGATTTCTCCAGAAACAAGGGTTGCAATTTAAGTAGTTCATTTGGGAGATAATCTTCAGGAAGCCTGATGGGGAAGTCAGGGAGTGAAACAGGGATGGAAGGTAGAAAAACACGCAAGCAAGTGATCAGGGCAAGCAACTGGGGCTTAACACACTGGAATTCTGGGAGATTGTTTAATAAACAGCCTCAAAGTTGTCCTAGCTCAAAGGACTTTTCCACCCATGTCCACCAGTGACTGATGAATGGCTCCTCCCCACCTTTAGATAGACATAAATTCCCTGACCCAAGTGGTGCTCAATATGTCAAAAGCAAAGCTCCAGTGGACACAGAGAGCTGTTGGGTACACAGCCCCTGCTACTCACTCATGTTTGGAAGTCAGGCTAGCATGCCAATAAATGAAAAGAGCTCAAAAATGGGTAGTATATCAAGAGATCTACAAAAGAAGACACTCAACCTAACCCATTTCTCATCTTTGTGGACATGAACTAGCATTCTTGACTTATAATGTAGCCTACAGCACTAGATACTTGAATCATCTCTAAGATTCCCAACAAGCTTGTAAATCAAGTATGAACCTAGTTTACAGCCAGTGAAACTAAGGCATAAAGACTTGTTCAAGGTCACTGTTGCTTGAAGGCCTTTCTTTTAAAACTTATGTACCTACTTCAATAAGGTGCCCAGATAGTCGACTGAACATTATTTGGACTTATATTTAGGAATTTTGAGAATGCAAAAGTTCACTGTTAAGCATGAATAGACCTGAAAACAAAGCACATGGAACAAGGTCTTCTGTGGATCTCCACCACGCTGAAAAGACAAGCGTCCGTATCTCTAGCTTCATTGTTTCTACAGTCGAACAATGAACAAGCCTCCTCCTGGAGAATGAATAATAAAAACCCAGAGACAGATATTGGGGTTCATTTGACCTAAAGATCAGAAAAGCAAAGCAGCCAAGCCACTAGAGAGCTCTTACCAATATGGAATTTTCAGACCAAAGGAGTGAGATCCTGTCTCCACAAATCCTCAAACTTCACACTACACTGAGTTCCTATCTCTTCCCTTTTATATTCCTCTCTCCTCCCAGTCATACCGCTCCTGTCTCCACCTCCCTAGTATTGGGATTAAAGGCATGTGATCCCAAGTGCTAAAATCACCTTTGTGTGAGCTCTGTTTCTCTTTAAGACAGACTCAATTATGTATCCTCAAACTAACAGAGATCCGTCTGTCTCTGTCTCCTGAGTTCTGGGATTCAAGGTGTGTGTCACCACTATGTGACCTGGATGACTAACTAGTATGGCTGCTTTGCCCTCTGATCTTAAGGTAAGTTTTATTTATTAAAACACAAATAATATACCACTATATTCCCCCTTTTTCTCTAAAATAAAAAAGGCTATAACTAATATAAGAAAACTATATAAAATAAGTACAATAACTATATACAATATATAAGGCAATAAATATATCAACAATGTCTAGTTCATTTGCATTTAACAAACTCAGGGAAAATATTCCATTATCTATTCTATCTTGGTGAATCCAAAGCCTTGTACCTAATTTACATTCTATCATATCTTTCTGCTTCAGGTAAACAAGGAAAACTACAACTATCTAGTTTTCAACTCTCTCAGACACCCAAGAAAGAAATAATGTTAACTGAGTAAGCAGAAAGTGCAGGCAAGTAACTTTCAAAAAAATGTGAGAAATGACAGAAATAACTGGCTGTGTGGACAGTCAGCCAAAGTTCCTCTGCAATGCTGGGGCATCCATCTTCAGCCTACAGGCCTAGCATATCTGACAGACTTTTCTGTGAAGCAGTTATTCTGAAGGGCTGTCCTTCCTCGTCTTGACAATGTTTGGCAGTCACTTTCTTTTGTGTCCTGCTTGTCCAATTAGGACAGCATACTGTTAGCAGTCGAGGCAAGGGCATTTTCCTATCCAGTGGCTGATTTTTGCCACAAAGAAAGTAAACTCGATGTGGAGTTTCTTTGATGCCCATTATCTTCTCTGAAGTAGATCGGTGCTGCCAGGAGTAGAAATGTATCATTGTCATAAAAAAGTCTACGTTATTAAAACATCTTAAATGCCATATTCTGTAGCTCTCTGGTTTGAAGATGGCCTGACTCTCTAAAATCTATATTTGCTTGACCTTGAAAACATAAGTAATGTGATTATAAATTCAATTATAATAGGTGATTAGCTACTAGCCTGTATTTCCTTATTATCCTAAACAGTTGGAAATAATAATTTTCAAGGACTAGAAATTTAGATTGTATTGTTAAATTAGTTGTATAGCTATAATACCTTGAACAAGAGTAGAAATGTATGTACCATAAGTTCTAACAAAATTAATCTCAAATTTGAATCAATATACAAAATCTACATACAATATACAAAAATTCAAACCAATATAAAACATTTAAAACTAGTAGTTGCTTTTTAAAAGTAGATTCAATAACCTTTTTATCTTATCATATCTATACCCTCATTTCTTTTTAGAGTAGATTCAATAGTCTACCCTTTTATTCTATCATAGCTATACCACTACATAATCACATCCTGACATGGCACACCAAGCTTCTCTTCTAGTCCAGTTAGCAGGAAAAGAGAAGTTCCACTCACTCAACTCAGTGTTCTCCATTTCCCACTGAAATCAACATCTTAAAAAGAAAGAGCCCATTTCCTATGCATCTGTGTAATATTTAACCTGATTCTCACCATTTGGATAAGAATATACCTACTTAACCATAAAACCAACACAAGGGTATTCGGGAGGACCAAGTCAGGCAATAGGACGTAAGAACCAAAATTAAACAGCTGAGATATTCCAGGAATACAGACTTGAAACCAGAGGTAGCTAGAGCAAGCCAGACCATGCTTTAGCCTCAAGACATTGCTTTTTCAACTAGGCAGTATTAAGTATTTGTGTTTATACCTTTCAGCTCAAAAAGTTTCTATTGACTGACCACCAGATGCAAGAGAACGAGGAAGAAAATGCAGGAGGAATGGAAGAAACAAGCTGAGAACCATCTTCAAGTGAATCTACTATAGAATCTTAGTTCAGCCTCTAACAGTGGTTCTAAACTTTCCTAATGCTGCTACACTTTAATACAGTTCCTCATGTTGTGACCCTCCAAAATAAAATTATTTTGTTGCTACTTCATAACTATAATTTTGCTACTGTAACGAATCGTAATGCAAATAGCTGATATGCAAGACATATGATATGCAACCCACAGGTTGAGAACAATTTGAAACAGTTTGAACACCTGTCTTCTATTTTTCTGCAGGAAGCAGCAAGACAATCAGCCCTCAGTATTAAACTGCCCTATTGTCAATAATTATTCATTGTGGGTCTGCCAATAACCTCTCATGGAATACACTTACAGGCCACTTCTCTTCTCTTTGAAACATTGTTCTCTTTGGAACAATTCACGTTACAACGTTTTTGGTTATTTTATCTTATTTATTTTCATGTCTTTCTCAGGGCAGCACTCCCTCTAGTGTCTGTATAGGGCTCTCAGGTTCCATCCTGGGTGCGCTTGATGAAAGCAAAAAGGGAAAGCAAGCCAGACACAGAACGGGTGAAGATTAGTACAAACTGGTGGATTCCGTCACTATGATCATCCTGAGGAAAGAGGCGAGCTGCAGATATCTGTGGATATTTCCCTTTAACACCTCACAGAGCTAAGAGGTAGAAGAAGAATGGAGCATTAAGGTCCAAACCCAGACTTGGATGTGGCAGCATCTTTGATACTGAGGCCTCTGCTTACCAAGCAGCTTCAGCATCCAGTCTTCTCTTATTTTCTTAAAGCTACACACTTGACAAACTTTCTTTAAGAAATGTCTTATGATTCCTGGTGAGGTATAAACACTGATACCCAAACCAAGAAAAGTTTCTCCCATTTCCCTGGATCCTTTAACCCTCCACGCAATGAAAAGGTCCAGGAAAACGTTCAACTTACTTCCAACATAGGCCATCAAGTTTATTGCTGATTCTAATCAAAATTGTTCTATTTCTATTGCAAATTCTGGGTATAAGCTTCAGGAAACCAGAGCCCCTCAAGCCACCCTGCTGTGAGTCTTCTCCGCTGTTCACGGCAGCACTACATAAAAATCAGATGTCATGGAGACTTGTGGGAAAGCAGAGACCGTGGGAGGTGGCTGAAAAGAGCATCTTGCTGGTGCGTGTGTCTCGTGGAGCCTTTACCACCAGCTCCTTGGCAAACTGTGGGCAAGTAGCTCCTTCCTCTGCTTCCACATTACCATAGGAAGACTTAGAGAAGCCTTGCTTCCGGACAGTGTGTGCTGCCAAGCTAGTGGGGAAATGTCTGGAGCATATGCTACATAGGGGTCAGGTACTTCTTTTGAGTCCTCTGCTGGGTATAACCTCATTTAAAATCTCAACTTCCCCAGTGAGAAGTGCCCCTTCATATGGGCTGAGAGAAGGTAACAATTTCCCAGTACCAGAGAGCCATTCAGAAACAGGGATGGGACTGAACCAAGGCAGCTGGCTCTCAAATCCATTTTTCACATTCCCCATCTATCCATTCGCAGTTAAGTCCTGAAGAGATTTGCATTCAGGATTTAATCCCTCCACGAGTATTAGTTCACACATATGATAAACCATATGCCATACCACTTACCCATGCAAAATAATCCCACATCCTACATCATATGGAATCCCTAATTATCCGCAGAGCTTTATCTCCAGCTTTTCCCTTTAAGTCACACTTTTCTATAGCATTTGTAAAGATGCAGAGCCCTACTTAGAAATGGACACAGTTTTATTGAGCAATGTCCCTGAGAGGTTAGCCAATCTGTAAGGCAAATCCCTCTCACCTCAGCCAAGAAGGAATCTTTTCCTCCATTGTCCAGCACAGACCTAATAGCAAAACTCCACTTGTGCAACCCTAAAGTTCTGAGACTCTATTATTTCATCTGCACTGACTGCAGCACATTTATTACTGTTCTATAAAGAACAGCATTTCCATAAATAATTAAACTCAAACACTCAAAACAAGCAACTGTACTTGATTGACTTGCTAATTCAAATAGCCAGGTAATTTGCCAGACTCCCACCAGCAATTGATAGTAAGATACAGTTCATCTAATATTAAGGAGCCCATTATTTATTGTCTCCAGCCACTATAGTGGGTGGACAGAACGACTATGGGATGTCGTACTGTGAATGCGAAATGCCCAGCACAGGCCTGTGTGCCGGGACACTTGTTCTAAAACAAATGCTGTTTTAAAAAACAGTTTTTAAAACAAAAACTGTTGGGGAGGTTGTGGGACCTCTGGGATGGAAAGAGGCTTTCAAAGGAGGTTCACTGGTGGAGTGGGTTTTTGAGGGTAATAACCTAGTTCCACTTTTGAGCCAAGCTCTGTGCTTCCTTCTTTGCTGACTAGCCACTTCATACTCCGAAGATAAGGACTTAGCCACCCTGACACTATGCCTGACTTAGTTATTCCTGTCACCATGCCTGATTTAGTGACCCTGCCACCATGCCTGACTTAGCCACCCTGTCACCATGCCTTCTCCACCATGATGGAATGTGTCCTTGGAACCTTGAACCCAAATGAGTTTTTCCTCCCTGAACTGTTCCTGCAGATAACTGGTTACAGCGACAGGAAGAGCAATACAAAGTGGAGGATTCTATTTTAGTCTTGCATACACCATTCTGGGTCTCAGTGCACCCTACCTATCAAACGAACAGCACTATACCTCAACCAAGTAAAAGTACAGGCATGTGAACACTGACGGAAGGAGAATGTTTTGTCAACCTGAAGGAGCAGTGAGAAGATCAAGAAGGAACAGGAGAGTCTATTCTGAGAGAAAAGAACAGTTGGGATCCAGCTGTAGGATGTGATGGCGTTGTCTAAGCCTTGTGCCTCATCCCCATGCTGAGTAATTTAATGAAGACAGTTCCTATGAGCACCTCCAGCCTTGGCATTTTGTAGGTGTCAGATGCCTGTGGTATCTCCCACAGTGCTGCTTTTTCCTCTACGCTCATAGCCTCAAACAATAGCTTGACAATTAGCCCCAGATTACCCCAGGGCACCTGTGTGGTTGTCACGTGTTGTTTAACTTTACAGAAGAACAGGCTCAAATCCAAAGCCTACAAGAGGGACCTCCGGGCAAATGTTGTTGGTTCTGGGTTTCTCACCCCACCATCTCATCCCTGTCAATCCCCAGTAGCCAGAACACTGACACATAGATATCAAATGCTCAGCAAATTGCTGAACAGCCCATGTGAGTGGATAACTAATCTCAGAAACACAAGAGAAGCCAGGGTCATTGACTTATCCTTATTTCTGTCCCCTTTCAAGTGGAGTAAGGCTCTCATGGGATCTAAACATATATGTGGCTAGGGAGATGGTGTCATCAGTAAAGTGCTTACCATACAGCAAATCACTTTTACAGGTAATGGTCAATGAAGTACCAAAGAGCTCTCTCTCCCTACACATTACAGGCTATCATCAATGTTGTTGATTTCCCTGCAGAACTTAATGGTTCATCCCTATTGCTGAAAACAGCATACATGTAAGTCATAGAACATAGAGAAATTAAGCTGGCACTGACCTTGAAGCCTTGTCCCTACTTGCTAGCTTTCACAGTGTTATGCACACTACTAGAGGGGAAAACTTATCACCAGTTTTACTCAGCTATTAACTCAAAGAGTTCATTTAAGAACCAACCTGGAAAGACACGCCCACTGGTGCAATAGTGGCACAAATGTCATGTCATAGGAGTGACCAACCACTTTCTGATTGGATTTTACACCACTGCCCCAGATGAAACCCATACCTGACCCCATTATCAGGCCCAAGAATCCATGCCTAGACAGCTCATGGGGTCTTATCTTATACTGTTCAAATGACAGTGCAAAACCTGAGTTCAATACCTAACACCCACATAAAAAGTCAGACATGCCTATAACCCCACCAGCACTGAGGAGGCAGTAGGCAGTGACATATATATGATGGGAGTTTGCTAGCCAGTCAGTCTAACCAGTCAGTGAGCTCCAGGTTCAGTAAAAAATCATAAGCCAAAAACTACGATGGAAAATGATTGAAGAAAACACACTCAACATTGACCTCTGACATTCCTATAAACATGCACACACACATGTACATATACTCACACACACACGCACACACACACAGGAACATGAGCACACATCAAAAGAAGCTCCCATGTGAAATAACAAACTGAACACTTAGATTCAATGTTATTAAGAGATGCTGTTAACCCATTTCTCATCTAAGAGTAAAAATGACTTCCCCTTTCCCCATAGTTGAGACACCATCTATCTCCCCAGAGCAACGTGCTACTGAGTCGTGGGGCACACATAAGAACAGAATCCATGCTGGGTGGTGGTAGTGGCGCACACTTTTAATCCCAGCACTCAGGAGGCAGAGGCAGGAGGATCTTTGTGAGTTCAAGGTCAGCCTGGTCTACAAGAGCTAGTACAGGACAGGCTCTGAAGCTACAGAGAAACCCTGTCTCAAAAAACCAGAGAGAGAGAGAGAGAGAGAGAGAGAGAGAGAGAGAGAGAGAGAGAGAACAGAACCCATAATCAGTATAGAGTATTTATTTAACTATTAATATTTCATCCCTTACCTCCAAATATGAAAAACTCTAACATTAGAGTAAAAAAAAAATCTACTAAAAAAATGATCAAATGTGTGGCATGGTGTAAATACTAATGTCACTAGAAAAGGGAAGGAAATGTTTCTTAGGACAGTTGTATGGAGGCTGTGTTTGTGTCTTGAGGAGTCATGAATGGATGCACTGTAACAGAAGGTGCATGTCTCAAGTGGCGGAGGTCTTGGAGCAGAGCCAATCAGAAGCATGGGACAGGGGACAAGCCCTTAAAAGGAGTTGGCCATGGAGCAGTCAAATCGCAAGTCCCAGAAGTAGACCCAGGACACCCAAGACAGGCAAGTGAGAGACCTTTGATGGCATGACACAGGACTTTAAATTTGAATTTAAGAAACCAGAGGTCCTCATACTAGAATGGAGTCATGCAAAACAACGCCATTCCTGGGAAAAGTGTCTGTTGAGTTAAGAAATCATATCTCTGACAATGACTTTAAATTTCTTTGTAGATTGTGCTCCCTGAAAGTGGGGAGTACCATTCATTCATCCACTTAGCCAACCGCCACTAAGTACCTAAGTGAGGCAGAGTGCCCTTGATCCACTGCCTACCAAGAATAGGAAGTTCCATCCAGCCCTTCCTGTAAGAGAAATGTCTTTTGCCACCCAAAGGGCCAAAGGAAGGTAGAAAGCAGGAGATCTACAGGTGAGCAGGCAGAACAAGCCACAGGCCTCAGACGACTAGGTGACTTGCCCAAGGACACCCAGCCCTGGATGAATAGCTAGCCTCCAGAGACGGACCTGTCTGTGTGTCTGGCTCTGTCATACTTCTCTGCTCCTTGTGAGATGGCTCTGGTCCACAGATCGCTGCTTCCAGATTTCCCCTAGCGACAACAGAGCTAGAGAAAAAAATTAAACAAAAGAGCTTCCAGAGCTTTCTTAACACTGGATGCACCAAACCCTGACTCTTAAACCCAACACAACTAGAGAAGCTGCTACTCAACTTTCCTTTCCTGCCAATCAAAATGAAAGTTCAATCACTGTATTTCTGTCTTTCTTAAGTGGGGCCTCCGGATGAGGGCATTTGCTTCTCTGCTCACCTTGGAAACCAACACAGGATCTGAGGAGCAAATCAGAGCCAGTAACCCAGCCGTCAGAGGACTCTGGAATCAGACAGCTTTGGTCCACCCTCCTTCCCCGCATCCCCACTCCTGGCGGACAGTGACCCAGAGCAATTAGTGCTGTTGTGTTCCAGTGTGTTTCCCAGTTCTGTCTCAACTGAGACTCCTTTCCTTGGAATATTAATTAAAAACGGATTTTTTTGGCAAACCCCTGAAGAATGGTTTCTGTGGCAGCTTCTTTATTAAGCCTCAGAGAAGGCAAAATGCATTAAGATATTGTGACACTGGGACGCTGACGGCGAGGCAATCCAGCCAAAAGCTGTTTGAAAAAATCTGCTTGGGAGCACAGTGAGGTGCTTTGCTGAGTGAAATACAATGAATCGGATCAAATCTGTCACTATTTTGCACATTAGGAGTAAATATTTTGGAGCACAGGCTAGCTGCATTAGCTAAAGGTAGGAAATCGCACCTCATCGTACATCTTCCAACCTGCTCTGCATCTGGCAGGGACCTAGAATGACCCTACATCTCCTCATTTCTCTCCACTAAGGTTGGGCGCATTAATTGAAAACTACCCGCCAAGCCATCCCAAACAGACACACGACAGGGGCACCGGATTGTAAAGTCACTGTATGTGAGCTGCTAAGAAGAAATGGTGCCTGACCTAAGAGAGGATGCAGAATCGGGGGTTAATCCGAGGCAGAGGGAGGAATAAGTGGGCTTTGCCTTCACAGCTCCACACTCTCCAGGGCCTTTTGCCAACTCACTGAGCAAGCAAGGAAGCCTCTTCCTCCCTTTGAAGGAAAGGACAGAATAATGTGTTTTTCTGTTTCCCCATAAGCCATGGGGACTGGATTCCCCTGGGGTGTTTGTGAAACACTTTCTGACCCATTAATCACCAGGATTCCAGCTGAAGACAAGCGGGAAGCAAGACCATCTGCAGATCTCCTCTAGGGCAGAGGCTCCAAGGCCATGGCTACTTAGCTCACTAGCCAGTCAATGCCCAGGTCTCCCTCCCCTGCTTTCTGTGCAATCTGCTAGCACCTCCTCCATCACCTCTCAAGCAAACCCACCCCAGTTATTGTACCAAAGTAAGCATTTGCCCTGAGCAATCAAAATGAGTCCAAAGGTCCTGGGTAGCAGACCAACTGGACATGGAGGATTGAGCCGTCCACTAACCAGCTCTTGGGGACCGTTAGCCGCGCTCTTGGCCAGCTTCACTGCTCCGGCCAGAAAAAGGCAGCATCGTCCTTATATACAAGGATCTCTTCTTGGTCCCCTGCTCCTGAAGAACCTGCTGAACCAAGAGGGGAGGGCTAAGGATGTCCAACTACTCATTTCTGACTGTAAACTCTACCAGTGTGGTGCTCAGTGCTCAGTGACGAGCATCCACCACCACTGAGGAAATTCCTACCAAGTGCTGCAGCTCACCAAAGGCACCTGGGAGCAAAGCAGAAAAGCCCAAACTGCTAAGGCTGAAAGGGCTGCTAAGGGGCCTGCTTAACACTTCAGCAGCCATGAGGTAGAACTGTCTTTCCTGGCCAGAAGAGCCTGCTCCTAGGCCCATATTCTCTGCCTTGTGACATCACCCACCACTTAGAGGCAGTAGTAAAAAGACTTCCAGATGTTTCTTCATCATCACCATCATCAGCACTATTGGCAAAGGAGGCAAAGAACATCTTGCCGAGGATACTCACAAAGACATCTCCCTCTTTACAGAGCACTCCAGGTTTGACAATGACACTTTGCCTCATGGTGCTGGGGACAATATGTGCTCAAAAGGCAGGTGCAGCCTAGGGACCAAGTAAGCAGTCCCTCTCTGTCTGGGGAAGAGCTGCCTTGTACTTGCTGGGGCAGCGAAGCTGGCCAAGAGCACAGTTCCCAGGAGCTGGTTCATAGATGACTCAAATCTCCATGCCCAACTGGTCTGCTATCCAGAACCTTTGGCCCTATCTTGATTGAAGAGGTATTTCCCCAAGGGGCACAAGCCAGACCATCCCTCACATTCCCTGCTCCTCAACCAACCACCCTGAAGCTGGGCAGAGAAGGCCATGTAATTGATCTATGGTTTTCGAGAAATACTTTCTGTCTAAAGCCCCATTTCCAGGGGTTTTGTCAATCTTCCTAAATGTCTCTTAGAATTAAAGCCAAGACGAAGCACTTCTGGCTGAGGGAATTTGGTCCTAATGTCACATATACGTAAGGGTACCACCTCCTCAAAGAGGGAAATCCCCAGAAAACACCCAACATTCCCTAAGGATCCAAAAAAAAAGTCGGAAATTACAAGCGCTGAGTCCAGGGAATTGCATCCTTCCCCACACACACCAGGGGCATCTCCTGGGAACTTGGAAGTAAGTCTTCAGCCACCCAGCTCTGCAGAGGTGCACCATCCCCAGCCTGCTCCCCCCATGACCAAAGCCATCCAATCAAAGGCTGGGGGGGGGGCTTTCTTGATGGTGGCAGATGAAGCCATTAGTCACCAAGCTGCCCTGTGGGTCTGGACTCTGCTCCTCTGAACCCAGCATCTGGTACTCAGACTTTGCCCCAACCCCACTGTGTATCACTGGCAACTAAAGAAAAAAATGTGTACTTGGTTACTGCTTGTGCGCCTAGCTCTGCAGACCTCTGGCTTCCCTGTTATTCAATACTCATCCCTATGACCCCTACACACACACACACACACACACACACACACGTAGTAAAATATGGACATTTCCCCAGGAAGTCTTTTCAAAAGAAGCCTGTCATGAAGAGCCATACAAAAGAGGCGGCACTTCCCCTCAAATGAGCTCTCAGAGTTGCTTGTGAATCTCTGATCCTCTTAATGGAACCCCTGCTCTGCCCTAAGTCTGGTTCTCAACTGAACTGGAAAGCCACACCAGAAAAACGATTTGGCAAGGCCAGGTTAAATAGCGACCACAAGAGGAAAGAGAGGGAAAGATTTTGGCAATCGGTTCTTGCTGCGTGGTAGTGAGATGGAGAGAGACCCGGCAAGCAGGTGCTGCCGGCAGCTGCAGCTGCCTGAAGAGGACCCGACTCAGTTGGACCCCTGTTTCTGAGCCCCAAAGCCTCCCGAGCAGGTTTAAGGAAGGTGCCACCTCTTGGTGTCACAATATCCTGGGGCCCAGATGGCAAAGAAAAAAGGGGCAGAGATGCGCTCTGAGAGAGCAGGGGTTCAGCTCTGATCTGGAGCCTTATGTGTTTATAGGACACAGAGGCGAAAGTGAGTTTTCTACTCCCCCACTCATGCCCGCAATACAAGCAGGAGAAGAAGCAGTGTGGAAAGGGCGTGGAAATTCGCTTCACGCCTTAAACTTTTTTTTTTTCCTGCCTGCCCCCACTCAGATAGCCTTCCAGCTTTTGGTGAGGCAGCCCAGCTCACTGTCTGGCTAGCATAACATGTGCCTAGCAGTCACCCCAAAATGAACAAGTGAGTCGGTGTCCCTGTGGCCCCAATCTCCCTATTTCCCTGACTCCTTTAGCATGTGTGACCCAAGGTTTAGGGGGCAAAGAGGAGCTCCCCCAGTCTAAGGAATCTGTCTAGAGATTTCTCCACATCAGTCTGTTTGCACCCACAAATTCAAGCATCACGAATTCAAGAAAAGAAAAAGTGACTCTTCACGCCGAATGCTGA
The DNA here is from genome assembly GCF_982192425.1 of Myodes glareolus. Lineage (NCBI taxonomy): Eukaryota > Metazoa > Chordata > Mammalia > Rodentia > Cricetidae > Myodes > Myodes glareolus. The sequence continues at coordinate 13,607,324 of NC_142032.1, forward strand.
AGCTACCACAGATCCCTGGTCCAGGCAGCTTTAAGACACACTTAGCCCTCAAGACAGCCCTAGTGCCAGGGTCTTCAGTAAATGGATGCACACGCCATCTGAACAACAAAACTCTGCTAACCTGTTGGGAGTGTGAAGGGGCAGGACAAACCCCTCTCTAGAAGTCTAGGCACCCGGTTTTACATCTGAACCCAAAACAACTATCAGCCCCTCGCTTCTGACCCTCATTACCCATGGCTATCAGGAAACTACAGATCTGTAACTAGATAGGGGTACTCACGCTGCTGTTGTGTCCCGACCAGTGCACCATGGCTTGATTGTGGGCCGAGTCCCCAGTCAGAGCAAAAGACGTGCTGGGCAGCCTGAGCTCCTCAGCCGCCGGTCCTCCAGTCCGTGTCGCCTTCACCTCTTCCCGGGAACCCCTGGGTTGAGGGCGGCTTCCTTTGGCACCATCTGCGGGAGCAGTAGCCCAAGAGTCCCCGCGCTCTAGGGTGCTGGGTGGCTGTGCCCGGCGAGTCCTCCTGGAGCTGCCCGCCGTGCTAGGAGCCGGGATGCCCCGGACCCACCTCACGTCTTCAGGCGACATTCCTTCAGCTTCAGTCGGTATCTCCCCGCCGTTCGCCCGGGGCAGTAGCTCTAGCCTGGACCCGCGTCTCAGCGCTGTGGTTCTCCGTGCAGTCGCCAGCTCCTCGGGCCACCGGTTCATCACTGCCCGTGGCAAGAGAGGAGGCAACGCTGGTGGCCGCGAAGCCGGAGACACCAGACGCCCGGGACCTCCCGTCGTGCCCCAAGTGATCTCGGCGCCGGCCAGGACCCACGTAGACAAGAGTAGCAGCCCGGTCCGAGCGAGGGGCGCCCCGGGCCAGCCTGCGGGGCGCTCAGTGCCTGCCGCCTCCATCCCGCTGCGGCTACCGCGGCTCGGGCTGCCGAGTGTGTGGCGCCCGCCGAGGTGCGGGTCCGGCGGGGGGGGGGGGGGGGAGGCGCCGGCGAGAGAGCGAGCGAGCGAGCGAGTGTGTCGGGGGAGTGAGGAGGGGGCGGCCGAGAAGGAGGTGGCTCCGGCTGGAGCGCTTCCCCTGTCCGACTCTCTTCCCCCTCTGGCTCGCTTGCTCAGGTCCTGAGGGTGATTCCAAAACCCAAAAGCAAGTACTTAACGCTCCCTTGATGCTCTGGCGGTTTGGATTCCCCCTCCCCTCTCCAAATCTTTCCCACCGACCTTTTTCAGAAATTTTGTGAAAAAGGAAGTGTTCAGAGGTAATAAGAAAATCCTCTTTTAAAATGGGCAACGCTAGCCGGATCCAGGAGCAGGGACTGACAGCAGATCCCAAGCCGGAGTCTCTCGGAAATCCAGTCTCCAAGCCTCCAGCCTACTGCGGGCGCGGAGTTGGGAAGCCGCTCCTGGCCGCAATTGGGGGTTCACTCTTCGGGTCTGTTCTTGGGAGCGGGAGACGGCGCGCGGGGAAGTATAAGGGTCTCGAGGTGGAGGAAGAGGAGTAAAATTGTTTCCAACGCCAACTGTCTCGATCTAGAAACCAGGGCCAGCCAGGAGCTTCCGCGCGGAAGCCAAGCGCGGGATGGACCCACGACTCTGCTCTTGGCTCCCCGCCCCCGGAGGCCTGCGCCCCCTCCCGGTGCGGGGGCGTGGGGAGTGCGTGCGTGCGCGTGCGTGCGCGCAAGTGAGCAAGAGGGAGACCAGGGGTGTTCCGGGGCTGGCGGGAGGACGCCTCGGGGAGGGGGGGGGGGTACCTGGTTGAGCTGGTGTGTGTACGAGGGTGTTGCTGGGTGTGCGGGGGCGCGCAGTCCCGTGCGTGCGCGTTTACACGGGCTTAAGTGAGTGAGAGCGGCGAGCGGGGCGGGGCGGGAGGTGCGCTCTGCCGAACATGCATAGGCTGTGTATCTCCAGGAGCCTGTGAGTGGTCAGAGAAAACGTGGGGAATAAGGCTAGCACCCCTCTTCCTGACGCAACCATGGTCCCCCCAGCACCTGTGGACCTAATCGATTGAGCCGCCTGGAAGCAGTCAGGCAAAGACTGTCCTCCTAGGGACACCAGGCTAGAAGTGAGTGGGGAGTATTAAAGACTCTGCTCCCACAGGGAAGATCCAGATCCCATTTCCCTGGCCTGGACTACCAAGGCTTGTCCTTTCGATATCCTGACGCTATTCTGAGCAGGGCCAGTGTTTCAAAGTGCCTACAACCATTTGGAAGATCCTCTGCCCAACTCTGCGTAGGTTTATCAGGTCCCCGTCCCCCAAGGCAGGAGGACAGTAGTTTGCGCGCCTGATGCGCCTGGGACCCTTTCTGGCCGCAGGAAGACAGAGAGTTTGATGAGCAGGAAAGCTTGAGGACGAGTTAGAGACGCGGTTCCTCCGGGAAACACTGAGCTATCTGGAGATCGAAAGTGCCGCATGATGAGTGGGGGGCTGGAAGGACTAGTAGAAAAGGCGCAGGGTGACGAGTTAAGGCTGGGCAAGAGAACAGATCCCAAGCTATTCCTTCCTCGTAGGAATTAGATGAAATTCTTTATAGAAGGAGAAAGCAGGGATGGAGAGGAATTGTGGTTGGAGATGAGGGAACAAAACGGGGAAATCCAGAAAAGGAGAATAAAGGAGAGGCGTGGAGAGGATGGTGTGAGAGAAATGGATGAGCTCGGTGAAAGCCCTGGAAAAGGTCGGGAGGGTTGCAGCCTGCAACGGGGGTCGCCTGGGTTCTGGACCTGCGCTGAAGGTCTGGAAAGCCAGGGATTCCCCGAAGCCCTCACCTTCTGAACTTGCTTTCCTACCAAAGCTAAAATGAAAATTGGAAGCGAAGGAGATGACTAGGCCGGAGAAAGAAGACAGAAACAATGCCCACCCAGAATAAAGTGGATCTGGCATTGGTGGGTTTCCCCAGACCCAGCGCAGCACACTGCTGCGGGGTGGGGGTGGGGGGAGTTGCAAAGCCACTGACCCAGGTGGGCGAGGGAGTCGGTGCTGCTGGGAGGGAACCCGCTATCCGCTAGTACCCAGCGCCCCTGCCGGAGAAGGCGGGAGCTGCAGCCGGAACGTAGTGAGAAAGGTTTATTTCCTCTGATCGGTTTCTGAGCAGAGGTGCCATGACTTATGAGGTCTGGTCTGTTAGTTTGGCTCTGGATACAAGGCTCTTAAAGCCTCCCAAGTCTGCCCACCGGGGAGGTGCAGGCCAGTTTTCGCTCTTTTTCCCCGGCTCTCCGCTCCCCACCGTGCGCCCACACACTCTGGGAAAGCAATCCCAGAGCCCCTGAGAGAGGTTCCCTTTCCCATCAGAAGCATTCCCGGTCGCTTGTATCTGCCTTTGCTACCGTTCTCCCCTTTCTCCATTTGCTTAAAAATTGTTCTGTTCAACCCCCAGCAGCTTCTCCGAGTTCCTGCAACTTTTTCTAACATTCTGCCTCACACCTGCAGTGCCTCCTTCACCAGTGGTTCCCTTCCGGGCTTTTGCACACCCAACGCTGATCTCTATGCACACAGACCCCTACACATCATCTAGTGTGTGCCATCTCCCAATAAAGCTCATCTCTTGTTTGCAAACAAGGCTGGCTTCAATCACATTCAATTAGCTTCTCCTCTCTCATCTTGTATTCTGAGTTCCATCTTCTCTCAGACCCTCATTTCTCTGTGCCTGGCTCTCATCAAGTCTCCCTCCTGAATTTACACATCTGCCCTTCAATCACTTCCCCTCTCTCTCTGTGGACTTCTGAATCTACAGCCCCACCCTGTCCTCCCATGAGCTCCACACCTGAACTTTGCATGTCGTGTGTCAGAGTTACTTTCTGTTGCCGTCACAAAATAGTCAAGGATGGTCTATTTTATTTTGGCTCACCGCTCTAGAAAGACGGGAGATCAAGACTGGGCGACCACATATGGTAAGGTTCTCGTGTGTGTCACAGCACAAAGGATGCCATGACAGGTGGGAGCACATTTGAGTGGCACAGAAGAGGTTATAGGCTTCACAACAACCGGTGCTCTAAAATATTAACCTGGTTCTTGAGGGAGCTAGAAGTCTCTCGGGGATGCATTAGTCGTATGTCTAACAGTCCCGCTACCCCAACACCACTCTAGAAAGGAACTGTCTTTCCATGAATTTTGGCAAGGAGAACCACATTCAAACCATAGAATATGTACACCTATGCTAAAACTGCATTTACAAAGACCTTCCAACACCTCACAACATCTCGGTGATGGAGAGTAAATGCATGACATGCAACCTTAACGCCTTCCTTTTTCTACTTTTCGAGATAGGAAGGACCTTGTGAGGTCGGGCGACAAATGCTCTCACTTGTTCATGCCCAGAATCAAACTCAGTGTGGCCCTGACCCACACCATCACTTCCTGTCATTTCCTAATTTTCAATTCTTCCCTTCCCAGAGCCAGCCTTCCCACCAGCACCGCCCCAGCAACCTCATGAATAAATTGTAGTGAAGTTAATTTTATATTTTACTGCATTGAATTTGCCAAACACCTGTATTTCCACTTATGGCCAACATCAAAATTGTTGAGGTATTTTCACATATTTTGCACCAAGTCTTCAAAATAAAATGCATATTTTATTCTTATAGCAGATTTAAATTTAGGCTACCTACATTTCAAATGTTTAATTAGCATATGTAACCGGTGGCTACTGCTTTTAAACAGCATAGCTGAAGTTATGACGTGTTAGAGCATAAGGAAGATGGTGTTATGAACTGACCTCATGGTTCTTCAGTGATCAGTCACTGTACATTTCTTGGAATGGATTCCAAAGTTCTGTGCACTGCTTTGCCTTCATGAACCTTCTTATTGTGTCCCTGAAGTCTGGAATGGAATGTACCCTCTCCTACAGTTCCACCATAGTCTGTTTTAAAAGCCAGTTCTTCTATAAAGCCTGCCCCCCAGCCCCATGATCCCCAACACTGCTTCTATTAACCCCATAATCATATCAGCATCTTCATCAAATTCCTTAGTTTTCTGCTTTGTCAGTTTGGAATTCAAAGAAGGAGACTATGGTCCAAAGATCCCCTGACTATTTGCTGGGAAGAAGAGGTAGGTGGATAAGACTAGCCTTCACCCTGTCTCCTTAAGAAAAGCAAACGAGGTCACACTGAGAAAGCATTTTGTCGTCAGGCCTTCTGTTCCTATTACAGAAAACTTGAGAAAGCAATTATACCTTAAAATATCCATGGGGTTAAGCTAAATGTCTCCCCAAAAGGCTCAGGTATTTCTTTGTTAGTTTGCTTAATAACCATTACAGTACACTCCCTCTTTTGCAAAGTATTCTGCTCCCTTTTGAGCACCCACTGCAGGTACATATAAAGAAACATCCCAGGTACATCTAAAGAAGCATCCCAGGTACAATGTTCTCATCATTCAGCAAATAGTCAGCACCCCTTTTATGAGGGCTCTAATGGTGTCAATGAGAAATGCCCCCATAGGCTCAGGTATGTGAACACTTGGTTTGTAGTTGGTGGTGCTGTTTGGAGAGGTTTAAGATGTGCAGCCCTTCTACAAGAAGAATACTACTGGGGACAAAATGTGAGAATCCATAGCCCTGACCGACTTCAGTCAACTCTCTGCTTTCTGCTGGTGTTTGAAGATATGATCTCTCAACTTCCTGTTTCTCCCGCCATGCTTGTCACTTACTGCTATGCTGCCTGGCCATGAGGGACTCTAATTCCTCTGAAACCATAAACCAAAATAAACCCGTCCTTCCATAGTTTGCTTTTGGACATGGTGCTTGATCACAACATCAGAAAAGGAACTAATATGAAGACGGAAAGGCAAAGTCTCATAAGACTTAGGGCCAGGAAACGTGGGGTTTCTCGCCCAGCACTGCCGTCCTCTCTGCAACACTTCCTTGCCCTGGCTTTGCTTTCACACTTTGTCATCTTCTCGACCCCGTAGTCAAGCTGAGCACCGAGGTCTCCTGCTTTAACAGACTTCAGGGCAGAATTTATAGCCCGCGTTTCCCTTTACTAAACGCTGCTTGATTTTATTGTTTAAGAGTCTTTGAAACTTATATCTGTTTATTTTTAATAAGCCACTTCATGGACTCTGTACAACTAAAAACATTAATTAAGCAACATCAAAGTAACCATCAGGATTGGAACTCTGAATTTCTGCGGAGGAAACAGATCAAAAGTAAAACCTGAACTGCACTCAGAAGCAGCCAGGCGACCCCTAAAGGACTTCCTGTCACTGTGTGTCTATGAAGCCAATAAGCATCTATTTTGCTCAATATTGTATCCTCAGCAGTAGTGTAGTCTCCATGCGATGTCTGGCCCGGTGCCTGGCTCAGACTGACCTGCAATAAATGTGCAATACATGACAGAACAAATTACTGTAAAATAATAATAATGCTTCTGCTGCAACTACAAGCCAGCTGCTCTTTTGAGCTGAACATGCAAATGCTTTCTAGATACTTTTCTTAAAATGCAAACGTTTTAGGACTTGTCAGATACTGGAGACTATGGTATCAGTTAGTATTGTAAGCAATAGAACAAAATTCTGCTTTAAACAGAAAATTTCTTTCATTCAGTTCTGTAAACTCCTAGAATGTGCTGGAGGGTAGAAAACTAGATTCAGGGTTCTGCAGGCAAAATGAAACCTGAAATCATGTCACAGAACTGAGCCTGTAAGGATCCTGCTTCAAGTTTCATCAAACCTAAGATGTTACAACTTTGACCTCCACCTCTAGATGGCGAGTGTTACAGTTAGCATAGCTGCCTCTAGAATCCAGGCCTGGCTGCCACCTCCATTGTCACTAGCTCAACTTCCACTTGCTTCTTTGTCTCTGCTGGCTCTTATTGGCCAGACCAGGATCACCAGCCCTAGACATACTGTAAATGCAATAATTAGGATCCAGGGTTTGAGCTCAATGAAAGAGTGCTTCCTAGCGTGTGTGAAGTCCTGGGTTTGGTCCACAGCACTGCATGCACAGGGACACCTGCAGCCTTAGTATTCTGGGAGGTAGGAGACACGAAGATTAGAAGTGCAAGGCTATCCCACATTCTAAAGGAAATTTGAGTCTAGCCTGGGCTAAAGACACTGTCTCAGGGAATAAAAAAAGCTACGATCTACCAAAAATGAAAAATGTAGGATAATTTTCCAGTATGCAGAAAAGAGAGCTCATAAGTTGGGTGACCACCAAAATAAATAAATATCCATTTATACCTAGTACCATTATTAAAAAAAACCCACATTATTTCTTAGAGAAATAAAAGGACTCATTTCACTTCATCATGAATCTCTTCTAAAAGATCAAACTGAAATAAAATTCTCATTTGATAACATTTCGGACGATGCTTCTGTGGGGTTGGAAAATCCTTTTCAGCTGCAGGAACACAGGCATTGGTTATCAGCAGGAACATTACAAATTCTAGCTATTGTACTAGTTACCAACGAACATGGCCTTAAGCATTCTAGCACACTAATTAAGAGTTCGTGCTTTGAAGCAAAGTATTTGTGTTTCCATTCTAACACCACGAATCAGCAGCCCAGCTGCCTTAAACAAGTCGCTTAACTTCTTGTTGCCACCCTCATCTGCAAACGCAGGTGGTGATCAGACTGCAGAGGGCTACCATAAAGCTTTTGGGATGCAGTCCGGCCCAGATGAAGCATGAGGTAAGTATGAATACGAAGGACATGGCTAGTATTGACTCTCACCTTAACTGAATTAAAAGACCTAGAAGATTGGGGGACACACAAGTGGAGGGGAGGTGCTTGTGATAGTGTGTTAGAAACAGGGTGTTTCCAGAGATCCTGAAGACTCTGACCTAGTAAGTGGGCTAATTCCTTGATGGGTTCATGAATCTTATTAGTTAAGGAGGAATTCTTGGAAGAACTGAGTCATTAAGGCTTGTCTTGTATTAGACTGTACCTTTTCACAGTCCTGAGTTGCACTTGCTTTGTTCCCATCTGCCCAGAAGTGACTAACAAGCCTCTTCCTTTAAAATGTAAGAGCTAGCTAGAAATGCGCTTAAGCTATTGGTCAAACGGCATTGCAAATAATATAGTTTCTGTGTCATTATTTCAGGTCTGGGCAGCCGGGAAGGAAGGAACAGCCTCTGCCTACAGAATGGCGTGCCAGCACAGGGCAAGAATTTCTACATAAAGTCTAAAAAAACCTTAGAAAGGCACGGAGCCATGTGCTAACATAGATAAGGATAATGGGGTAACATAAGTTATAAGAACTGGGAGGCAGAGGCATATTGACCTCTGTGACTTCAAGGAAAGGTACGAAGCCATGTGCTAACATAGATAATGATAACGGATTAATGTAAGTTACAAGGACTAATAAGGAGCCTGACCTGATGGGCCAATCAGTTTATAACCTTATGGAGTCCTGTGTGTGATTTTCTCTTTGGGATTTGCCGGCTGTGGAGTACTGGGCAGGACAGAAACCCCAACAAGCCGGCCCTCATGTTACACCTTAAAAAAAAGTTTCTAGACCCACAAAAATGGGAGCAAAGCACAGCTTCTTAGTAACAGCATTTTTTTCAAGATAGGCTCTGTTTGCTAGATGCAAGCGAAGACGCAGCTCCTTTAAGAAGTTCGTGCGAATTGGAGCAATGTTGGCCTATACACCTCTAGATGAGAAAAGCCTTGCTTTATTACTGAACTATCTACATGATTTCCTCAAGTATCTGGCGAAGAATTCTGCAACCTTGTTCAGTGCCAGTGATTATGAAGTGGCTCCTCCTGAGTACCATCGGAAAGCTGTGTGAGGGGCGTGCCCTCTCCCACTCGTGCTTGGATCTCTGTAAACAGTTTGGTTCTTAGTCCTTCTCTTGTACAAATGATGTACTTTGAAGACGCGTTAGTGTATAACAGAATTGATGTTTGTTTTCTGTTTGATTTTAAACAGAGAAAATAAAAGGAGGCATTGCCCCTTTAAAAAAAAAAAAAAAAAAAGAAGTTTCCTGACTCAGCTTTAGTGGCAAGAACTGTGGTTTCTTTAAGGGAAAGCTTCCTGGTTCGTGCTAGTTACAGGAACAGTTCTGGCTCTTTTAGGGCTCTTTTAGGGGCCTGCCACCCACTTCGGGTCCAGATGCTTATGTGCCCACTAGAGGTTTGGAGAAAAGTAGATGAGATCATGCCCATAGCTCAGCACTCCCCGCCTGGGAGGTGGCAGGATCAGGTCTGCTAGGCATGCGCAGACAGGAGAGCCTTGGCGAATTCCCGCCACCATACATAAAGATATTTCCAGGCTGCCGCATCGCACTGCATGGCAGATTTAACTTTTACTCAGATAAAAAGGGTTTATGTGCTGCATGCTTCTTCTCAGAGTTAATGTGGTGAGCATGGCTCCTACCTGGCAGTCCCAAAGTACCTCTACAATATTGAAAGGTGGAGAGAGGTAGAGCCAGCATTCAGAGCAACTGTATCCCAGCTGCTTACCATTTTAAAAGAGCTCAAAAGAATATTATAGGTACACAATAAAGACAGATTCAGATTTTCTTTAAAAAAAAAACCTCTAAATGAATCACAGTGTTTAAAAATATACGTAGGCTTGGGAGAGTAAAAAAAAATTTAAGAGACAATAAAAGTAATATAAAAGAGTACAGACAGTCATAGATTAAAGGAGTAGAGAAAATAAAATAAATATTAAACTTGTAGAAAAAGCAATAGAGTAAAAATAAGCCAAATAAAGATGGAATATACATAGAGAGTCTGGATTATGTATATTATTGTGTTTTCTTTAAATTTTTTTTTACTGTGAAGGAACTAAGTACAGAGAGACATTTCATTGTACGGGCTGCATAAGCTAAACCAATATATTTACTTTAAGGGTATTTTGACTTCAAAACTGGGTCTAAGGATATGTTGCTTTGAAAAAGAGGTTCTGCCTTTGTTTCCACAGGAAATTGTTGAAAACCTGTGGATACCTTCAAGGCTAATGTGGTTTGATGGACCAAGAACCTCCAAAAGATCTCTGTGAACCCCCCAAAGAAATACTTTGTCCAACAAACAGCAGAAAGTAGTTTAGAAAGAACTATGCCGAAATTTTCTAAATGAATGTTTTCAAATGTTTGTTTTCATTTAAAGGTTCATATGCTATAGGGATGATACTTAGCATTAGTATGGATCTTGGTCTACTGATACAAATTTAAGATCAATTTTGTTATATGTGTATTTCTGCTCTTGATTAAGCCATTGTGTTTGTGCAGCTCATTTAAAAATGTAATGTATAATTAAGAAATACAGGTTAATAGACAGTCATCTATAAAAGTCAAGCTTGTAGTCAGTCATATTAGTTAGGTTTTCTACTAACTAGTACAGAGATATATTTTAGATAGATAGTTATTTTTCAAACTTTTCAAAAGCTAACAAAATATGGCATTTAAAAAGAACTTGGGACTTTTCATGACAATGAGACACATCTACTTCTGGCAGCACCAATCTACTTCAAGAGGATAACAGGCATTGAAAAGGCTTCTTATGGAGTTTGCTAGCCATTTGGGCAAGAAACTGCTTTTGCCTGGATTGCTTGATTTTATACTGTATGAACTGGACATACAGGACCCACAAAAAAAATGACTGCTGATCTTGTTTAAAAGTGAGACGGTCCTTTGGGGTTCTTGCTTCATAAAAGAGTCTGCCAGACATTCTACAAGACACAAAAGAAAGTGACTGACAAGCTGCCAATATAGGTGGAACTGTCTTTAAAATTTCCTGCTTCATGGAAAATTCTGCCAGATACTATGTGTCTGTAGGCTAAAGAAGGATGCCCCAATGTTACAGAAAAACTTTGGGTGACTGTCCAAGCAGCAAGATGTCTCTGTCAATTCTAGAGATTTGGAAGTTGCTTACAATGTACTTTCTATTAACTTAGGTAATGTTATATCCTTCTGGGGTCTTTGATTGAGTTGAAGAATAGATAGTTATAGTTTTCCTTAGTTATGATAAAAGATGAAGTAAATATATAAATATTGTAACTATGATTTTTGCTTGATAATTACTTTGTTGTATGTAATTTTACTATATTAAAGTTAAAACATTCCTTTTTATTTGAACAAAAAGGGGGAAATGGTGTGGGAGGTCCTTCTGTATATATATATATATATATATATATATATATATATATATATATATATATATTGGTTAATAAATAAAGCTGCTTTGGGCCAATGGATTAACAGAGTAAAGTCAGGAGAAAACTCCAAACAGAGATATAAAAAAAAGTAGGTAGAGTCAGGAGATGCCATGTGGCTGCCTAAAAAAAGGGGGAGTAACAAACCACAAACCTTGTGGTAAAATATAAAATAATAAAATGGGTTAATTTAAGATGTTAGAGCTAGCTAGAAATACACTTAAGCTATTGGCCAAACAGTATTGCAAATAATATAGTTTCTGTGTGATTATTTGGGGTCTGGGTGGCAGGAACGAACGAACAGCCTCTGCCTACATCCTCTAGCACTTGTGTCTCCTCTATAATGCTCAGTGTAGAGTGCTGAGCAATCATGAACTAAGCCTCTGAAACATGAACCAAAATAAATCTTTTCATCATTAAGATGATTGTGTCATATACCTGGGCCATAGATGTGCAACATGAGTAACACAACCATGCTTGATTTACTCTTAATAACTGTTCTAAGAAAAGCAAAGATGGTTGTGCCGTGTACCTAGACCATAGCTGTGCAACAGTAACACAACCATACAGGACTCTGCTCCCACCTTCCCAGATGAATACATTTGACTCAGAGATAGGGATGCAAATACTAAGGGGCAAAACTGAAGGTTTGGATGGATCTCTCTAACATTAGAACAAAGCTCTTCTATAGTCTCTATATTGCATCCCTGTACACATCACATAACATGCTATCACCAGCATTCTAATTTTGGTATACCTGAGTTGAAAATCAGAGCTCTTCGTACTATACCATTCTGGCACACACCATGCAGACTAATACCTGAGGCTCGTCCCCATTGGGACATGGTTCTCGTATCTTGCCTTCCAGTCTGAGAAGAGGACAGTGACTTAGTGATCATCTTATCCTTTCATAGGAAGAGAAAATCAGTTTATGAATTGCAGCCTGTGCTCAGGTAACAAGCTCAGGCTAAAGAAGTCAAGTCAAACATGGAGACTTCATCTCCAGGAAAGAATGTGCTCATTAAATTGTTGAAAGTCACCAGCAATGTTGTCAACATTTCCCTCTAGTCGTGACTCTAAAGGGAAAGGAAGGCATCAATCTAGCGAGCTGGATGCAGTTAGAAAAGCTGTCTTGCAGGAGAGTAGGTTTCTGTTTTCCTCCTCTTGATGACTCAGTGCTGAGTGGAATTTCCTTGAGCAAATGTTGTCTTTTCACTGCTTGGCCCACAGAAGCATCCAACAGAGATCTTTGAGGCTGGTGAGAGTACAAGGCAGGGGGGCTAACAGATGAGACTGAGAAGGGACAGGCTGAGGGGTGGAAAGGCAGTCAGACACTGGAAGATCCCACAAGGAAGAAAAGTGGGGTTTTCTAAAGAAGTGGGAAGTGTTGCCTTGTGTCGTAAGACAAGAAGTTGAGAAAGGACAGAAGAGGGAGAGCTGGCTGTCTTTATGTCAACTCGACTCGAGCATCATAGAGGAGGGAACCTCATTTGAGAAAATGCCTCCTTAAAATCAGGTTGTAGAGCATTTTCTTAATTAGTGATTTATAGGGAGTGCCCAACCCATTGTGGGTGGTGTAAGTGCAGGACTGTTGATCTGGGTTCTGTAAGAAAGCAGGTTGAGGACTGGAGAGATGGCTCACCAGTTAACATTGCCTGCTCTTCCAAAGATCCTGAGTTCAATCCCCAGCAACCACATGGTGGCTCACAACCATCTATAATGAGGTCTGGTGCTCTCTTCTGGCCTGCAGGCATATATATAAACAGAATATTGTATACATAATAAAAATAAATAAATACTTTTTTAAAAAGCCGGGCAGTGATTGCACACACCTTTAATCCCAGCGCTTGGGAGGCAGAGGCAGGCAGATCTCTGTGAGTTCAAGGCCAACCTGGTCTACAAGAGCCAGTTCCAGGACATGCTCTAAAACCACAGTGAAACCCTGTATCGAAAAAAGAAAAGAAAAGTAGCAGGCTGAGCAAGCCAGAAGAAGCAAGCCAATAAGCAGCACCCCTCCATGGCTTCTGCATCAGCTCCTGAGTCCAGGTTGCTGCCCTGTTTGAGTTTCTGTCCTGACTTCCTTCAATGATAAGCAGTGATGTAGAAGTGTGAGCCAATTAAACCCTTTCCTCCACAAGTTGCTTTGGTCATGGTGTTTCATCACAACAATAGAAGCTCTGACTAATAGATGGGGTGAAAAGAGAGAGAAGGAGAGGGATAAAAGAAAGAAGGGAAGATGACAGAAGTGGGGAAGGGAAAGATGAGTAGAAAAAAGGAAAAATATAAAGATACTGGAGAGAGTAAAGGAAGGAAGATGGGAAAGGGGGAAGGAAGGAAGTTCTACTGTACAGATTGGTGGTAAACATCAGAAACACCCAAGGCTGCTGTGGCCACTGCCAGGTGGAGAAAATGGCATGTGACTTTGTCTGAGACTATTCTCTCCTAAGCTCGCGTCCTTGACCTTTTTGTCCATTCGCAAGAGAGCCAGGCACACCACTGGGGATGAATAAGACTGGTTTTCCTGGGAAGTTGTTCAAGTGTTGCAGAGAGAGAAAATCAGAAAACTAGATATAGCCTGGAAACAAACATTCAGCCCATAATTGCAGGAGGAAAGGAGTGTGGGCTATGTCCAAAGCCAGGATCCCTGTCTCCCACTAACAGGACAGATGTCTGGGAGTCCTGTGAGACCACACAGAATCTACACAAACCTCTATAATCAGCTTCCTGAGGGCCAGGCTCCATCCCACCATGGGGCCTTTCTGTCCTATTACTATTGTGGTTAGGCACATCTTTCCAGTCAGCCTCCTTGCCCACTGGCCAGGTCCGGATGTACCTCCCTTCTTTATTAGAGCTCCCCTGTGTTCCTGTGGAACCTTTTCCCTAGTGTAATGAATGACTACTAGCAATCCCCTTCCATTCTCAAAGGTGTCGCAATTTGAGTAACAAATTATGTGGCCCATGCATCTATCATATATTATCCTAAAACTATGCCTCTCTTCTTCAAAACATTATTGCAATTAAGGATTTTTTGTGTGCTGGGCATCAACCCCAGGGACTTGCACATATCATTCAAACTATCTCTGAGCTATATCATCAAGTCTTTCTAGACCTTATTTATATATGCTTACAGAGGCAATGAATACTTCTACAGAAGATCATAATTTCATCAGCAAAAGGCCTATGCTATTTTGATTAAAGGTTTATTTTGAAGTTAATTGTAGACTCACAGGGAGATGGTGAGAAATAGCTTTTAAAAGACGTCACTGTCACCAGGATCTCACACTGACCTCCCCTAGCATTTTCGGCCTTGTGATTTCTATCAGAAGAATTCAGAGGAGCCACACAAGAGTGTAGCATAGAAGGTAAGGGAGTTTATTACAGAGCGAATGGGACACTCTCAAAAGGTGAGAGTGGACAATAGTCAAAAATACCATGGCGCAGGGCACATTCTCAGTGAGGGAGAATGGACAATGGCAAAAGAAATCATTCTGATGGCTTTCATTTTATTCAGGTTTATGTTATGTCTGAAACTGCTGGAAGAGGCAACTTTCCTGCAGGGGATTTTCCCGTCAAGTTAATTTAGAGGTGTATTTGGTTTGACTTTTACGGGAGGCAGACAATGGTATGTTCTCATTCATTATCAGAAAGCCTCCTGTTGGATAGTAATCCTATAGGCTTCAGGCTCCTAGAAACAAGTGTAGTTACCAATTAATGATGTTCCAGGGAGGCCGTGATATCATGTCTCCTCTCCCAATCGTCTGATCAATAATCACGTCCTACAGTTGAAAGCTTTGGTTTTAAAAGCTTATGATGGAGGAGTCCAGCCTAATGTCCTCTATTAGCTAAGTAGCGACTTCAGAGCACGATGTATCCAGTTTCTTCCAGGGGTGTCCTCTTGCAGAACTGCGGCACAGCAAATCTTATAGCCAGCAAATTAACACTGCAACAGTCAAGTTTTGGAGCATTCTTCCCATCGCTACAAGAATCTCTCACCTCGCCCTTTTATAGCCTTATCCCCATCTCCCTCTCTATGGCCAGCTATAGCCAGAACCACCCATTCTCCTTCCATGTAATTCTACCATTTCAATAACCTATGTAAATAGACTCGTACACAGTGTACCTGTTGTGACTGGCTTTTTCCCCCTCACTTGGCACAGTTCCCTGAAGATTCATCAAGATGTCATGTGCATCTGTGGACTGTCATGATTTATTCCAAAATCATATCCCAGGCTCTGCTTCAGTCAGAGTTGATCCTGTTGGAAGACTGTTGAGACGTTTGTATGCATTATGAGCAAAGCTGCCTTATACATGTTTATACAAGTTTTCAGCAAATACGAATTCTTCGTTTCTCGTGAAGAAATGCCCCAAAGTGTCATGACTGGATCTTGTCATACAGGAATTGTACTTTCTTGCTCTAGCAAACACAGCGGATATGCCATTTCACATTCCCACCTGGAATGTGTGCACAGTAGACTTTCTCATGGCTCTCAGTATTCAGTCTTATCAAAAATATTGCCTTTAGTTCGTCTTGTAGGTTAGTAGTGAAATCCCCTTGTGGTTTTATTCTGCACTTCCCGAGGCCGAAGACACACTTTTCTGTGTTCAGTTCTTTAGCTTTGCTTCTTCTGCAGGGCAGCACCTCCTCGCTCACTTCACAGACAACTGTTTTTCATATGTGTGCCTTGGAAACTGTGGTTTTGCTGTGCTCACTTATCCCAGGATTATCTTTGATGAAATCTTGGGGTATTCCAAGTAGAAAATTCACATCTTGTGCAAGTAGAGCAACTTGATTGCTTCCTTTCCAATCTGCTTGTTTTGACAATGGCAGTGTAGTGTTAGGCATAGCTGTCTTCCAATCTATGTAGTTGGTTTGGCTTGGTTTTTGAGACAGTCTCACTATGTAACGTAAGTTGACCTTAAACTAACCATCTTCCTTCCTCTGTCCTGTAAGGTCTGGGATAACAGGTGGTCTCATCAGGACCAATCTTCTTACCTTTTATTTCTTTTCTTAGCTTTTTGAAATGAGTATAACTTCCAGGTATGTATTGAATGTAAGTGTTGTGTGTACATGCTAGTCCTGTTTTTGATCTTGGGGGAAAGCATCCAGTGTTATCACTACTAACCACAGTATTATCTGAAGTTTTAAAAGGCACTCTCTACCAAATAGAGAGAATCCACAATATTCCAATTTTTAAAGTTTTCATCATAAATAGGTGTAAGTTTTGTCAAACTGTGTTTCTGCATTCATTGACACAGTCTATTGATTTTTCTTCTTTAACTTATTAGCATGAATTGATTTTCTTCTATTGAACCTCCCTTTCCTCCAATTTATCTCACTTGGTCACAGCATATAGTTATTTTTACATATCGCTAAATTCCTTTTGCTAATATTTTGGTAAATGTTTTTGTATCTATGTTCATTAATGATATTGTCCTGTAGTTTCTTATTGTTTTTTTTTTTCTGGTAGTATCTGTATGTTTACTATCAAGATAATAATAATCCACAAAATAAATTAAAATTTATTTCCCCCTGGTCTCCTTTTTGGAAGAGATCAATTTTCCCTTTAATTATTTTTAAAGTTTTCCATTTAAATAATCTGGTCTTAAAATTTTCTGTTGGGAGAATCTTATTAAGCTGTAAATTTGGCTTCCATAATAATTCTAAAATTATTCAGATTATATAAATCTTACTGTGATCATCAGTATATTCGCATGTGTATGAATATGTGTGGTATGAGTATGATCATATGTATGTTTCCATTGTGGGGGCACAGGTGCATGTGCACATATATGAGCATGTGTGTAGCGGTCAGATGTTGGTATTAGATATCTTCCTCATTTGCTCTCTGTCTTTCATATTGAGATCAGGTCGCCCGCTTGAACACAGAGCTCGTTAATTCTGCTAGTCCAGCTAGCCAAAATGCTCCATGGAGTGCCTAGCTCTACCTCCTGAGTGCTGGAATTACAGGCAGGCCACCGAGCCTGCTCAGTATTTACATCAGCACTGGAGATTCAAACCCCAGTCCTCCTACTTGTGCGGCAAACACTTTACTCACCAAGTCTCCCCAGCCTCAATAATCATTATTTTTTTAAAAAAGAATACTTTAAAAATTAACTTTGTCTTAATTGTCAGATTGTATGTGTGATCACAAACTCTGTATATTTCATTCTTTTTATCCATTTGTTGCCTACAGCTCCTGTGCTGATTCTCCCATTAGCGACACTGCTCACTACTTCCTTCCTCCCTACTTCCCCCACCCCCTCTTCTCTTTCCTCCCTCATCTCCCCTTCCCCCTCCACCTCGTTTTCTTCTTTTGTCAGTCTTGTTAGAAGTTTGTTTATTTCATTGCTCTTTTCATATAGCCAGCTCTTTTAATTGATTTGCCCCATTTTTCTATTTACTTTCTTCTCTTTTCTTTATTGTTTCCTTTTTCTTCTTGTTTTAGTCCTTTGTTTTAGTTTAAGATCTTAGGGTGGGAGTTTAAATTATTGACCGGAGACTTCTCTTTTCTGATATTCTTTTATAGTGCTATGAATTGCTTTCAGCATTATTTTAGCTTTCTCACAAATTTTGATATATTGTGTTTTATTTCCCTTCAGTTCTTTTTTTTTTTTTTTTTTTTTTTTAAATTTCCCTCGAGACTTCCACTTTGACCCACACATTGTTTAGCATTCTATTCTTTTGGTCCAAAGTGTTTGGAGGCTTTCCTTCATTTTTCTGTTGTTGGTCTCTATTGTTATTCTATACTAGTAGAGTATAACGCTGTGTGGGTTTTTTGCTTGTTTGTTATTTTTTTTATGAGTTAATGTATGAGGCTCAAGACATGGTCTATTGTTGGAAGCCCTTGCTGGCTGGCCACAGGTTGCAATCTACCATGACTTGGCAGCTTTTTCCAAAAGCTAAGAAACACGGAGACCCCTTCCCCAGCGAAACTTCCTACCTCTACCTGCCCATATCTGGAGAATGTCCCTGGGCCTGGAAGGCAACCTTAATCTGGAAGGTTATATATAACTGATTTATCTATATCTTGAACCTTGGCATAGATTTCTGCTAGAAACCGTCTCTGCTGCACATACTAGGAATCTTGTGACAGGACTGAGCCACTTAATGCAAATTAGGATTTGTCCCCAAGCTCCCCAGTCCTGTATTTTCCTTATACTCTGGATAAAGTTAATCTAACTCACTGAAGTCTGTCTCCTGGGGGCTGTCTCCATTATATCCACAGCCCTCCAACCCTGTTCCTGCTTCTTCTCCCTCCACCCACACAGACCAATGCAGTCAACTGGTGCAGGACCATGGTCTGTACTCTGTCAATTATGTTTTAAATAAATGCTGATAGGCCAGTAGCCAGGCAGGAAGTATAGGAGAGACAACCAGACAGGAAGTAGAGGCAGGGCAATGAGAACAGAAGTATTCTGGGAAGAAGGAAGCTCTTTCCACAGTCCTGTCCAGACACCAAAGAAGAAGGATGTGACCTGCCCCGCCAAAAAAGGTACCGAGCCATGTGGTTAACATAGATAAGAATAATGGGTTAATATAAATTATAAGAGCTAATAAGAAGCTAATGGGCCAATCAGTTTATATCTAATGTAGACCTCTGTGTGATTTTTCTTTGGGACATAATGACTGTGGGAACCGGGCAGGACAGAAACCCCAACAAGCAGGCCCTCACGTTACAGTCAAGGATCCTGAGGAAGAAGCAGAGTCACAGACTATGTTTTAGTCAGTGTTCTATCGCTATGCACAGATACCATGGCCATGGCAACTCTTATAAAAGAAATCATTTAATTGGGGGTTACTTGCATTTTCATAGGTTTAGTCCATTATCCTCAGGGCAGGGAGCATAGCAGCACACAGGCAGACATGGTAGCTGAGAGTTCTACATCTGGATCCGGAGGCAGAAGGAAGGGAAAGACACTGGGCCTGGCTTGAGCATTTGAAACCCAAAAGCCCACCCCAAGTGACACAATTTCTCCAACAAGACCACACTGCCTAATCCGTGCCAAGTATTGCCACCTCCTAATGGCCAAGTATTCAAATACATGAGCCGAGGGAGACCATTCCTATGCAAACTACCACATTCCACTCACTGGCCCTCATAGGCTTGTAGTTGTATCATAGTACAAAAATGCATTCAGTCCCTGAAGTGTACAACAGTCTCAACACTGTATTGTTGTTTTTTTTCTTTACTCTGTAATCTTTGGGAGCCTGTGACCTAGCTCCCAAATAAATATTACACACTGAGGCTTCTTATGAATGCCCAGCCTTAACTTGACTTATTTCTAGACATATTTTTCTTAACTTAAATTATTTTGCTTACCTTTTGCCTTTGACATTTTCCTTTTCTTATTTCTATTTATCTTATTTCATGGGTGGCTGGGTGGCTGGGTGGCTGGGTGGCTGCCCCTTGCGTCCTCTTCTTCCTTTTCTTGCTCCTTGGTCTTCTTCTCCCCTGTTTCCTCCTATTCTTTTGCCTGCCTTGTGACCGTTTAAGTGCTTAAAACAGGCAAAGTAACACAACTTCACAGAGTTAAACAAATGCCACATAAAAAATGCAATACATCTTCGCAGCATTAAAACAAACACTCCACAGCATAAACAAATGTAACACACCTTAAAATAACACTTCACAGCAACACTGTTTAAAAGTTCAAAGTCTCTGATACTCAAGGCAATCTCTTAACTGTAACCCCTGTAAAATGAAAATTAAAAAAACATATCACATTCTTCCAAGATATAGTGGCACTGAATATATATTACCATTACAAAAGGGAGGAAAGAGAAGATAGTGAGTAAATGCTGGACCAAAACAAGACCAAAAACCAGCTGGGCAAATATCAAACTCCAAATCTCCGATGATCTCCAACTCTTCTTTCAGCTATGGTGACTACAACACTTCTCTTTCTTGGGCTGGTTCCACCCCAATTGGCAGCTTTCCTCAGCAGGTGTCCCATGACTCTGCCATCTCCAACATTTTAGTGTCTCCAAGGCAATTCAGGTTTCCCCTTCATAGCTCCAAGCAACGGCTTCTCTAGGGCTCTTTACAGGGACAACCCCTGGCATAGGCCTGAATTCGATGGCTTTCCTTAGTCACTAAGGAGATTCCATTTTCCCTTTCTTACATCCTTGGCTCTAAAGCCAAACATGGCTGAAGCTGCCAATTTCTGCTGCTAGAGAGCAGAAACATGGGCCACTTGTTGAAATACATTTTCAGCAGCTTTCTGGTTTTGATAGTTACCTTTAATACTTAAGATTGGATGTCCCGGAACTTTGCAGAACAGGCTAGCCTCAAACTCCGAGATCCACCTGCCTCTGCCTCCTGATTGCTGGGATTAAAGGTGTGTGCGCTCCACAAAGCTTTTAAAAACTCCTTTAATTCACAAGTTGGAAGCTTAGCTGGGTGAGTCTTGCTCTGAGGTCAAATTGAAAATTGAATGAAATTTATGCCCTTGTGATGCTGAAGCTTGCATGGGAAACCCATATATGGTAGTTCTGTTGATCCTGTCCATATTGAGTTTCACGGTCTGAGTTGATGAAGACAGCTGGCCATGTAGGCCAGGTCTCTTTACAGATCTCATTATAGATGGTTGTGAGTCATTATGGGTTGTTGGGAATTGAACTCAGAACCTTTGGAAGAGCAGGCAGTGTTCTTAACCACTAAGCCATCTCTCCAGCCCCTGTATTCCATTTAGCATCAGGCTTTGATTTAAACATTTTATCTTCTAGAGCACTGGATTTAGCTCTATTATACTTCCTGATGCCCCTTTTTACCCCAAACTGTACATTTTGTATTTTTTTTTTCTTATTTAGCTCACTTCTTTTCATTGTAGAACTTCGTAAGTATGGCCACTAATAACCAAACAACACAGTCTTTCTTGAAATTCTGTAATCTTCTCTGGCAAGGCTGCTAATCCAAAACTTTTCAATTTAGCCTCAGGCAGATCTTTTTGGACAAGGGCAGAGAGCAGTCACATTCTTCACCAAATTATCATAGGAACAATCTCTGGGCCACTTGTTCATATTCTTCTCTGAAACATCTTGAGCTGGGCTATCATCATCTACATTACTCTCGGCACCTCTGTCTTCCATACTCCTACTGGTATGGCTTTTTAAGCCCTACTTAAAGCATTCAACTGCATTCCTAATCCAAAATTACAAAGTCTGCATTCCACCAACAAGCAGCATGGTCAGGTCTGTCACAGCAATACCCCACTCCTGGTACCAACTTCTCTCTTAATCAATTTTCTGTTGCTGTGTAGAGACACATTGTTAGGCCTCATGAGGCCAAGCATAACTTTCTGAGCCTAACTTGAGTTTGGTGAGGCCCTGTGTATCTTCCTAAGCCTAACTTGAGTTTGATGAGGCCTACGGTAACTTCCTGAGACTAGCTTGAGTTTAGAGACCTGTCTCTGGCTATAACTTCCACACAGGAAGTGACTCAGCACAATCTGACCTAGGCCCACCTCTGCCCAGCCACCACTAACGTGGCAGAATATTATTGGCCCTTGTTCCTTGCTCCACCTTGGTCCATCTCAGGCTTCCCACCCCCCTACCTCAGCCTATATAAGTTCCTGCCTAATACAATTAAATGAGATCCTGCTTCGACAGACTCCCAACTCAGTGTGTGTTTCTCCCCTGTGGTCAGTGAGGAGGTCTGGGTCATCAATGCTCAACATCCTGCTCAGCTCCTGGGAAAGTCTGGCAGGTCCACCTCTGTCCCCGCCCTTTCTGCCAGAGAACCCAGCACACCATGAGCATGGAAGCATTTATTTACAGTTTCAGAGGTTTAGTCTATTATCCTTGTGGCGGAGAGTATGATTGTACAAGGCAGACATGGTAGCTGAAAGTTCTATATCTGGATCTGAAGACAGTGGAAGAGATTGGAACACTGGGGCAGGTTTGAGCATTTGAGACCCAAAAGTCCACTCCTAGTGACACAATTCCTCCAACAAGGTCACGCCTCCTAATCCCTGTCAAGTACTACTGCTTCCTAATGATCAAGCGTTCATTTATGAGCCTCTGGGGGCCATTCCTATTTAAAACACTATAGTCTGTCTTGTCTATCTTTTGTGAACATTTAAAAACAAAATGTATCATGCTATTGCTGGATGGAGTATCCTATAAATATCAACCTGGCATGCTGGATGGTGGTGGTATGTTATGTTCTATGGCCTTTTTTGACATTCTGTCAGTTCTTCTGTCAATTTTCAAGATGAAACAAACCTCTGACTATAATTGTGAAATGTCAACTTCTCCTTTCAGGTTTACTGGGTTACACTTCACAAATGTTTCGGCTCTCGTATTTAATGATTAGACAAGGTTGCTCTGTCTTCTTTGCAGATTGATCTTTTATCATTATATGGTTGTCTCTGTCTCTGGTAATTTTCTTTTTTCTAATGTTTACCTTTTCTTCTATTTTATTTTTGTTGTTGTTTATTTATTTGTTTGTTCATTTTTTTGTTGGGAGAAAGGGATCAAAAACAGCATCATTAGCCAGGCAGTAGTGGTGCATGCCTTTAATCCCAGCCCTCAGGAAGCAGAGCAAGTAGATCTCTGTGAGTTCAAGGCCAGTCTGGTCTACAGAGTTCCAGGACAGCCAGGGAAACCCTGTCTTGAAAATAAGAAGGAAGGAAGGACTGAAGGAAGGAAGGGAGGGAGGGAGGGAGGGAGGGAGGGAGGGAGGGAGGGAGGGAGGGAGGAAGGAAGGAAGGAAGGACAGCATCATGTATATACTAGGCAAGCCTCCATCACTGAGCTTAATCCCCAGCTTTCTTATTCTTCTGATTAATATTTGCCTGAATCGTATTCCCCATCATCTTATTACTGTAAAGTTCTTTTGGATAATATAGAACTGGGTTATGTTTGCTAATTTGGTCTGCCAGTCTCTGTCTTTTGTATGTTTAAACCAATATAATTAATGATATGTTAGAGCATAAATTCATTTGTCATTTTCTTTCCTATGAGTTTCTGTTTCTAATTTAATGTATGGTTTATCCTACTCTTCTGTGAATTACAGATACCTTAGTCTTATTCTGATTTATCTGTGGTATTTTAAAACTTTAAGAAATTATTTTTATGTGCATGGTTATTTGCCTAAATGTACATATGTGTATCACACGTGTGTGTGATGCCTGAAGAGGTCAGAAGAGGGCATTGGGTCCCCTGGAATTAGAGTTACGGATAGTGGGGAGCCACCAGGAGGGTACTGGAGACTGAACCTGCGTCCTCTGCAAGAGCAGCGGGTGCTGGGAACTACTGTGCTAGCTCTTCAGTCCTCCCTGTTAATAAAATGCTTTTGGCAAAGTATCAGAAATTTACTTTCATCTATATATCTATATATGTTTGCTTTCCCCTTACTTAAAATGTGAATCTCTTAAATATTTTCTGTACTTAATTTTAGAACTCTTTCTGACAATAGAATAATTTTTGCTTCAATCATTGAGCAGTTCGGAAAACTGCAGGGAAAATGAGCATTTATTTTACCTTTGTATGTAGCCGATTCTGGCCCCCTTTCTGGTGCTCCAGCATTCCCCAGCATTCCTTCTCTCCACAGAACTTCCTGTAGCTAGTCATTGACTTGGATCTGTTGGTAACAAATCTTGTTAGTTTCTCTTCATCTTTGAGTGGTTTGCCTCCCTCTTGATTCTTGAAGGGGATTTTCAACGGCAATAGCACTGTGGGTTGGTGTTGCTTCACTCTCAGCCACTTGCACCGCCTCTTCATGACCTCCGCGGCTTCTGATGAGAAAGCTATTGTTATCTGAATTGTTTTTCTTCTATACATAATGTCTTATTTCTCTCTTGCTGCTTTCAAGAGTTTTCTATCTTCGATTTCCAGAAATGTGGTTGCAATGAGTCTTATTGTGAATTTCTCTGAGTTTATTTTGCCTGAGACTTGTACTGCTTCTTGAATAAGTGACAGTAACCAGAGTCTCGGGCCAGAAACCAGACTCCAGGTCTGCCCATACCAGAAAAAGAAAATTCCAGAGAAAGCCAACAGAGTGATGATGGAAAGGGCAAAGGATTTTAATCAGGATGGCAATGTATCGGCAGGTGTCGCCAGTTTAAATAGATGCAGAATTAGAGAGGAGGTGGAAGTATGTATAATCACACAATCCTGTCGAAACCGTGATTTGGTTGATCGTATTCTCAGTTCAAGCTTGCAAGGTGACTCTGAAGACAGCTGTATCACTTGAAGGGACGATCAGCTCCCAGGAGACAGTGGCTTCTGCTGGGGGAGTGATCTCAGCAGGAGGTGATCTATCTGTCAGCCTCTACTGTTCCTGGAATCCAAGGCGACTGCAGGCTTAGCCCAATGACTAGAGACTTCCAGGCACCTTTGAGCAGTTCTGGAACAGACATTTCAAAAGCTGACAGAAAGATGCTCCAGCTCCTCTTACCGTACCTTTAGCCTTGAAGGAGCATGAGAGGTTAGGCACCCCAAATGTCAGATAGACATTTCTTGAATGATTAACATGCTTATGTGAAGGATTAAGGACATGTCCGAATCAAAATAAAGGAGATGGCTACAAAGGGAGGCAGTCCAAACAAAGAGTGGGCACTTTGCAGCAAAAGTAGTTCCAACTACCTGTGGACTGTGCTTTCTCCTCCTCCTCCTCCTCCTCTCTCTCCTCCTCCTCCTCCTCCCCCTCCTTCTTCTCCTCCTCCTCCTCCTTCTCCTCCTCCTCCTCCTCTTTCTCCTTTTCTTCTTTCTCAATAATTTTTGAGGTCTATTTGACAATGTCTTTATTTGAATTGCACAAGTTGGTTGATGTGAACACACACCAGGAAATAATACCTCAACTGAGTAAACATCCAACGCCTTAGACAGTCAGAGTTTTATATGTGTCCGGGGATTTGGGGACATTTCATTTCTCTCTCTCTCTCTCTCTCTCTCTCTCTCTCTCTCTCCTTTCTCCTTTGTTTCTGGGGTTCTGGGAACACGAATCCTGGATACCTGCAAACCTCAGAGACTGTTCTTATCATCTTGTTTCTATTTCCTCACTGTTGTTCAGTATGGAGATTTCTACCTGTCCGCCTTGAAGTTCTGTTTCCTATAGCTCCTTCATTCTGTTATTAAATTCACCCTTTGAAATTCTATTTTTGGTTCTCCTCTACAATTTCCATTTCATTCTTCTTCACATCTATTTCCTGTTGGAGTTTTCTGCATTTCCACATGTTCCAAACATGTCTTGAATTGTCCGTTGTGGTATTTTTATGACTGCTTTAAAATCTTGCTCCAAGAGAATTCTCACATCTCTCATGGCAGTGCCCAGTTTGGCCATCTGATATTTCTCTGCTGGGCCTCCATCAGCACTAGGGTGGTAGGGTTGGGCAGAGAGCAGAGTTCTGATGAACAAAGCTGAGGATTGAGGATTCTCTGTCTCCCCATGCCTCAACAGATACCTTCTTGGCTGGGCAGGTGGGAATGTGACCTCCACTGATTTAAAAAAAAAAGGAAAGGAAAGGAAAGGAAAGGAAAAAAAGGCATGGAAGAGAGGGGAAAGAAAGAAGATGACTCCCTTACCACCATGTCTTGGTAGAAGTCCTGACTGTCTACAAAGTCTCCGCTGGTACCAGTGCAGCAGAGCAGGAAACAGCCTCAGCACTGGAAGAGGGTTGGCCTTACTCACATACTCAAGAGAGAACCTCCTACCCATCCCACTGGGAGTGTTCTAGTTTGGATTCTGCTGCTGTGATAAAAACCGCAACCAAAATCTGCTTGGGAAGAAAAGGAGTTTATTTCAACTCACAGGTTATAGTCCATCATAGAGGGAATCCAAGATGGATACCAAGGCAGGGACCTAGAGCAGAGATCATGGAGGAACACTGATTAAGGCAGTGGTTCTCAACCTTCCTAATGCTGTGACCCTTTAATACAGCTCCTCACTTTGTGGTGACCTCAACCATAACATTATTTCATTGTTGCTTCACAACCATTATTTTCTGCTGCTATGAATTGTAATGTAAATATCTGATATACGGGATATCTGATATGTGAGCCCTAAAGGGGTTCTACAGGTTGAGAATCACTGGTTTACTGGCCTTGCTCAATTAGCTTTCTTATGCAACCCAAACCTGCCTAAGGATAACAGCAGTTGGAGTGGGCTGAGCTCTCCAACATCAGTTGACAAGAAAATGATGACTCAAGAGAAAGAGATGACTCAGCAGTTAAGAGCACTTGCTGCTCTTGCAAAGGATCGGGGTTTGGATCTCAGCAACCACAGGGTGGCTCACAAATGTCTGTAACTCCAGTTGTAAGGGATGTAAGGGATCCAATGCCCTCTTCTGACTTCCTCAGCTACCAGGCACATATGTTGTGCATATCCATACATGCAGGCAAAATGTAGGGAGGGATAAGGGGTTACCGCCTACTACCGCTCTCTATGATCTTGTTAGAGCCTTGAGAGGAAGCCTTTAGACCCCTTATGCAATCCTCACTGGTATGGGAAGGGTGAGGCCACCAGATTATCTGTGGTGCTTGGCTAGAGAAGAGATGAGACCCTGTTATCTAAAAGGCCTCCCTCTGTCTTGTTTGGCTGCCCCTCTCCCAGTCCTTGGGCTACAAACAAAAGAGTTCTGCTGCCTGGGACCCTTGTTGTTTCTTGGTTGTTGATTTCTTCTTCTCCAAGGCTGAGCTGTATGAGACAAGAGACAACAAGGAAACCTAAGGAACCTGCCACTGTGTTCTTCTGCAGTTCTGAGAGACCTTGAGCCTCTCTGCCAAGGAATTCACCACATTATTCTGTAATTCTGAGTCCTTAAGCTGCTCTGCCTTCTTCCTGCTCTTCAAAGTCTCCCTGTCTTTATTTCACACACAGTGGCTGTGTGTCAGTGATTGTGAGAGCGTATGTGTGTAAGTGTGTGTGTGTAAGTGTGTGTAAGTGTGTGAGTGTGAATATGTGTGTATGTGAGTGTGTGAGTGCTTAAGTGTATATGTGCGTGTGTGTGAGTATAAATGTGTGAGAGTATATGTGAGTGTGAGAGTATGTGAGTGTGTATGTGAGTGTGAGAGTGTGTGAGTGTGTATGTGAGTGTGAGAGTGTGTGAGTGTGTATGTGAATGTGAGAGTGTGTGAGTGTGTATGTGAGTGTGAGAGTGTGTGAGTGTGTATGTGAATGTGAGAGTGTGTGAGTGTGTATTGAGTGTGAGTGTGTGAGGGTGTATGTGAGTGTGTGAGTGCTTAAGTGTATATGTGCGTGTGTGTGAGTATAAATGTGTGAGAGCATCTGTGAGTGTGAGAGTGTGTGAGTGTGTATGTGAATGTGAGAGTGTGTGAGTGTGTGTGTGTATATAGCAAGAATGAGGAAACATACTTGATCTCCAACTTCCCAGAAGCTGACTGTATCTATTTTTATTCACTAGTGGGTCTTCAACGCCACATCCTTACACCAGGCAGATAATGCTATAGGAATCACTGTTGAATGAGCAAATGAATACAGGTGACACTGGGTCTCAGGGAAGTCCCTCCACCTGCAAGCTTTCCAGGAGACCTAGGCTCCCCCAAGCAGTAAAGCATCTCCTCTGAAAGTGGTGACCTTTCACCGCCTGTAGTAGGCAAATCCCTGAAGTTCCCATCTGTAGAGCTCAGTCATAGGCCCGCCCTGCAGGTCACGGTAAAGGTCAAACCAGGCCTCAACATAAAGCACTTGGCAACACGTTGATCAAGTTGAACATTGTCAGTAAATACTATTATTGTACAAAGCATTGAATTCTCATCAACAAGATGCTGTCTCCTACTGACTAATAATTTCAGAGGTGATGTCACTTCCTTTCTGGTTCATTTACAGCCTGACAGTGGCTCCGGGGATTTGGTTCTGAGACTCCCAAGCAGCCTCTGTGAAAAGCCACAGGTAATCTACAGATGAGCAGTGCAGCTGAGGGGCTTGAGATTCGGTGAACTCCCCTGCTCCCGCTTCCCTCCAGTGCTCACGTCACCCGAGAAGAGCTCCATCTCACAAAATCGCCTTTGACTTTCTTGACTTCCGCATGCTTGGTGTCCAGTATAATTAGCTGTTGCATCTGCTCTTGTACAGATTGTCCACCGGATCATTATAGGGGGCCTTCTCCCCATTGATATCTATAACAATAAGAAAAGCTCCTGTCTTGGAACATGTAGGGCATCCAGTCCCCCTTGCAAAGGTTTGACATCATTTCCCCAGTTGGTGCTAGGATACAGGCCCTCCCGTTTCCCAAGTTTCCCAATATGAAAACTCAGATTGAGCTTGTTCAGTAACTTGCCTGTGGTTACAAGGCTTCCAGGTGGAGGGCACAGCATTCTGAAGGGCCATCTGAAGTCAAGCCCTAGGACTCCTACCCAGAAAGCATGGACCACCTTCTCCAGCAGCAGATACCACCATCTCACCAGAGCAGGGTCCACACATCTTTCTCCTTTCCATTCAGAGGACAGCTTAAATCCTGGGCAAACCTGCCTCACAGAAATAAAGATTTCAAGCGGGCTAACGAGGGGAGGTCTGAGTTCTGCTTAATTGACTTTGTATCATTATTTCCATTGCATTGCCCTCCATCAGGGGATGGATATTTACTAAGCAGACTAGCCCAGTGGTTCCCTTTAGCACCTACTTTAGTCTGAGGGAAGTTAATTGCACGGAAAGCACTCACCTCAATCACTGCGTTTCTTATGCTCACCAATGCCAGAAATGTAAGAACACACAAACACATGCAATGTATACATGCATGTGTGCATGTGTTCACACACTACACACACACACACACACACACGTACACATGTGTACACACATACTGGGGTTTTATGCCAAAAGGATTTCGACAAAAGGGCATGCCCTTTAGCTCAGAGGCTGCCTCTGAATGCAAAATCTTAACTTGTCTGAAGCATTGCAGGAACACAGTTATTCCAAACATCCGGAGCAGACCCCAGAGAACAGTAAACATTGTGGGCTGGACCACCCAGACCAAAGACTAAGCCATCCAACTTCCACCCCTGGGGAGAAAAACCAGGGAGAGAAGAAAGGTAAATATATAACCGATAAAAGTTCTTTTTCTCCTTTGTAAATCGGAGAAGATGAGCTACACCCTTTGTGGGTAGCATAATTACTTTAATTAAAATCTAAGGGGGCCGAAAAAGCCAGTTTTGAACGTCAGATTCCCAGTGATGTGTGCTAAATCTGAGGAGACAGAAACGCAGCCCTGTACATAACTAGCATAGCATCCTGGGAACTGCACATGGTATTGGATTCACTGAGTGTAAGAGTAGCAATTAAAAGATAACCAGGGCTCCATTCTCCACTCTCCCTTGTCTCTGCCCTCATTGCACCAGCAAGAAACAATTAAATGCACAAGACTGACATCTTCTCCCATTCCTCGTCCCTGCAACAACAGCCCCCTCCCCCATGTCTCTCCTGGGGGGACTTCCTTGAGCCCTTTCCCAAAGGCTGACCCACAGACACGCTCTGTCCTAAGAAGCCACCGTGCATGCCCTCTGTATAATGTGTTTTCCTTCTCAATTGCACAGATCTTAGCTATGTGCTGTGTCTGTCATGTACAGCATCTAATGGTGTTGCATCTCCCTAACAAGATGGTAAGTTTTCAGGAGGGAGAATGGTGCTGTGTGAACACACAGACATCAAGGGCTGGGAGGATCTCAGGAACCAAGCTGCAGTGAGAACTTGTCTCAGGGAGTAAGGTTGAGAAAGACTTCTCAACTTCTGACTTACACAGACACACACAGACACACACACACACACAAAGGTGAAAGCAGCTGAGAAAGACACATGACGTTGACCGCTCTGGCCTGTCCATATGCATGCATCCTCACACAGAAAAATGCACATCCACACAGATATATAGATATAGATAGATAGATAGAGATATAGTTATATAGATATAGATAGATAATCACACAAAAAATACATAAATATATTCACAAAATAGAATTGATACTATGAATT
Organism: Myodes glareolus; assembly: GCF_982192425.1. Lineage (NCBI taxonomy): Eukaryota > Metazoa > Chordata > Mammalia > Rodentia > Cricetidae > Myodes > Myodes glareolus. The sequence continues at coordinate 13,637,332 of NC_142032.1, forward strand.
ATTTCATAGATTCTCTTTGTGTGTATGACGTTTGTGTATATATACATTCCTGCGTGTGCATATGCATGTGAGCACATGTGTGTATGCACATGCGGAGGCCTTTAGTCAGCATAAGGTCTCTTCCTCTGTCACTCTCCACCTTAGTATTTGAGGCCAGATCTCTCTTTGGGCCTGGTGCTCATCAGTTTGGCCAGGAGACACCAAGGATCTTCTGTTTCTGCTTCTCCAGTGCTGGGATGATCGGCATGGTCCACCACACCTGGGGACCATGTGGGGGCTGGGTATCTGAGCTCAGGTTATGAACTGACTCTTCTCCCTGGCTCCTCATCATGGCATTTGCACAGACTTCGCTGATCCTCTCCAACCTTCATCCTTAACCCTCGCCTTGCCCCTCAGGTGGATTCCCGCCTCCCTCCAGTGCTCTTCTATCTCTGGGTCACATACATCTGTTATCTTCACACAACACACAATTTTCTTTACTTCCCCAATCCCTTACCATCTCTTTTCACCCTCTCACGGGCCACTTTCTAGTTTCTCTCTCTCTCTCTCTCTCTCTCTCTCTCTCTCTCTCTCTCTCTCTCTCACACACACACACACACACACACACACACACACACACACACAAACACACATACTCACAAAGTCAAATCTTGGACCCACATGTGAGAGAAAGCATGTGTAACATGAGGGGCCGGCTTGTTGGGGTTTCTGTCCCTCCCGGGTACCCCATAGGACTGGGAGTATTCTGGAAGCAGAAGCTCCCTTGCCACTCCTGTGCAGACCACTGAAGAGACAGCATGTAACTTGCCCAGCTGAGAAAGGTACGGAGCCATGGGCTAACGTAGATAAGGATAATGGGGTAACAAAAGTTGTAAGAACTAATAAGTAGCCTGACTTAGTGGGCCAATCAGTTTATAACCTTATGGAGTCTTGTGTGTGATTTTCCTTGGGACTTGCTGGCTTGTTGGGGTACTGGGCCGGACAGAAACCCCAACAAGCCGGCCCCTCATGTTACAAATGGCGCCAACGTGTGGACAACTGTATCCACATAAAGCCTGAGACAGCTTGGGAAGTAATTCTAGAACAAAATAACAGCATTATGCATGGTTTCTTGATAGCAGCAATTTCTCGGGTCTGCTCTGCTTGCTAGAGGCAAGCAAGTGCTCTCATCTAAGAGAGGCTTCCTGACTCAGCTTTAGCTGAAAAACCTTGCAGCTCATTAAGAGGTCCTGCCACGAAACACTTAAACAGTGTTGGTGAAAAGCTGACCGCATGCTTTTCAGCTTTCAGCCTTAGCAGGATAAAAGCTGCGCTGTTTTAAAATGCCAGCTTTCTGGGCTGTCCTGCCAGGGCAAACTCTGACTCTTTTAGGCAGGCAGTCCGACTGAGTGTGGTCTGTGAGCAGAATGCTGCAGCTTGCTGGCAAGGACCTTGAAACGCCATAGAGTTGTGGCAGTGAACACAGCTCTGGCTGGTACCTCAGCCACGAGGATCTAGCCGTCAAAACCACAGCTTTCATCCTCTTCTTAAAGACTCAAGTGGTCAGAAAAAGAGAAATATACAGTAAAGAGAGATTCAAAGAGGAAGAAAACCTCTAAATGGTTTACAGTATGTTAAAAATATATGCAGGATAAAAGTTAAAGTTCTTAAAGTAAAAAGAAAGAGAGTAGTTGGGTGTGGTAGAACACACCTTTAATCCCAATGCCTGGGAGGCAGAGACAGACAGATCTCTGAGTTCAAGGTGTGGTAGCACACACCTTTAATCCTAGCACTGGGGAAGCAGAGAGGCATGGATCTCTGTGAGTTCAAGGTGTGGTAGCAAACACCTTTGAGCCCAGTACTGGGGAGGCAGAGACAGAAGGATCTCTGTGAGTTCAAGGACAGCCTGGTCTACAGTGTTATTCCAGGACAACAATATACAGAGAACCTGTGTCAAAAAGTAAAAGTAAAAATAAAAGAAATAGAGGTTAAAAATAAAGCTGCATAAAGATGGAAAATACACAGAGAATCTTGATACTGTATGCTATTATGCTCTCTTTGAATTGTTTGAATGCTGAGGATGGAACAACAGCTGCTAAAAGACTTTTGTTTATAAATGCTGCTGAACTAACCCAAGATAGGTATTTTGAAAATATCTTGGCTTCAAAATTGAAGTCAAAAGGTATGTTACTTTGGAGAAGAGATTTTGCTTTTGTTTCCACAGAAAATGAGAGGCTCTGGATTTATTCAGAGTTAAGAAAAATCATCTTTGATCAAGGGAGACCTCCTGAGAAATTTCCGGTAGGAACAGATGGCCTGGATGTCTGAATTCTACATCCAGAACAGATTCAAGACTGCTGCCTGAGATGATCAAGACTCACAGGATACTCTAGTCAGGACTTGATTATAACTCTAAATTTTCTTTAGGTCCCCATAAGATCATCAGCGCCCCCAACCAGCAGGAAGTAGCCTGAAATACTACTCCCACATTCCCAACAAATGGACTATGGGTATTTTCCTTTGTTTAAAAAAAAAAAGAGGGAAATGGTGTGGGAGAATTGTCTGTATCTGTCAATCATATTTTAATAAAACGCTGATTGGCCAGGCAGGCAGTATAGGTGGGAAAGCCAGACAGGAAGTAGGGGTGGAGCAATGAGAACAGGAGAATTCTGGGAAGCAGGGAAGTTCCTCAGCCATTCCTGAGCAGACCACCGAAGAGGCAACATGTAACCTGCCCTGCTGAGAAAGGTATGGAGCCATGTGCTAACATAGATAAGGATAATGGGGTAACATAAGTTATAAGAGCTAATAAGTAGCCTGACCTAATGGGCCAGTCAGTTTATAATCTTATGGAGTCCTGTGTGTGAATTTCTCTTTGGGATTTGCCGGCTGTTGGGGTACCGGGCAGGACAGATACCCCAACAAGCCGGCCCTCATATTACAAGCATGCGATATTCATCTTTCTGAATCTGAGATATCACTCTTAATACAAAAGTTTCCAGTTCCGTGCATGGCATGATTGCATTTTTCTACAAGGCAGAGTGAAGTTTCATTGAGTACACATACCGTGTGTGCTTTGTCGATACAGCTGTTGATGGACATCTAGGTTGGCTCCATTTCCCAGCTCTTGGGAATAGTGAAGCAGTAAACACAGAGAAGCAAGGATGTCTGTGGCAGGACTGGGGAGAACTCTAGGTCTCCACACCAGGAGGGATCTGGAGGGCACCACTTTACATTCCACCCTGCATGCCCTCTGGATCCTAGGCCTTTGCTTTCTAGGTGCCCATTTCAATCCTGTTAGCCTGTGACTCACTCACACACAACTGGGAGGCAGTGGGAATCACACCATTTCTGCAGTTAAACGAGAAAATGTGACGGGACTTCCACTGCTTCCCTGGAATCTTCAGTCTGGGGATCCAGAGGTCACTATCTTTTAAAGAGAGATGCTATCCTGCTGAACATGGAGAGTAAATAAAAATCCCAAGTGGGCATGAGGGAGAGGAAGGAAAAGAGAGAGGGAGAGAGAGAGAGAGAGAGAGAGAGAGAGGAAGAAGAGGAGGAGGAGGAGAGAAGAGAGGAGAGGAGAGGAGAGTCGAGGAGAAGAGAGTCGAGGAGAGGAGAGTCGAGGAGAGGAGAGTCGAGGAGAGGAGAGGAGAGGAGAGGAGAGGAGAGGAGAGGAGAGGAGAGGAGAGGAGAGGAGAGGAGGCATCCTTCAGCTTTTGTAGTCATTAACCACACTCCAAGCCAGAACTGCTCAGCCAAGCCTTCTCCACATTCCCAGTCCGTAGAAATGGTGGGACATAACAAAGGCGTTGTCTTTTCCTCAATTCCTTGAATGGCAAGTTGCTACACAGCAAACAGATAACTGAAGCAAGGCTTCATAGATGCTACTTTGTCGTGCTGTTATTCAGTGCAGTGGGAGGATGGCACCCAGTCTTTCAGCTTCCACAGTACCATATGATTTCATTTTATTCCATCAAGAATGAATCAGTCCCAAGTGCTGGGGCCAGGGCTGAAGAGATGGCTCAGCAGTGAAGAGTACTTGCTGCCCTTAGAGTAGACCAGGGTTCCATTCTGGACACCTGCAACACATGGCTCACATGCCCTAACTCCAGGTCGAAAGAATCTAATGTCTCTGGCCTCTTTGGGCTCCTGACTCACATGCATGAACCCACAGGCAGATACACATAACTGCACATAATTAAAAATAAATCATGAAAATAAAGTGTGACCAGGCAGTTGTCTAGGAACCACACACACAAGAGAAGATAGCTGTGTGTGTCCAGTGACTGTGACTGTATGTTTCAGTTCTAATTCTGTGAAGAGACACCATGACCACGGCAACTCTTATGAGGAAACATTTAATTGGGGTTGGCTTACAGTTCAGAGGTTTAGTCCATCATCATCATAGTTGGGGAGACATGGTAGCAGGCATGGGATTGAAAAGGTGGCTAATAATTCAACATCTGGTTCCGTAGGCAATAGGAAGAGACTGCCACACTGGGCATGGCTTGACCCAGGGAGAGTGGCCATGTCCCATGAGCAGGAAGGAAGTTGTTTCATCTGCCTGATGGTCTTCAATTAGTGACAGATCTCAATGTCTCAGTGCTGTGGAATATTATTTTCACTAGACAAAGACCTGTTACATTCGTTTCTGCTTTAGAATGTTACTTGAACTGTATGAAGGGGTGTTACATTTGTTTCTGCTGCCTTTGTTAAAGATGTAAAGATGTATTAGATTTGTTTGTGCTGCATTTGTTTTCCCTTGCCTGCCTAAGGCACCTGATTGCTCTAATACAAAGCTGAATGGCCAATAGCCAGGCAAGAGTGGGATAGGTGGGGCTTGCAGCCAGAGAGAATAAGTAGAATTCTAGGCTTGTAAGAGAAGAAGAGAGGGAGAAAGAGAGGGGCATGCCCAGGACCAGAAGACAGGCAGCTACCAGCCAGACATGAGAAACAGGAAAGTAGGATTTAAAGAAAGAATGGAAGGAAGGAAGGGAAGAAGGGAGGGAGGGAAGAAGGGGAGGGAGGGAGGGAAAGAAGGAGGGAGGAAGGAAAAATGTCTCAAGGCAAAATGTAGATAAAGAGAAACAGATTAAAATAAGAGCTAAGACAAGGCCAAGCATTCATAACTAATAAGAAGTCTCTGTGTCATGATTTGGGAGCTGACTGCTAGCCCTAAAGAAAGCTGGTACATCTCAGACTGAAAAGATACCACCGGTTTTCAGTTTCTCCTGGCTTTTCCACAGCTGATTATAGAGTTTTCAGCCTCCACAGAGATCATTTAGACATGTATACATAACCATGTATATGTATGGTAAGACCCTAATCTCCCCAGGGGTACAGCCAACCAGCCCCCAAACAAGTGTGTGTGTGTGTGTGTGTGTGTGTGTGTGTGTGTGTGTGTGTATCATGTCTCCTAAGTAGTCCTCTGCTTTGGACTCTCCATATGTTTCTGGAGGAGTTGTGTAATCCTATAAGATTTCTTTTTATTGTTCAAAAGCATCTGAGTTCTCGCATATCCTAACTTCCAGAGAGAAAATCCCTTGCTTTCTGCCTTCACTGATACAGCTGAATAACCCAGGTCTAAGATGGTCTGGTCATTTGCACGACAATTCCAAGACTGAGAGATGAAATATTCCACCACACAGAAGTTCCAAGTTAAGAAGTTGTGCTCTGTCTCTATTGAAGGAGACCACTTGTTCGGTTCCTGGTTACTCAGCCCCAAATAATCACACAGAAACATATTAATTAAGCAGGCCACTGCATGGCCTATTAGCTCTAGCTTCTTATTGGTTAGCTTAACATCTTAATTTAACCCATTTCTATTCATCTGTGCATCACCACGAGGTCGTGGCCTACCAGCAAAGTTTCAGCACCTCTGTCTTCAATGGCAGCTCCGGAACTTCTCTCTGACTCGGCCTCCTTTCTCCCAGCATTCCATTTAGTTTTCCCCACCTAGCTCTGTTCCCCTATAGCTCTGCTACAGGCCCAAAGCAGTTCCTTTATTAACCAATGGTTTTCACAGCATACAGAGGGGAATCCCACATCATCTCTCCTCACAGAACTCACAAACACCAGCTTTCTCACGCTGGGGGAGTCTCAGCCCTGTTTGCCCTCTAAGAGCTGCTCTGAAAACATTGATCTAGTCGGCTAGAAACTGAAATACCCAAGAGTACCAGTAGGTGGAGCCAATGAGTGGTACCTGCCAGAGGGAGATGTGGAACTAGCAACTGACTCTCCAGTGTGGTCAGGAAGACCAGAACGGCAGGGGGTATGACTAACCTTAATGCATGCATTCCGATAAGACAACAGCACATTGATGCCCCTGTGAATATGGAGCCAGTATTGACTGAACATTCAATTTTCCAGCAAAAGCCTGGAATCTAGGTTTATATATCAATTGTCTGTATTTTAAAAGGTTAATGACAATCAGACATAAAACTCTATGCTGATTAATACTACCTAAACCAAATCAAATAATTCTTTTTATTGGTGGCTGCAACCCTGGGGATTTGTATGAGGTGCCTCTAGTCTGAAAAATCCCATTCAGAGAGCCTGGACTCTCAAAAACAAGACAATTCTAAGGTTTGCCTGGGTTCTGTATTCTTGGAGCAGGCCGGCAGAAGCTATATTGTCGGTTCTAACAGTGAGTTAACACACCGCTTAGCATCCCTCCATGGCTGCATTCTCAGAACCATCTTGGGTCTGGTACAGTGGACCCCCATACTATCTCAAGACGTCCTAGAAGAGGGACGACCACAGGTCTGGCTGATATTTAGTATCAGCTTTGCCAGCTGTCAAATGTTCAATTTCAGGACTCCATCTCTGTCCAAATGCTTTCCATCCAACACTCAGAACTCCAAACAATTCAGATAACTCCCTTCTCCCTCATTACCTGAACCCACCCTGTGATTCACCCTGTTTGAACTCAGGAAGCAAACACCTACACGCACAGTGCAATGGCACAGAATGGCATTTGATAGGTAAAGACTGTAGTGTGGTGGTGTCCGGTGAGCGTATAATGAATTTAGAAAACCCCATGGCTCATGTATTCATTTCCATTGCACTGGAGCGACAGGATACTTAACATCAACAGCCTAGCACAAGGAAAGACATGTTTTGACTCACTTCAGACCCTGGATGTTCGGCTACACAAATCTAAGCTAGATGTCACGGCAGCCCAAGTGTGTGGCAGAGGGGGTTCCCACCTTGTGACAGGCAAGAAGCAGAGAAAGGGGAACAGATTACTGATACAATCTCCCCACTGACCTACTCTCAGGCTAGGATCCCCCCTTCCAAAGTTTCCAACAGCTCCCCAAATAGCACCACCAGCTGGGGACCAAACATGCAACATATGAACTTGTTGGGAACACTTCCTATCCAAGCCGTAATACCGAGTGACAGCGTCAATGTTCTTACATCATGAACAACACTTCGCTTGTGTTTGCGGTAAAGCTGGTATAAACAATCCCACTGTGCTGTCAGTCACGCAAAGGAAGAGAACGTATTATTATGTTCACAATATAGTACTTGGTAATGACAGTAAGTAACGGTTCCACTCATTTATGTATTTATTATATTTTTAGTTATTAGAGTACACTGTAAAACAGTCGACTGCAGTCTGGTAGTGAGGCTGCCAACAGCTTCACACACTTTGCATAGTCTTGCCTTCGAACTGCATCAAGAGGCTCTCACCCTGGATGATCTATGCATGTAGGTTTGTGTGATTACACTATAGGGTTCTTGATGTACAAGGACATCACCTTACAAAGCATTTCTAGCAATGTAGCTCCCTCACTAAGTGTCACAAGACTCTACTAATGTTAGAAAGCTAGGTAGCTCCCCATTGCTTTATCCATGCTTAGCCTTTCTTCCTGGACCCATCCCTTGATCCAAGAGCCAAACTGACAACCCCTGGTCTAATAGTCACACAGAAAACCCATGGTCCACTAAAACAGTCCAAGATCTGTGGCCAGAGCAAGAAAAATTAGAGTTGACTCTTCCTATAGAAAAGGAAAGGATAAAGACATAGCTATAAATTTCCTGTACAAATGTAGCTTCCATTACCACATTTTGCTGCAAGCAGCAAACCACTCAGTCTCTCAAATGTGATATTTCCCAGAGTTTCTTTCTGCCTTCCAGGTTTTCTAATGAGAGACAACATTGGGAGACTGGGTGTAAAAAAAGATGGAAAAGTCAAGGCATTTCTCATCCTTTCTGCACTGATTGACAGCTCCTCCACTGTCCTAATTCACAGGAGATAGTCTCTGTTCTAAGCCTCGTTTTTTGTTTTTTTTCTGAGAAGCCATTCTCTCACTGTTCTCTGTGCAGAGCTAATTCCAACCCAACTGTCATGGATAAGTATACAAGCCTGGTCAGGTCAATCAAAGTTCATACTCAGGGCCATTCTCTCTAGAATGACCACATCACCTAATACAAGCCAATCAGATCAACAGAATTAAACCTGCAGATTCTGTGGAGAAGAGGAATTCCATTTTGCTCACTATTTGGGGAAGTGAAGATGGCATTAAAGAAGAGAGAATACCTTGGAGTGGGGAGAGAGAGAGAGGGAGGGAGAGAGAGAGAGAGAGAGAGAGAGAGAGAGAGAGAGAGAGAGAGAGAACATATCCTGATGGCAGAATTTTAATCTCTATGGCTAGTTTTGTGTTTGACACAGTAACATGATATATTTCTTTAAGTCTGAGTTCTCTTGCTGTGATAGTTTGAATATAATTGGTCCCCATAAGCTCATAGGGAATGGCACTACTTGGAGGTATGGCTTGTTGAAGTAGGTGTGGCCTTGTTGGAGGAAGGTATCACTGTGGGGGTGGGCTTTGAGGCCGCCTATGCTCAAGATTCAAACCAGTGATTCAAACCACTTCCTGTTGCCTGCTGGTCAAGATGTAGGACTCTAAGCTAGTTCTCCAGCACCATATCTGCCTGCATCCACCATGTCACACCATGATAATGGACTAAACCTAAAAATGTAAGCCGTCCAATGAAATGTTTTCCTTTGTAAGAGCTGCCGTGTTCGTGGTATCTCTTCACAGAAATAGAAACCCTAAGATACTTGCTGTCCCGTGCAACCAAAGGAGTTGTGACTAAGTTAGTTGTAGCAAGAAAGAAATTATGGTAGCTGGGGAGGATCTCAAGGCGAGCACACTCTGGGATAGTTTATGGAGCAGAGAGACTGAGCTGCTATGGGAAGAGGAACAGAAGCCACTGAATACCACAGTGGCACTTCTTCTATGTCTCCAACACCCTAGCAGGGAAAAAAATAACCTTTATAATGAGACGCAGAACAAACATTTCCTCATGGTTCACTAATCTGTGAGAAATAAGAAGATGGAAGAAGGATCATCCCCGTTTTAAGTGAGTACCAATTGTTAGTTCCCTCTGAGCCATGACGAGGTGTATTTAAAGGATTTCTTTTTGGCAGTGCTAAAGATTGAACCCAGAGTCTCAGGTACAAGAGGCAAGCTCTCTACCACTGAGCTACAGCCCTCGGTACTTAAAGGATTTGGAGACGAGAATGGAGGATTGGGGGAAACTGGAAAATCATCTGGAATTTTATAAGTGGGTTTTATTATTTATTGTCCAATGAACTGTGTGTAATCCCTGGAAATTAAAGTGAGGCTTCTTTTCCACAATAGAACATCACAATGCATGAGTTTAAAAGGAGAAACTTCCCCATCTCATTTCTCAGATAAGGGTGAAATCGGACATAAAAGGGATATGGTAAACATAATGTAAAAGTCTGGCAACTTTTTGTTTTCTTGCTTTAAAACGTTCCTCATGATGACACCCGTCAGTTAGCCAGCTGATCAGAAGCAATGAGTGTTTGATTAATGGTGTAATGAAATATGTGGGTGATCTCTAGGGGAAAGCGCTGAGGCTCTGTCCTGTTTTCAGCTATGGATCTGTAAATACAACACTTATTGATTTGAGAGTTACATAAATCTCAAAGAGATTTGTTGACAAAATTAGGATTTAAACTATTATAAAAGGCAAGAGTAATTTACCTTCAAGGCAATGAGATCATTTAAAAAAAAACAAAGCCCTTCATTTAGGTTTTTAGAAAAACTACAGGAATATGGGATGAAAAGGATATGGATTTACTGAATTTTATTTTAAAAATTAAGTGTTTCACTCCACTGTGAAATATAATGTGACATCAGCACAATGAGGCTAATGTGAGAAATTTCCTGAAGTGAAGAAAGTGCCCAGGACATTGTAGTAAATGGGATATAAAGCAGCAGACAGACCCCACCCACCCCATGGAGCTTTAGCAACAGAAAGACCAGTAAGGCGGTGGTGGGGAGCACTCAGTGATGAGAAGGCAAGTGCTCCTATTTTCTCTTTCTTTTCTATAAATGACACATTTTCTGCAACAGCTTTCCATAATTAACATGTCATATTAACTCAATATAGATCTTCAGCATAACATGGCCAGTTTAAAAACAAATGAGAGTCTGCAGACTTAGACTATGTGCACAGGATTTCATTTTTCATAAAAGGCACCTTGATTGGCCAACTGTGCTACTCAGTAGTGGGGAAATCTTGTCTGGCGTAATGAAATCAGCTCCGATGCCATTTTTTAAAAGCTGAACTTTGACCATTTAGATTGTAAATGAGAAGGGAGGATGGGAATGTTTGGAAGGCGAAAACACTGGTGAGTCCAGCATAAAGACAAGACGTGAAGGTGCAGGTTTGTGTCCTTTCTATGTGTGAAGGGTCCTCGTACTAGACCATCTGAAGACTTGCAGCAGATTTTAGATGACCACAAATTTTTCAACACTTACTGCATGAAGGTGGTGTCTGGTTGGTCCGTGATCATCAGAATTTGGGCCCTGTACCATTAACAGACTATTAAAAGACTGACACTTCCGACTCATTAGCTCTGAAAAAGCCTAGGGCTGCGTATGGAAATGCCTTGTGATGGCCACGAGGCTGTAAATCTCAAGAGCCACATGGCAAACCCAGGCACAGACAGAGATATTTGATCTGATGATCCAGACAATCCAGTGATAGGTGACATCTTCCAGGGGATCCAAGCAAGAGTCACCCAAATGAGCCCTTCAATCTCAGAATAATGAGAGATAATAATAAATTACTATTTTGAGTTACTAAGTTTGGGCAATAGAAAATTGGGACTCTTCTTACAGCTAGCTTGATCTTAATATAAGAAGCAGTGGTGGGCACCAAGAGATTTTGAGTGAGAAGTTGACATTCCTGCTTTGTAGAAGGACTCCTACAATGCAGTGTAGGATGGATGGGAGGTGTGTCATGCCGGAGACAAGCTCAGTGATGACATTTCAAAGCTTTGTACCCAGCTGCTGGAAACTGTTAGTTATTAACTCAGAACCGAAGATGAGCTGGCTCCCTCCTGAAGGATTCCGGCAGTAGACAGGTATGATGAGCAGAAATGGGAAACCTGAGCAAAGATTAGTGAACCCTTACTAACAGACGGAGGTGGCGTAAGCTATGTTAAGCAAAGTCAGGGACTGCATATGCCTTCCTCAATTGTCTGTCCTCTGTTTACTCTTCTTCCCCTGGTCCCACTTTCCTATCTGTTTTCTCTATTTCTCCCACTTCTCCCTTGGGCCCTGCCTTCTCTCCTGATTCCTCTTGTTATAATTCACCTGGACATTAGATCCATAGTTTAGGGGTCTTTAGTCAACACATGGGGTTCGCTGTTAAGAGTTCCGAATTGATAAGCATGAATGGAAGAACTCCATGCGTCTACAGCATCCCAGACTAAGTTATCCCAAAGAAGAAAATAGCATGCTTCACATTTCCCCTGAGTCTATTAACTATATTTGCTCCCATACCCTGTGACGATCTCCAGAAAGCACTCCACATGAGCACCGTCTATTGCCCTGCTCACCGTGAAAACATCACCCTTGAAGCAGCACCTACGTCAGCTGTGGGCTGGTCAGAAACTTTTAACATGAGCTTGGGAGAGTGACTCATGCCTAACCTTCTCATCTGAAAAATGAGGCCTTGGAGTGACGTAATGATGCAGTACGTCATGACTGTTCCTTGTATTAGTCACTTAGCACTGAGCCCAAAATGCCTGGCAGAGACGCCCCCAAGGGAAGGAAGATCTGTTTCGGCACATGACTGCAGAGAGCTCAGGCTGTGTTTCAGCAGATCATAGCGATGGGGGAGCATGCGGCAGATGACAGCTGTTCACATCATGGTAGACCTGAAAGGAGAAAGACAAAAGGGGATCCAGGGGCTGAATGTAAGCTTCCACAGTCAGGCACCTCTAGAGAAACTACTTCTGCCAGCTAAAGATTTTGCAGCCTCCACAATAGCACCACGGGCTGTGGAGCAAGCATTTCAAACACATCAGTAGGGGACACTGTAGATTTAAACTGCAACAATCGACAATTTCCTTTCACAATGTCCCAGTTCTTTCCAGCCTTCAGATCTACCACAGGGTGGGTAATGTGTGCATGCCTTTTTTGTTCTCTCACTGTGATGTACCCCAATAATTGAGTAGGGGCAGAAACTCTGTTCTACTTAGCCACTGTATTTTCAGCACCTCAGACAGCACCCAACACAATTAACACACCCAATAAACGCTTGTTTTTAAAAAACTGTTCTTTTCATCTGTCTGTCTAAGACTCACAAGAGTCAGCTAAGCAAATTCAGAGTAGGGGATGAGGAGAGGGCCCCATGGGTAAAGTACTTGCCATGCAAGTTTGAAGACTTAAGTTTGAATCCCCAGAATCCATGTGAAAGTCAGACACAGTGGAACACATCTGTAGTCCTGAAGCTCCCAAGGAAATATAGGGCTCAGAGACAGGTGTTCATTCTCTTGCACTCACAGACACACATGAATATGTGTACCCATCTCTCTCACACACACATACACATACAATCAATCAACCAGTCCATCAGTAAGCTAACAAAGAAGAGAGACATAATAGAACCACAAAAAAGAAAGTCATCAAATATCCAAAATTGGAATTTGATACATATTCACAATTATCTAAGGAGTAGCGCAATATGGTGGATTAACTTACCAACTGTTTGTCCAGTGCCAGACCGTCAGTCCAGAAAAACAAAACAAACAAATAAGAGTGTGTGTGTGTGTGTGTGTGTGTGTGTGTGTAGCATTATAAAGAATGAGCATATTACGTTTAGAAGTGTATACACACACAACAATGAAAAGAGAGATGGTGAATTTGAAGGTGAGTGTGGAGGAATACTTTGGAGAGTTTGAAGCGAGGAAAGGGAAGATAGAAATGTTGTAAGTATATTAATAGTAATCTCGAAAATAAAAAACAAACTACTTGCACATGGCTAATATTATCTTCCCAAATACTGTCATTCGGTCTCATTTTGCAGGACAACACCAACCAGAGGACAATTTGACAGTGTCTGTGGTTGAGCAATGCATGGCAACGTTGTGACTCTGGAAGCAGGAGCACTGGGTGCTTGTGGTCTCTGAATTCATATGGAAATCATCCTCTGAGCAGAGGAACGATCTCTGCCATGGCTCCTTGAGGAGAAAGACAGGCATTTTTGCCCCATAGAAAAGCAACTGAGTCTCCAACAGTTGCCTGCATTCTGGGAAGGGGGGGGGTCAGAATAGAGGGGAAGGAACTCTCAGGCTGTGCCTCTCACACTGCTGCTAAGTGTGATTCTGTTGGCTATTACAGCCCCGAGGAGCCATGTAGCTCAAGATGAAGATTTCCATATGGTGATGCAAATTAGGGCCCCTCTGCAGAGGTGTTTGGAAAAGGAGCCAGTAACCTGGGGAGATGTTTGCAAGCAGGCTCAAAGAAAGGCAAGTTTGGTGGGAGGGCGGAGGCACTGTGTCTCTGACAAAAGGGAAGTTGCTGTTGAAGATGACAATGTTTCATAAGAGTTGCCTCTGTCCCACTGCTGCAGCTGTTACCTGAACGTTGGGTCACTGAGAATATGGAGCTGGCGTTGCTGCTTTTAGCATTTAGCGCTAACACTAAAAGAGAAATGCCCCCCCCCCGTGTGTGTGTGTGTGTGCATGTGTGTATGTGTTTGTGTGTTTATATGCGTGTTCACAAATGTGTTTTGTCTGTGGAAGCCTGAGGTGGACCTTAAACATCTTCTATCACTCTCAGACCGGATAGATACATAGAAAGATAGATAGATAGACAGACAGACAGACAGACAGATAGGTATGTATACATGTATTACATGTATATATGTTATATTATATATGTATGTGTGTATATATATGATATAGTCTCTCATTGGCCTGGAGCTCACCAGTTTAACAAACCAGGCCATCACACCTCAGAGAGCCTCCTGTCTCTGCTTTCCGCGCTAAAACTGCAGACATGTATCACTACACCGCCTATCACACAGGTGCTGGAAACCTACACTTGGAGCTGCATGCTGCTGTGGGAGCACTGTGCCAGCTGAGCTCTCTCCAACCCTTCAGTGACTTTCAGGATCATCTGCTGTCCCTCTGCACCTCTGCCCTCACACCTCTGCCTTGCAGCCTTTCACTGCTGCTGCGCAGGTCTCTCTTCCACACCTCTGCGATATAGGCATCTCTCTGCTCATCTACTCACTCTTAGGTCAAGTTTACAGATCACGGTGTATAGGCATGTCCAACCTGCCACTCGTGAATGGCATGTGCCCAGGATAACTGTGAGAAAAGCCCTACAGAAAATTATAAAATTACTCAAAATACTAAGAAACATTTTAACAAGTTTTTGGGGTAACTTGACTGTATGGTTCTTTTATGCGAACCTTGTAGGTATTAGCATCATGTTGCAACATTTACTGTCAGGACACATCTGGCTATGAGTTAGACAGGTTCAAGTTGGTGAAGCTATCTAGGGCTGAGACTGAGTCCTCACCCTCAACTCTGTGGCTTTAGCCACTTTGCCTTTCTGTATTTCCATCTCCACATCCTAAACTGACTTTTAGTGGAAGCTGCTTGTGGAGTTAGGTTAAGAATTTCAGGGCTGGAGAGATGGCTCAGCGGTTAAGAGCACTGACTGCTCTTCCAGAGGTCCTAAGTTCAATTCCCAGCAACCACATGGTGGCTCACAACCACCTGTAATGAGATCTGGTGCCCTCTTCTGGCCTGCAGGCATACATGGAGGCTGAACACTGTGTACGTAATAAATAAATAAATGTTAAAAAAAAAAAAAGATTTTCAACACTAGTTCTTGACTTCATGGGCAGATGACTGACCGGCATATAACCTTGGATGAGTTAGTTTCATATCGTGCCTCAGTGTTCTCATCTGGAATCAGGAAGTGTCTATCTTCCAACTATCTCCAACTCAGAGAGGGAGGTGAGGATCTGAGAACTGGGGTACACGAGGCAAATACAGAACCTTGTATGCAGAAGCCACCATGGCAGCTTTGCTTCATTTCAGCTTATTGTTTTATATATACAGGCTTATTTTTTTTACCTGCTTACAAAATTAATACATTAATACTCTAGAAATCCTGTATACTCTCTGATGCTTTATCTACTTAGATATTTTTCCAGAAGCTACCAAAATACCCTCAGTGGATTCCTACTTGTAGTGGTACCATCCTCTCCCTGGAGGAAGGTAAGATGCGGGGGAGGTGGTGAGAACACAGTGTGGGTGCCAATCTCACACTTCTCCAGCAACTGTTCTTTCCTTACCTTTCCCCAAGAGGGCAGGATTGAAATAAAGGCCAGAACTGGCTTCCTTGAGGGCTGGCTGTTTGTTTGCTTCATGAGTTTGGTTGTTGTCATTTTAATTTGGCTGTTTGGTGCTGACTCCCCTTTGGCAAAGGGACATTCCCTCCACAATGTGGGAGATGACAAAAATCCCATAACGTGTGCTGGTCTGGAAAAAGAGAAGGAAGAAAAAAATAAACACCTCTACCTTTTCCAACAGAGGGAAGGACATGTTCCCTTCCCAGTCTCTCCTGGAATGTCCCTGGCAACGCCAGAAACCCCTTCACCTTCTCCATCTGACATCCTGCCGGAACCTCTGGCTGAGGCCACCTGTCTGCAAAAGTACTTACATCCCAATCCTTTGATCAAGAGGGGAGTCCAGCTCTTAAACAGATCAGTTTTAGGAGTCATAGAACTTAAAGTTTACCAAGGACAGTCTGAAGCCAAAAGGAAATACAGTCAATAACCAGGGTGCCAAGAGAAGACCAGGATGTGTGGCCAGTGAGTGCACAGGGCCTCTTGTCCATCACCAGCTGCATAACTGGCCTTCCTTTAGGACCATGTTGGCTCTGCAGCCAAATCCCCTTGGAGATTTAAAGTTCCATATCCTATTCTCTGCTCTAGAGGTTTTCCTTCAATAGAGTTCTAACTAGGATGAAGGAAGTAGATGGAGTAGGAGGTCCTTCTGTCTTTGTATTACTTCCATTGGTTAATAAAGAAACTGCTTTGAGCCTGATGATAGGGCAGAACTTACATAGGTGGGGAAAACTAAATGGCATGCTGGGAGAAAGGAAGCAGAGTCAGGGAGAGCCACCATGGAGCCACCAGAGTCAGTCATACCGAATTTTTGCTGGTAAGCCACTGCCATGTGGTGATATAAGATTAATAGAAATGGGTTAAATTAAGATGTAAGAATTAGCCAATAAGAAACTAGAGTTAATGGGCCAGGCAGTGATTTAATTAATTCCGTTTCTGTGTGGTTATTTCGGGGCTAAGCTAGGCAGGCGGCTAGGACAAACAAGTGGGCCCTCCTTGCAACAGGTAGATATTTCCCACAAAGAGAAGACAGGTCCAGGCTTCTTCATGCGGTAAGAAGCAGCACAGGCTCCAGGAAGATTTAATGAGTCATGCTATCCTCATGATAGCAAGATATAAACACAGGTGACACTCTCTCTCATGGCAGGCACGACATGAAGCAGTTCAAACATGGTCTCATTTGATCCTCATAACCACAGCAAGTTTAGAACAGCTAAACAGATGTCAAGGTCAAAACACCAATGGGAATGCAGAGCCAGAACTTGACCCAAGTTATTTCTGATATGCAAGTCCTCTCTTAACCACTAAGAAGAACAGCTGTAGTAATGGCGTTAAGTAAACCAACACAGGGATGAGGAGGTGATTCACTGGATAAGAGCAATCAGCCTGCAATCAAGTATGAGTCCCCAACACCTATGTAGGAAGCCAGCCCAGCATGGCTGTGCATACTTATAACCCCAACATTTGGAGCAGGGAGGCAAGAAGATTCTAAGCCTCTGAGAAGCCAGCCTAGTGAGCAACCCTGTCTGGAGGAAATAAGGCTGAGTGATGGAGGAGAACACTGCTGTCCTGTTCTGACCTTCACAAATAGTCTTGGGTGTATATACCCTCAAACTTGTGTGTATGCATTATTACATAACAGGCACAATTCTAAGGAACACACGTATATACATAAACATACATCTATTGTTACTAAGACATCCATGCTATTATGTCCATCTTACAGATAAAGATCTACAACACCAGAAATTAAGTGATGTGTGCACAGTCACACTCTTAAAGTACCTTGAGACACAGACTCAAGCAGTTTAATCTTGGAGGCCACAATCTCTATCACCCTCTGCTTTCTGTTACTCATGATGACCCAAGACAACATTCGTTAATAATTTTTTTATTTTTGAAATTATAATATGAATACCTCAATCCATTTTTTCATTTTCTCCCTCTAGACATTTCCATACACCTTGATCTTTCAAACTTACTGCCTCTTTTCTCATTATTGTTATATACACACATATACAACACAAGATGATAGATAGATAGATAGATAGATAGATAGATAGATAGATAGATAGACAGATAGACAGATAGACAGATTGACAGATTGACAGAAATAGATATATATGGGAGGATGGGTGGGTGAGTGAATAGATAAATGGATGGATAGATAGATAGATAGATAGATAGATAGATAGATAGATAGATAGATAGATTGATTGATTGTAGTAAGGAGGTCATTTGTTTGTTCCCAGCTGCTTAGCCCAAAAATAATCACACAGAAACTATATTGTTTAAATCACTGCTTGACCCATTAGCTCTAGTTTATTATCGGCTAACTCTTACATATTAATTTAACCCACTTCTATTAATCTGTGTATCGTCACATGGCTGTGGCTTACCAGCTAAAGTTCTATGTGGCTCTGGTGGGGCTACATGGCTTCTCTCTGATTCCACCCTTCTTTCTCTCAACATTCAGTTTAGTTTTTCCTGCCTACCTAAGTTCTGCCCTATCAACAGGCCAAGGCAGTTAGTTTTCTTTATTCATTAATGGTAATCACAGTATACAGAGGGAAATTCCACATCAATAGATAGATAGATAGATAGATAGATAGATAGATAGATAGATAGACAGACAGACAGACAGATAGATGCATGGATGAACAAATAGATTCCCACATATGTAAACACAGTCTGCTCACTCTGTGCTGTGGTTATTTGTATGTGTTTTCATAGCTGACCATTTGTTATTATATAAGCAATTGGTGTGCTCTTCCCTGGGAAAGACTATTTATTCTGCTCCCAAAACTGGGAGCTCCCAAATCTTAGTTGCTTGTAGTTCTTGTGTAGGACTGAGGCCTCAGGAACTTTGCCCATACTCATGGGCATGTTTATTGTTGACATCCTTCTTCAGCTTGCGTTTAGGCAGTCGTGTTAATGAGACTTCTGACACTCCTGGGAGATAGAGTCTCAGAACAAACTCAGCTTCTCTGGCTCTTACAATCTTTTACTCCCTCTTCCACAACGACCCCTGAGCTTTAGGGGCAGGAGTTGTGTTGTTGCTACATCAGTTGGGAATGAGCATCTCAACTCTGCATTTTGATTGGTTGTGATTTTCTGTAATGGTCTCCATCTGCCAGACAACATCCTTTAGGTTGGAAGTTCTTACTGGGAAGATCTGACAAAAGTAAGACCCAGGTTGGCTTCCTTCCAATACAATAAATTTCTATGATATTATTATTATGTGTTTCATAGTCAGCTTTCTGGGAATTTCCAATGACAGAGCAAGAAATGCATATCTTCTTCAAGGGAAATTAGAAACACTAGGTATCTAAGGAGAAGGAATTATATACAAGCACTACGCTGTGGTCTCTACAATGTCTGGCCCTTTTGTTCTATGCGGCCATCCTGGGCAGTAGATGCCTGACCCTCTTGTTCAATGAGACCATCCCAGGAAGTAGATGCATGGCCCTCTTGTTCTATGCGCCCATCCCAGGAAATAGATGCATGGCCCTCTTGTTCTATGCGATCATCCTGGGCAGTAGATGCCTGGCCCTCTTGTTCTATGCAACCCTCCCGGGCAGCAGGCACTGTTTCCCCCACTGTACTGCTACAGAAGCAGGGAGTCTCGAGACAGAAGGAGCTCTGCCGAGTACTTCCCCTGGCCTTCCATAAGCAGGAATTCTCCAGCAATTCTTCTGTAGATCAGAAGGTCTCCCACAACACAACAGCACTCACACGTCTTAACATTCAATGCACACATACAGTCCAGCTTTTTGAAGGACTAAATATAGAACTAATTACTGGGTTCAGTGTTTATTCTAACTCGTACAGGATCATAAAGTCCACTTTAGATAAAAAATAAGGCTGACTCACATGAGTAAAAAAACTAGTTCATATTTACAATCTCTATAAACCTGCTGCAAATATTTAAGTGGGAAGGTACAGTAACTTTATCTCAGCATTTCACAGACTGTGGGCTACAGTGGTGCAGTTCAGAGAGAGATGAGAAGTAAGGGCTGGAAAGATCTCTTGGGATAAAATATTCTAATTACTAAATGAACAGGGCATTCTGAGCGTATTAGATTCAAATGGATTTTCCCGTGTTTGCAAAACCATTGGAGAATTCAGCATAAATGGAGCTTATTACATATTTACAGGACCAGATTAATGAATACACACCCACAACAAAAGTACACAAACACAGAGGTGGGGAGAGAGAGGAATGAGTTATGCCTTCCTGCTTAAAATGTCCCTGCAATTGTTGACATTGACATTTCTAGGGCAAAGGCACTGCACTCCCTGTGCCCCACCTGTGCAACCAGGCTAACAATCTGCTAAACTGCCAGGGTCCCTTCCTATTCCTGTCCAGCATCCCTTCCCTGTCCTGTCCAGCATTTCTTCCTTTCCCTGCCCAGCATCCCTTCCTTGTCCTGTCCAGCATTCCTTCCTTGTCCTGTCCAGCATCCCTTCCTTTCCCTGCCCAGCATCCCTTCCTTTCCCTGCCCAGCATCCCTTCCTGGTCCTGTCCAGCATTCCTTCCTTGTCCTGTCCAGCATCTCTTCCTTTTCCTGCCCAGCATCCCCTCCTTTTCCTGTTCAGCATTTCTTCCTCATTTTACCCAGCACCCCTTCCTTGTCCTGTCCAAGTTGTGCACTCAGAGGAAGATAAGAACAGGTATGAGTCCCATTCTGAAAAACAAACAACTATAGGACCCCAGAGGATTTGAATAAGTCATTTGAGGGTCTGGTGGTTGATAGGCACCAGAGCCTGCTCAAAATGACTACAGAGGAATGAGATTTTACGGGCAGGGAGTCCACCCAGACTTCCTTCCATCCCTCTTTTCTGTGGTGTCCTCCTATTCTCATCTCCATCCTTGGGGCTTCCCTCACCTCTTTTTTCTCTCTACCACCCCGCCCCTCTATTTTCACTTAGAATACTGGATATGGAGAAGGCAATTTGCAACCTGCTATGGAAGGAAACATGTAAGCAATATGGAGCCATGCTCAGAATCACAGCACACAGGGGGGTGACGTGCTGCCATGGAGGGTCCTTGCTCCATTGGTGGCTCATTTGCATGGGTTCTAGAAGTTGATCCCCCTCGCTTTTGGAAGAAGGTACCTTTTCCAACTTCTTTAAGTAGGTAACTTAGAGAAGCGACCCAGCTTCCGTGGAGGTCAGATTTCCAGGATCCAAGCCTCGCTGGCTACAAAAGAAGGACTAGAGGTGCCCAGGGGGCCTGAGACCCCACACACAGAAACTTCGTGTCTATTCCAAAGCAGCCTCAGAAAAGAACTGACTGACTTATGTTAGTATCCACTCTGCAGGTGCTAATAATGCTGAGCCCACAGCAAGCCTCTGCCCCACAAACCAGGAAGGAAGGATTAAGAAACAAAATCACCGGAATCCTATGCAAGAGCATCAATATGCCTGGAACCAACTATAGACACACAATGAAGACGGTGTGTTCCTCTAAACCAAGCAAGGATGCTAGAGTTCATCAGGTGATAACTGTACAGATACTAAAGCAGGTATAACATACACACACCAATGCAGACTGAAAGAGGCTACAGAGCTTGTACACAGTACCATTGCTGGCCAAAGATGGTGGCTCCTGCTTCTTCCATGATGGCAGATAACTTACTCCCAGGAGAGTGCATTGTCCTAAAGAGATCAGGAACATGACAGAAGTCTCCAGTATCTAGTTCTGCTCAGGAGGAGAGTTAGGTAACAGCATTTATCTTTGGAGCTCCCCCCCCTCCACTCACCTGCTGTTTAAAAGCAAATATCTTTGAGGGAAGTAAGGCCCTAATCCAGGGCTGATAAATGGGTTTTACCTAAGGTACTAACTTCGATCAATTGATAACGGCTGCCTGGAGCATTGTGCTAAGAAAGATTATTAAGTTGCTCCTTTGATGATATTCAAAATGTTTAAAAATCCACCAGTCAACACAAATACCCACTGTAATGCTGGAGCAACTGCTTCAGTCAAGCTCCCTAACCCTCACCCTTCTGGGTTATTGAGCTCCCTACTGACTGGGGTTTCAAATCTCTAGTCATCTGGGGAGGTGAGGCGGAGCCCTTAAGACCCTGGCTCTTTTCTAACTGATAACAGAAGTGTTTGCATGTCTAAACCACTTTATAGCATGCTGAGTGTGAGCTCCAGCTGTCCCTTGGGTTCACAAGAAGAGGTCAACAATGTATCAACAGTGTCTGCCTTAAGTAGAGGACAAACGACGGGGCAATCCCATGCTAAGTATGTGCCGGTAGGATTTACCTTCTCAATAATTTAACAACTTAAGCGTGGCCACCGTGGACCTGGAGTTGAAGAAGGCCTTCACAGAACTTTAAGCCAAAGTTATTAATACTTAACTGTAGTTGTTGTTTTTACTTTTGGGGGACCTGCCACCCAGCTTCCAAATAAATACACTGAGACTTATTCACAACCAGTTGTTAGAAATATGGGAAATAGCAGAGGGGAAAAATAAAGAGCTAGAGCAGAAGGAGTCCTCCCTGGAGCGGAGTGTTAAGGAAGAGGAGGACAGTGTCTGAGTGATGGTGATGGTGATGGTACAAGGGCCCAATCATATTTTCCCTTCCCTCCATCCTCTCCCCCCCATCCCTTCTCCAAACCTCCCCTCTTCAGCCCTCCCCCGATTCACACCTCCACATTTCTCTTCAGAAAATGGCAGGCCTCCCAGTATATCAGCCACCCATGTCATATCAAGTTGCAGTAAGACAAGCACTTCCTCTCCTATTAAGCCCGGACAAAGCAATTCAGTGGGAACAATACATCAGAGACAGCCCCCGCTCTCACTGTTAGGAACCCTACAAGAAGACCAAGCTACACAACTGGAACATATGTGCAGTGTACCTAGGTCAGTCCCATGCAGGCTCACTGGCTGGCAGTTCAGTATCTATGAGACTTCCTGTGGAGGGATTGGGACACCAATCCAGGCACATAACCTTTGACCTACAATCTACCCTATCTACAAGATATGCTGGGGTAACGGTGGTGTAAAATTATGGGAGGGGCCAACCAGTGACTGATTCAGCTTGAAGCCCATACCGTGAGAAGGATCCCAACCCTGACAACTGCCTAGAGGGCCAGGACCCAGAGGCTGGACAGCCCGGAAACCTAGGACAGAACCAAACCAAATGACTCCTAATGATCTTCTGCTCTACTCATAGATTGCTGCCTTGCCCAGTTGTCATCGGAGAGGTTCCACCTAGCAGCTGATGAAAGCATATGTAGAGATCCATAGCCAGCATTGGGCAGACCTCAGGGAATCCTGTGATGGTGGGGAGGAAGGATTATGGGACCCAGAGGGGTCAAGGGCACCATGAGAAAACCCACAGAATCAACTAATTTGTGTACATGGGGCTCACAGAGACTGAACCATATACTGTATTCTTAAAGATCACTAAAAGAATAGACTGTGTTGATGATGAGTATATGAAGTAACATGTACAGTAGTCAGCCAGCCCAATTTAGTATTTCAAAATATATTATAGATGATAAATAAACACAATT
Source organism: Myodes glareolus (assembly GCF_982192425.1). Classification (NCBI taxonomy): domain Eukaryota; kingdom Metazoa; phylum Chordata; class Mammalia; order Rodentia; family Cricetidae; genus Myodes; species Myodes glareolus. Next base: position 13,660,544 of record NC_142032.1, read on the forward strand.
TTATTTTTTAGGTATAAATATTTTTTAAATTTTAAAAATCCTGGATGATGAATTAAATACTTATTTCAATATATATGTGAAATAGAATTTTTCAGAATAAGAATAAAACAAAATGACTGAACATTTTTTGATACATCAGGTAAAAGATGGATAAAGATATGAAATTTACTTAATAAAGCTCTGCATAAAATACTTTTGACATCATCAGGCAGGAGGTTGGTACGCAAGATATCTTTTCCAATTTAATCGATCCAAAACCTTGGAAAAGCACATGTCTTTCCAGGCAGCAAAGCCACAAATAGACGAAAGAGCAAGGTAATCAGCAAAGATGGAAAATCTAGACTAGTTCAGTGTGTGACTTCCTCCTCCTCAGGAGAGGTAGTGGGGCCCTGGCCGGCTGCCAGCTCCCGTGGCTTCTCTTCAGGGTGGGCACTGGCATCCTGTGATGTCTGAACAGTCCTCACATGGTCTGTGTGTGCGCAGCGGGGGCAGATGCTGCTTCCTCCACTTGTCTGATAATGACATCATTTAGCTTGTGGGTTCTGTTGGCTTTTGTTGTCTATGCTGCAGGAGTTCTCAATTAGCCATGTTCATCCACCATCTGCTGGGAGAATGATGGCACTTCGGAAAGGCAGCCACATGGCATCCTTTCTTTCCAGAACCAAGAAAAGAGGATGGTCTAGCTTGTGGACTGTAGGCATCCTTTCTTTCTAGAACCAAGAGGATGGTCTAGCCTGTGGACTTTAGTCATTGCTTCTCAGCTGGGGGCAGAGGGGGCAGAGATGAGTAAAGCCTGACATTCACCAATTAAAGAAGATCTCAAGCTTGGAAGAAGTGCTCACTATGCAAGTCAGAGCCCACATAAAAAGCCAGGAATACTAGTGTGTTCTTATGGTTCCAAGAAGCCAAACACGGACAAATCTCTGGCACTCACTGATTGGTCAGCCATATTAGTTCCTTTTATGCTTTGGTGTTAAAATGCCATGACTAAAAGCAAATTAGAGGAGACTTTATTTGGGCTTATGATTTCAGAGGCTAAGAGTCCATTGTGGACAGGAAACATGGAAGCAGAATCAGGAAGCAAGGAGCTCATACACATTCTCAATCTCAAGCATGACGCAGAGAGGGTGAACTGTGAATAGCATGAAGCTTTAAAAAAGCCCACTTCCAGAGACGTACTTCCTCCAGCACCCTGCACCTTCCGAGACTTCTCCAAGGAGTGCTACCACCTGGGCACCAAATGTTCAAATGCCAGAGCCTACGTGGTTATTCCTCATTCACACTGAGCACCAGCCTAGTCTACTCCGTGTCTCCAAATCCAGTGAGAGACTGAGAAAAACAAGGTGGAGGGCACCTGAAGAACGGCATCTAATGCTGACCTCTGGCTTCTGCACACACAAGCCTATGATGTGTACCTAAATACACAGGTGTGCACATGCACGCACACACAGAGAGAGAAAGAGAGAGGAGAGTTTCACCTCCAACTCCCCAGGACCTCTCTTGCTGTTCTCTGCTAGGTACACTCCAAAGGTATCTCACTCATCCTCCACTCTGCCCCATTAATATCAGCCCTGCCAGAGCCTGGATCAAGACACCTCAGCTGCTCTCACAGGAGGCACAGTAGGCTGGCAACCCTGATAGTGTGCTTAGGCCCATTAAGTGATCCAAGTTTCCAGGCTGTTTTCCAAATTCACTAACAAATGTTCCATGTAAGAACCCCTTCCCATCTCCTGATACTGAGAAGATTCTGTAAAGCAAAGGACGTGGTCAACAAGATAAAATGGCAGCCTACAGAATGGGAAAAGATCTTTACCAATCCCCCATCAGACAGAGGGCTGATCTCCAAAATATACAAAGAACTCAAGAAACTTCACATCAAAAGAACAAACAATTCAATAAAAAATGTGCACTCTTCAGAGTGCTGCCTTCGAAAGGCTGGGAGACAAGGAAGAGTATTAACCACAAAGAGTTATGAGTAAACTTGGGGCCTGGTAGAAATGCGCTTTACCTTGACAGTGATTGTGGTTCCATGAGTGTGTACATCTGTCAAAATTGATTAAATATCACTCTTAAAACAAGTGCATATTATTGTATATAAATTATACCGATTATTTTTTAAATCAAACTAGTTTCTAAATTAAACCTATAGGACTTTTCAGAGCCATGCACAAGAAAGTTTTGTGGAGTTCATTCTCATGCGTGTTCATGCATTTCAAACTTTAGGAAGGAGTTATGACTTCCAAGATCTTCCAATTCTCCCGAGAAAGGACTTGATATTTTTTAATTGTACAGAGCCTCCATTAGAATCTTGAGGAAACAGGTAGAGAGCATCACATTAGAGAATTAACAGTCTGGACACAGCAATGCCCTCTTCATCAGCAACTTTCAAACTGCATCAGACTTGAGAAAGGAAAGCTGTTGAACCTCCTCTCTCTCGTAGGGAATGTCCTACAGATTAAGACCCAGGTTTGAGTATGAGTGCAGGGTGGGGGTGGAGAGTTGCTGGGAAAGGAAGCAGGAGTTGGAATCCTAACTAGCTTCTCAGGCATTTATGTGCTCTGGTCATTTATCTATCCATCCAACTGACCCTCGTTCATCCTGCTGGGCACTTCCCCAAGTGCCAGGCACATGGCTCTAGTGTGGTCCAGCCGCCAAGAACTCATATGCTTCTCACTCCAGTCAAGAGTCATCCTTGGAGCTATAATTACATATATAGATATATAATACAAGCCGTCCTTGTATTACCACTGCCTGGCAGGAGAGGAGGCTGATTCTCTGATGCTTACATGTTGTACATCGGTGTGTTTGTCTGTGCAGAGTGGTCATCAAGTCCAACTCGGCTCTTCCCAGGTTTGTTCACTGATTAACAGAGGGCAGAGGGGAGTGTGGGCAAGAGAAAGGGGGAGGAAAGGTAGGGAGGGGAGACAGGAGAGAGAGAGAGAGAGAGAGAGAGAGAGAGGAGAGGAGATCCTCATCTCATTTCATCCCAAGCTACATCAAATCCTCCCCATCCCTCTAGGGGCCTGTTCCTTCACTCCGATTCATGGAAAACCCAAGCAAGACAAGAGCATCACACAGACAGCTGCACAGAACATGTACGCTTTGATAAATGGATGAAGTCCTGGTCTGGCAGCTCGGCTGGTCATTTTGCTTGTCTCCCTGACCTGTTCACCAGGCATATGTCCAGAAACGACCATCTTCAAAGTAGCAGAGCTCAGACCCAAGATAAGGACCTGTGTGCCTGATTCCAGAGACTCTGCTCTTAATTGCTGCAGGCATCTGCTGTGTTCTTTCCTTTCCTCACTGGGGATGGGGGTCAACCCAGGAGCACAGCAGACTCCAATCACCTCTTTCTGTATTCCATGCACCTCACCTGTCATGAAGCCTCTAAGGTTCCCTAAGCCTCCAAGGCTTAGAGACAACAAAACACAGGTGATTGACCAGAATTTATAACATATGCCTGCCTTCTGTTGCTAACTCCCTTGATTTCCCAAAGGGTGGGTTCAGAGAGGGCAACCAGAGCCCTAGAAAATTCTTGGAAACATGCCATGTTGCAGAGACCTTTGTCAGTTGTCCGCT